>NC_087347.1:78941955-79249363 GCF_030014295.1 Loxodonta africana | reverse complement strand
GATAAAAGGAGCAGATTGGCCAATTACTTTCAAACTGTTTGATCATATCCATATTTTCATTAATTATTCAAGCTTTAGGAGTCATCAGAGAATCTTAATGCATAACTCAAAATGAGAAGCAAAAGCTAAGACATTGGCAAATGCTTTTTATGTTTAAGATTCCTCCCACTTATGAGCATATGTGCTTTTGGATGTAGGCCTGATGTAAACCTTTGTACCTGGGAAGGAAGTTGACAGGTTTAGGTTTTTGACAAAGGGGTGGAAGGACATAGACTGAAGGCACCTGAAAAACCATGTTGGTAAGTACAGCTGGAGCTGCAGGATGAAATGACATCCTTGAGGTAATGTGTCACACTCTCGGATTACTTCCCCTCGTGCCACTTTCTTGGTCCAGCTGCACTTCTGCTCCACAGCAAGCAGTGATTGACTATGTAGAGCAATTGTACCTGAGTTTTAAACAAAAACTAAGCTGCAAGAACAGTTAGAGAATCATAAGGATGAAAATGTGTGATACGCAGAAGAAAGACAAAGGACAGCCGGGTGAGATCCTATAATTATGGGAAAGAGAGTTCCAAAGAAACATATTTACTAAGTCTGTAATACATTACTTTGGCTTTATCCCCATTGCAAGTTATCAGACCATTTTATGGACACGGTAATGTCACTAGAAGTGTACGTCTAACAAAATAATATGGCGTATTACCGACTCCGCTATGATGACCAGTGCAGAGAAACTATTAGACCCATTTGTCAATGTGCTTTGGTGTCTAATAGATTTAAAGAATGGAGGGAATTGTGGACACTATTCAGCATTTTAAAGGTCATGTCTGTCAGACACATTCCATTGAATTATTAGTTTTAAGTACATCTGTTTGTCTACTCATGCCTTTCAGGTAAATTTATTGAAAAGAAAACAACAAAAATGCACTTTGAATAGTATAGGGAAAATACTAACAGTGTATGAATGGCGTTTGGAAAGTTTGTTTGTTGTTTCAAACAGGATTGATATTTTGTTACCTTATGGATATTGTGCAAGTTAAAAAGCTACAAAAAAACAAACCCTGCAGTCAAGTTGATTCTGATTCATACTGACCCTAAAGGACAGAGTATAATTGTCCCTTAGGGTTTCCAAGGCTATAAATCTTTATGGAAGCAGACTGCCACATTCTTCTCCTGCAGAACAGCTGGTGAGTTTGAACTGCTGACCTTTAGGTTAATAGTCGAGCGCTTTCATCACTGTGCCACCAGGGCTCCTGTGCAAGTTAAAGCATAACATTAAAATAGAATATATATGAAATAGATATTCAAAAATAGGAAAATCTGCCTTGCAGTAAAATAGCTTGGAAGTCAGAGATTGCAGTATTCATGCCATTGTAAAGAATCCCTTTGCAATGAATACATTGAGCAAGTTCTTTATAATCGTAGATTTAGGCAGAGTTTGTAGTACTGTATCTGTACAGAAAGGTTCACGTCACCAACCTCAACCTTCACACACTCATCTGGAGTTCCCAATCCTTTGTAATCCTAAACAACACTACTTTTTACCTATCTTTTCTAAACAATTATTAAAGTAGATTAAGATATAAGAGAGGAAAAAAATAAATAAATAACAAGAGAAAAGAGGAGATCACGAGGGGTTTTTCCTAAATGAAAACCCATTGATTTGCACCGTGCCCTTGAATGAGTCAGTTTCATCAGTTGTTAAATTAGGGAACTGGGCCAGGTAATCTGTAAAGACCCTTCCAGACTCACCATGTTATGATGCTAAGTGAGAGAATGAAAATGGAGTCCCTAAAAGACAAGGAAAAGCAACCAGTAATGTAGGAACAACTTTCCAAAAACCACTTCAAATACTAAAAGCAACTCTGTGATTAAAATCCAGCATTACGGGATTTAGGTGTGTGCACTTTTAAATCCAGTTGTGCTACTTACTGGCTGTAGGACCCTGGGCAGGTCACTTAACCCTTATAAACCCCAATTTCTTTCTCTGTAAAATAAGGATAATGATGTTACTTACTAGATAGGTTAGAAGGATTAAATAAGGTAGTGCAAAGGTACAGAGCCAACTAAAGTGATTAATAATGTTAGTGTTTATTATTAGCCAGATGGGGATTGGCAATGATGAATTTATTCCTCTATTAAACCACAACCAATGCCTTTGAGCTGACTCTGGCTCGTGGTGACCTCATGTGTGTCAGAGTACAACCGTGCTCTGTCGAGTTTTCAATGACTGGTTTTTCGGAATTAGATCGCTGAGTTTTTCTTGTGAGATTCTTGTTACTCATTCAAAAATATTCATGTGTATTTTATGTTAAGCTAATGCTAAGGATTCAGTAGTTGCCGGACAGTTTCTTCTCTCTGTTGGTCACTATTTGATCATTTAAATGTGGATTGATATGTTTGTGGGACAGTGTATATTTTGTATGCATTAGTTTTGTTTTAATAGAAGGAAATGTAGCAAGTCACAGTCAAGTAAACAACTCTCGTTTTCTTACTACTAAGCGAAACTCTCATAGTGACCCCGTGTGTGCAGAGTAGAATTGCTCCATGGGGTTTTCAAGGCTGTGTCCTTTTAGAAGCAGATCACCAAGCCTGTCTTCTGAGGCAGCTCTGGGTGCATTCAAACCATCAGTCTTGCGCCTGGTAGTGAAGCATAATTGCAATCAACTCGATGGCAACTAACAACAAGGAAACTCTACTCCCTGGTTCTTTTTGATTGGTAGCAAAAAATTAAATCTTGCCAGATGAAGGTAATTTAGTTACCTCCTGTCTCAAAGTCACCCTCTTTTGGGTCAGTTCAGGATTTTCCACTGCCACTTTTTCCCCCTTCTGTTTTCTTCTCCTTTGAGTTCTTAGGTATTACCTTAGAATCAGGGAGAGAGATGTCTGGTCTGTAGTTGACTCTGCTGTCTGCAGTCATGGTTGTTTGACATCTGCCCTGTAGGCATTGGTAACAAGTTGATTTAGGAGATAATATTGGAACTATTATTCCCTGTCCTAGAATGTGACCCAGCTGGAGCTGGACTCACAAGGACTCACAAGGACACAACAACAGGGCCCTGAGGTATAAAAACAATAGCTAGGACAATCTTGGAAAACATCTTTTAGGGAACCTTTCACATAGACAAATCATAAACAGAACGCAGAAGGCCCTGAATAAAACCTTTCTTTTTGCTGTACTGAGCTTGGTGATGTTTTGAGAGCATGAAGTGCTCCCGCTGCGGACCTAGACTCCTGCTGACTTTTAGTGGCTCTGTGGTCCTCTGGGATTACTACCATCCTCCATCTTATCCCTATTGTCCTGGGGTAAAAAAGTCACCACAAATTACAGTAAAGCAAAAAGAAAGGTTTTATTCAGCCTGTGTTCAAGAGGCAAAAATGGGAAATGGACAAGCACGCTGCCAGAGCCATGTCTGCCCAAGTCTGAGGAACATTACAGAATCATCAGTGTATATTAACATTACAAATAGGTAAAATCATTGAAACCTTCACCTTTTCACAGATAGGCTAAAAACTGCCAAATCACTGTGATTCTACCTTTTGAATTGTCTTTCTTAATAATCATTGGCACAGGTTTTAGGAAAGAGAGTCGGGGGATCTTCACTGGTCCAAGAAATCTTACTATTCACTAAATGCTAATAGAAAAAGAGTGGAAAGTATGTGGGTGATTTGTGGTCTGTTTATGATTTACTTATTTGGAAGTTTTCCTAAAAGATGTTTTCCAAGATTGTCCTAGCTATTGTTTTTATACATCAGGGCCTAGCTGATGTGACCTTGTGAGTCCTTGTGAGTCTGGCTCCAACTGGGTCACATTGTTTATGCCCAAGGACAGGTAATAATGGTTCCAATTTTATCTTCTACAACACTTCCCCTTCTGTTTTCTTCCCCTTTGAGTTCTTACATATTGCTCTAGAGTCAGGAAGAGAGATGTCTGGTCTATAGTTGAATCTCTGCCGTATGCGGTCCTGGTTGTTTGACATCTGCATTGTAGGCATTGGTAACATATGAAGATGGTTTTGAGGGAGCATGACATGCTCCCACTGTCGACCTAGACCTCTGCTGACTCTTAGTGGCTCTGTGGTCCTCTGAGACTTTGCACCATCATACATCTGATCCCTACCTAGGGCTGCCTATCCTACAACCTTTGCTTGGCTTTGGAAACTACACATAATGGGTGAGCACCCCTTTACGCGTGTTGATTCTCAACTCTTAACTCCATTTTGTTCCCCAATTATGGTCTTGAGAACTTCTGGATTTCTCTATACCTTGTGGGAGGTGAAGAAAACTCAGGTTGGGTGAGGGTCTGTTTCAGGCCCTCTCTTTGCCTAGATCTGCCTGGCTGACATTTCTGCCTACTGCAGCAGACTAACTAAAGGAGCAATAACTGTAAGGCTATTTTGTTCTTAAGTTCCAGACTTAAGTCACCAGTGTTCTTGGCTTACTAAATATTTCTGGAAGTTTCTGTCACTCAACTGTCCAGAGTTTCAGTGCCAAAGTGGGGTCAGAGAATAAGGCCATCCATGCTATCTGTTCTTTTGTTCTTTCCCAAAATCTCTCTCTCCATTTCCAGTCCAGAAAGGATTTGTATCACCTCTCTACCTCCCCATGTTGTAGGAAAACTGTTCCTATGATGTCACTTATTTTTTTCCACTCTCTGTGGCCTCAACTTTTTCCTCAAAGTCCAACTGGATTTAGCTCTTGATATTTAAATCTAAGCTTTTGGAATTTTTCCTCTCAAGATGCTGGTACTTGCGATTCAAAGCCATGGCTTTAAAGACCATTGTCTGCACTGTTGACTTATAAAGGTCACATTAATTGCTTAAAGGTCAAAAATGTGATCTTTGTTTTCTCTGAATCAACCTTACCCTGAGGTATAGAAAAGTCCTCTTTGCTACTTAAATATAGTAGAAAAATAAGACTAAAAGAAATGGAAAAAACCAGTATTTAGTTTAATATCAAAACACTTGCTGTGCTCAGAAGAAAATCCACAATGGAATAAAATGATAGCTATCCAGTAAGTTTATCTTTGTTTCCTTCTCTCCATATGCAAAAACGAGAACAGTAAACATGTTAGATATGCATCTGTTTTTTTAACTTAAATACATTTCCCCAAACAAAACAGAGTAAATGCTAAAATGTTTTTTTCATAATAAGGTAGACAGTCTGTCACTGAGTTTATTTTTCAAAATCTTTCAACATGAGCAGGCATTCTTGGCGCGACCCTCTTAGCTATGAAAATGATTGATTCCCTTATTAAATGCTTACTGTGTTCCGGAGTCCCTGGGTGGTGCAGAAGATGAATGTGCTTGGCTGCTCACTGAAAGGCCTGAGGTTTAAGTCCACCCAGAAGCGCCTCTGAAGAAAGCCCTGATGGTCTACTTCCAAAAAATTTACCACTGAAAACCCTATGGATCACAGTTCTACTCTGACACATATAAGGTCACCGTGAATTGGAATTGACTCAATGGCAACTAATTTTTTTACTGCGTGCCAAGCACTAGGGGTAAAAAAGTCAATGAAAAACACAAAAAAACAACAGACATGTCCCTAATCTAATAAATGCTGATAATTCCTTTGTGACCACATGCATGAGCATCAAAAGGTTACACCTCTCACATGGTAGAACTTCCCGAACCCTGCCCTTCAAAGAAGTTCAGAGCCAGCCCTGGAATCTTCACATGTCAGGGCTAGAGGTAGAGCCGACTGTGTATTTGGTATTTCCTTCTCCACCACTAGACAGAGCACTCTGTTACATCTCCAGAAGGGTTATGATGAACAATTTTAAAGTCAACTTCTATAAAAGCTCCCTTTTAAATGAGTAATGTGCAAAAAAATCATCAAAAATGAATTGGAACTCATAAACATTGATACCCTAGGCAACAGTGAGCTGAAATGGACAGGTATTAGCCATTGTGAATCAGACAGTCATATGGTCTACTATTCTGGGAATGACAGCTTGAAGAGAAATGGTGTTGCATTCATTGTCAAAAAGAACATTTCAAGATCTATCCTGAAGTACAACACTGTCAGTTATAGGATAATATCCATACGACTACAAGGAAGACCAGTTAAATACAACTACTATTCAAATTTATACATCAACCACTAAGGCCAAAGATGAAGAAGTTGAAGATTTTTATCAGCTTCTCCAGTCTGAAATTGATCGAACATACAATCAGGATGCATTCATTATTACTGGTGATTGGAATGCAGAAGTTGGAAACAAAGAAGGATCAATAGTTGGAAAATAAAGCATTGGTGATAGAAATGATGCCAGAGATTGCATGATTGAATTTTGCAAGATCAATGACTTCTTCATTGCAAATAGCCTTTTTTCAACAACATAAATGGCAGCTATACACATGGAAGTCACCAGATGGAATACACAGGAATCAATTGACTACATCTGTGGAAAGAGACGATGGAAAAGCTCAATATCATCAGTCAGAACAAGGCCAGGGGCCAACTATGGAACAGACCATCAATTGCTCATATGCAAGTTCAAGTTGAAACTGAAGAAAATTAGAACACGTCCACAAGAGCCAAAGTATGACCTTGAACTTAGAGACCATCTCAAGAATAGATTTGATGCTTTGAACACTAATGACTGAAGACCAGACGAGTTGTGGAATGACATCAAGGACATCATACATGAAGAAAGCAAGAGGTCATTAAAAAGAGAGGAAAGAAAGAAAAGACCAAAATGGATGCCAGAAGAGACTCTGAAACTTGCTCTTGAACATCAGCAGCTAAAGCAAAAGGAAGAAATGATGAAATAAAATAGCTGAATGGAAGATTTCAAAGGGCAGCTCAAGAAGACAAAGTATTATAATGACATGAGCAAGGAACTGGAAAGAGAAAAAGGGAAGAACACTCTTGGCATTTCTCAAGCTGAAAGAACTGAAGAAAACATTCAAGCCTCGAGTTGCAATAGTGAAGGATTCTATGGGGAAAATATTAAATGACCCAGGAAGCATCAAAAGAAGATGGAAGGAATACACAGAGTCATTATATCAAAAAGAATTAGTTGACGTTCAACCATTTCCAGAGGTAGCATATGATCAGGAAAGAAGTCCAAGCTATACTGAAGGCATTGGCGAAAAACAAGGCTCAGGAATTGACAGAATATCAATTGAGATGTTTCAACAATCAGACGCAGCACTGGAAGTGCTCACTCCTCTGTGCCAAGAAATTTGAAAGACAGCTACCTGGCCAACCAACTGGAAGAGATCCATATTTATGCCTATTCCCAAGAAGGTGATCCAACTGAATGCAGTAATTATCAAACAATATCATTTAATATCACATGCTAGCAAAATTTTCCTAATATCGTTCAAAAGCAGCTGCAGCAGTATATGGACAGTGAACTGACAGAAATTCAGACCGGATTCAGAAGAGGATGTGGAACCAGGAATATCGTTGCTGATGTCAGATGGATCCTGGGTGAAAGCAGAAAACACCAGAAGGATGTTGACCTGTGTTTTATTGACTATGGAAAGGCATTTGACCATGTGGATCATAACAAATTATGGGTAACATGGTGAAGAATGGGTATTCCAGAACACTTAATTGTGCTCGTGTACATAGATCAAGAGGCAGTTGTTCAGACAAAACAAGGTGACGCATCAGGGTTGTATTCTTTCACAATACCTATTCAATCTGTATGCTGAGCAAATAATCAGAGAAGCTGGACTATACAGAGAACAAGGCATCAGAATTGGAGGAAGACTCATTAACGACCTGCTATATAAAAAAAAAAAATTTTTTTCCTTGCTGAAAGTGAAGAGGACTTGAAGCACTTACTGATAAAGATCAAAGGCCACAGCCTTCAGAATGTATTACACCTCAACATAAAGAAAACAAACCCCTCACAACTGGACCAATAAGCAACATCATGATAAATGGAGAAAAAATTGAAGTTGTCAAGGATTTCATTTTACTTGAATCCACAGTCAACACCCATGGAAGCAGCAGTCAAAAGATCAAAAGATGTATTTCATTGGGTAAATCTGCTGCAAAGGACCTCTTTAAAGCATTGAAAAGCAAAGATGTTACCTTGAAGACTAAAGTATGACTGATCCAAGCCATGGTATTTTCAATCGAATTATATGCGTGTAAAGCTGGACAATGAACAAGGAAGACTGAAGAAGACACCTCTGAATTGTGGCATTGGTGAAGAATGTTGAATATACCATGGAATGCAAAAAGAACCAACAAACCTGCCTTGGAAGAAGTCTAACCAGAATGCTCCTTAGAAGCAAGGACGGCGAGACTGCGTGTTACATACACTGGACATGTTTTCAGGAGGGATCAGTCCCTGGAGAAGGACATCATGCTTGGTAAAGTACAGCGTCAGTGGAAAACAGGGAGTCCATCAACTAGATGGATTGACACAGCGGCTGCAACAATGGGCTCAAGCATAACAAGGATTGTGAGCATGGCTCAGGATTGGGCAGTGTTTCATTCCGTGGTACTTAGCATTGCTATGAGTCAGAACTGACACAAGGGCACCTAACAACAACAACATGTAAAAAATGTGTTTTTTAATAATTAAAACATACTTCCTACTTCATAGGTATCATTTCCCAAGATGTAGCTTGTTTTTTTTTTTTTTTTTTTTTTAGAAGAGTAGGGAATGACTCCATCCATTTAACCACTCCAAATTTGGTACATTTCCTTTCCTATTTATTGAGTTATTGCTTTAAAATGGATAAACAATAAATTCATCTCTTCTTGCTGCCCTTTGCTAATAAAATAATCTCATAGACTCTAACATTACTAAACTCTAATTAATAATATATCAAAATCTGAAGAGATGGATAATATTTTACAGCTGCATAGGGGAGCTTTTAAAGCTCCATTAGGTCTGGATTTTTAAAACAGTAACATTTATTTTGAACCATCTATATTCTTATGGAGCCCTGGTGGTGCAGTGGTTAAGAGCTTGGCTGCTAACCAAAAGTTCAGCAGTTCAAATCCACCAGCTGCTCTTTGGAAACCCTATAGGGCAGTTCTCTGTCCTATAGGGTTGCTATGAGTTGGAATCAGCATGACAGCAATGGGTTTCATTTTTTTGTTTGTTTTTCTTGTAGCACGTGATCTGATGGGAAGGCAGTATGAATTAAAGATGATCATGAGATTGAAATAAATCTTTCAGAAAACAGTGTTTTACCTCTTAGACACTAAATTTCTACAAACGTGAAATTTAAAAATGTATGTTGTCTACAATTCTCTAGGCTGGTTTTCCTCAAACTGTACGATATTATAATATTATAACGTAGACTCTTTTTAGGGAAAGCACAAAGACAAAAATCTTCTCTTTGAACCTCAGTGTTAAATCATTTTTATTACAATGTTACTTAAAATATGCAAACATAAACACAGGCATAAATGACTTATGCTTATACTTCTTATAACGTATAATTGCTTATACTTCTTACAACATATTATTACAAATAAAATACAGGTATATCTGCAAATATGAGAAATTCAATTTTTCCATATTGTTTTTTAATTTAAGAGGAGCTGTCTTGTTGAAATAAAATATCTGCTCCCTATGTGACTAGAGTACTGGCTGCTGGGCACTGATCCTTGTGTTCTCTACGGCAATACACAGTGTGCTGTATGAGGACAGTTCCCTTCGATTTTATATGTGGAGCCTCTCTTTGTACAGGGTCATTACTGGCCTTTTTCTACCTCTGCTCTTTTCTTATTAGTATTTCTTGGTGCCAGAATGATTATATTCACAAACAGGAGCTCTGGGTTCATCTGACTGTATTTGGTTAAATGATTGTCTAGAAGACCCAGAAATCACTTATATTATTTTTAAAGTATTACAGGAAATCGAAACACAAAATTAAAAAACTATTTTATTGAAGAATAACTTCCAAAAAAGGGTAAACTCAAGACTGATATACAAATATAAACTGAAAGAAAAACCAAACCCGTTGCTGTCAAGTTGATTCCAATTCCTAGTGACTCTATAGTGACTTTCATAACATGGAGGAACCTGGAAGGCATTATGCTGAGCGAAATTAGTCAGAGGCAAAAGGACAAATATTGTATAAGACCACTATTATAAGATCTTGAGAAATAGTAAACCTGAGAAGAACACATACTTTTGTGGTTACGAGGGGGGGAGGGAGGGAGGGTGGGAGAGGGTTTTTTATTGATTAATCAGTAGATAAGAAATGCTTTAGGTGAAGTGAAAGACAACACTCAATACATGGAAGGTCAGCTCAATTGGACTGGACCAAAAGCAAAGAAGTTTCCGGGATAAAATGAATGCTTCAAAGGTCAGCGGAGCAAGGGCGGAGGTCTGGGGAACATGGTTTGTGGGGACTTCTAAGTCAATTGGCAAAATAATTCTATTATGAAATCATTCTGCATCCCACTTTGAAATGTGGCGTCTGGGGTCTTAAATGCTAACAAGCAGCCATCTAAGATGCAGCAATTGGTCTCAACCCACCTGGAGCAAAGGAAAATGAAGAACACCAAGGCCACACGACAACTAAGAGCCCAAGAGACAGAAAGGGCCACATGAACCAGAGACCTACATCATCCTGAGACCAGAAGAACTAGTTGGTGCCCGGCCACAATTGATGACTGCCCTGACAGGGAGCACAGCAGAGGACCCCTGAGGGAGCAGGAGATCAGTGGGATGCAGACCCCAAATTCTCATAAAAAGACCAAACTTAATGGTCTGACTGAGACTGGAGGAATCCCGGCGGCCATGCTCTCCAGACCTTCTGTTGGCCCAGGACAGGAACCATCCCCGAAGACAACTCATCAGAAATGAAAGGGACTGGTTAGCGGGTGGGAGAGAGACGCTGATGAAGAGTGAGCTAATTATATCAGGTGGACACTTGAGATTGTGTTGGCAACTCTTGTCTGGAGGGGGGATGGGAGGTTAGAGAGAGAGGGAAGCCGGCAAAATTGTCAAGAAAGGAGAGACTGAAAGGGCTGACTCAAGATGGGGAGAGTAAGTGGGAGTAGGGAGTGAGATGTATGTAAACTTATATGTGACAGACTGATTGGATTTGTAAACGTTCACTTGAAGCTTAATAAAAGTTATTAAAAAAAAAAAAAAAAAAGACAGAGTAGAACTGCCCCATCGGGTGGATTCGAACTGCTGACCTTTTGGTTAGCACCTGTAGCTCTTAACCACTACACCACTAGGGTTTCTAATATACGAACATATCAGACTTTATTTAATATTAATTAATGAGTGAAGCAGTAAAATATTAACAGCTGGTTAAATAGAGAATTTAAATTACCACAAGTTTGTTATTAAATCAGGAATGATGATGGGAAATTAAAAACAGATGCAAAACTGGCTTTGTCCCCTAAGGGGTGGGGTGAGAAATCAAATGTCCCTCCAACAGAAGGAATTTGTATGTTTTAGAAGAATATGTGTCTCCCCCCCTCAAATGTAAACACCAGGACAACTATTTGAATGACCTGGATGACCTCTAAGGGAAGAATTGTTGTAAATATTCCCAGCTCTTTTCTACGTGAAAATTTTCCTCAGTGGTGGATATTTATAATAAGCCAAACCTCAGGAGCAAGAGGTGGGTTTATTGTTATTAGATAAATGCTACATAGCAGTTACTGCACTAAGTTCATATATTATCTCATTAAATATCACAGTAATGGTATATATAAATATATATATATATTTTTTTATTGTTATATGGCAACTTGTCCATATTTCTTTTTTTTTTTTAATTATGCTTTAGGTAAAGGTTTACAGAGCAAATTAGTTTCTCATTAAGCCATTAATACACATTGTTTTGTGACGTTGGTTGTCAACCCTGTGACATGTCAACACTCTCCATTTCTCAACCTTAGGTTTCCCCATTTCCATTCTTCCAACTTTCCTATCCCCTTCCTGCCTTCCTGTCCTTGCCCCTGGGCTGATGTGCCCATTTAGTCTTGTTTTGTTTTACGGGGCTGTCTTATCTTTGGCTGAAGAGTGAAACTCAGGAATGACATTACTGAGCTGTAAGAGTGTCTGGGGGCCGTACTCTCAGGATTTCTCCAGTCTCTGTCAGACCAGTTAAATCTGATCTTTTTTTGTGACTTAGAATTTTGATCTACATTTTTTTCCATCTCTGCCTGGGACCCTCTATTGTGATCCCTGTCAGAGCACTCCTTGGTGGTAGCCAGCCACGATCTAGTTGTGCTGGGCTCAGTCTGGTGGAGCATGCGGTAGTTGTTCAATGACCCTGTATTTGTGCACATTTTGTGGGTGAGAAAAGTCTGCCTAAACTAGTCATATGTTAATCGGTTAATAATCAGGGCAGTATCTTAATGACTGATTTAGATGACAAATGTTTTCCCAAAGTTCAGAGGCACAGTCAATATTGATGGAACATAGCCTCGTTTTGCCCACCTCATCTGGGAAATGGAGTATCCAGTCTATATTTTCTCATAGTCTTTGTGTGTACATTTGTCATAGCACTTGCCATGTAGCATTTGATTTTTTTTTTTTATTGTGCTTTAGGTGAAAGTTTACAGCTCAAGTTAATTTCTTATTCAAAAATGTATATACAAAAGGAGAATGAATAACACCAAAGACACAAGGAAAATATTAGCCCAAGAGACAAAAAGGGCCACATAAACCAGAGACTCCATCAGCCTGAGACCAGAACTAGATGGTTCCCGGCTACCACCAATGACCACCCTGACAGGGAACACAACAGAGAGTAGCTGACAGAGCAGGAGAAAAGTGGGGTGCAGAACTCAAATGCACATAAAAAGTCCAGACTTATAATGGTCTGACTGAGACTAGAAGAACCCCAGAAGACATGGCCTCTGGACTCTCTGTTAACGGAGAACTAAAACCGTTCCTGAAGCAAACTCTTCAGACAAGGATTAGACTGAATTACAAGACATAAATTGATACTAGTGAAGACTGTGCTTCTTTGTTCAACTGGGTACAGGAGACTAAATGGGCAGCTCCTGTCCAGAGGCAAGATGAAAAGGTAGAAAGAGCTGACTGAATGGACATGGGAAATCCAGAGTGGAAAGAGGGAATGTGCTGTCATGTTATAGGGATACCAACCAGAGTCACATAACAATGTGTGTATAAATTTTTGTATGAGAAACTAACCTGAGCTGCAAACTTTTACCTAAAGCAGAATAAAAAAAAGAATTATGAACATATTGTTTTACAGTATGGTTGCAATCGCCACAATGTGACAGCACCCTCCCCTTTCCACCCGGGTTCCCTGTGTCCGTTCATTGAGTTCCTGTTCCTTCCTGCGTTCTCGTCCTGCTTTAGGTCAGGAGCTACCCATTTAATCTCATATATTTGATTGAACTAAGAGGCATGTTCCTCACGTGTATTTTTTTGGTTTGTTTTATAGACCTGTCTAATTTTTGTCTGAAAGGTGGACTTTGGGAACGGTTTCAGTACTGGGTTAGAACATCTGGGAGCCATAGTTTCCAGGGTTCCTCCAGTCTCTGTCAGACCATTAAGTCTGGTCTTTTTACATGAATTTGAATTCTGTCCTACCTTTTCCTCCTGCTCTGTCTAGGACTCTCTGTTGTGTTCCCTGTCAGGGCCGTCACTGGTGGTATCCGAGGACCATCTAGTTCTTCTGGTCTCAGGCTGGTAGAATCTCTGGTTTAAGTAGTCCTTTAGTCCTTTCTCGACGGCACTAGGTTTGGGTTTGGGTTTTAGTCCTTTGGACTAGAATTTTCCTTGTGTCTTTGATTTTCTACATTCTCCTTTGCTCTGGGTGGGATGGGACCAGTAGATGCACCTTAGATGGCTGCTCACAAGCTTTTAAGACCTCAGATGCTACCCAAAGTGAGATGTAGAACATTTCTTTATATTGGTTATGCCAATTGACCTAGATATTCCCTGAGACTAGGGTCCCCAGGCCCCAGCCCCAGCTACTCAGTCCCTCAAAGTGTTTGGATGTGTCTAGTAAACCAACCAAACTTTGTGTTGGTCCAGTTGTGCTGACTTCTCCTGTATTAGGTGTTGTCCTTCCATTCACTGTCAATTATTTTTTTATGTATTTGTCTTCTTAACCTTCATTAACTAAGGTATGAGTTATTTTAAAGTAAGGGTCGTGTTTTATTCATGTGTCCCCAGTGCCTTACACAATGACAGACATAAAGTAGAAACTAAATGTATACTTTCAAATTTAACTGAACTAAGCAGATGCAATAAAATTAATTCCTGAAATTGAACATCTGGAAAAATTTGAAGTCCTTAGTCATTAGTTCTAAAGTTTTTATTTACTCTTCCAAAATAGCTCAGTGATGTTGAGTAGATTCTAGTGTTTAATAGATTCCTCAAGCCTGGAGATGCTTAAAATTTGCACTAAGGATACAGGCTTGTCTTATCTTTGGACAGGATCCTAAAGATTGAATGTCATGATGTATCATCTTTGGGAATTAGCGGGAAGGAAAGCTGTGACAATGCAAAAACCATTAGCGATCATCTAGAATTTTGCTACAGAGCTTTTCTCTCCAATGCCTTGACACTGAGAAAGTCTAAAGTGCCTGTATTTATAAGGTTGCTTCAGATCTCCAAAATTCAAAACTGAAGTTTTCCTTTTAATATTTCTTTAAAATGCCAAATTTATGAAAAGGTAACTATCAAAGAATCACCAAGAAATTGGAAACACAGGGAGGTTATACTCACATGAGCAGGGCGGAAAAAAGAAAAAACAACAGTGACTAAAGTGGGATTGCCAGAGAAGAAATCAGAGAAGTGGGAGGAAGGATTACACTAAAATGCTAGGGAAACAGTCCATTGTGTCAACTATTCTAATCATCAACTATCCGGTTGTAGAATAAAAATAAACATTGAGTTTTTTAAAGGTATTATTTGGTCAAATAAGTACATTTCTTAAATATTAAATATGTTAAATCTATACAAAATAGGAACCAAAATGCCTAATTAACAACATAGGATTTCTTTTGATTTTATCACTGACCAGAGGGGGAAAGTAATTAAAAGGCCGTTCTACAGTTTAGATTGCAATCTGACAATAATTTTCTGAGAATAAATAGAGCAGCTCTCATATTTGCAACAGTTGTCTTGAATTATATTTTAGAATTTAAGTATCCACTTTGTGTCCTGCCAGTAGAATGCAGTACAAACCCTAAGTATCTGGTTAGACTAGGGAAGCCAGTAGAGACCAATAACAGGGTAATATTCCGGATGTTTGGTTGATTAAAAGCAAATACATTCATTATATATTATGGTCTTGGTTTAAATTAAGCTTCTTATTCTGTAGCTAATTTTTGAGCTACGCACTGTTTCTAGCGTGTTTCCGTTAAAAATTCACATTGGTTTTCTTCTAGAGAGTTTCATGAAATAAGCAATATGATAACCCTCCTTAGACAATTTGGAAATTCAGGAATTAATTGTATGTATTAATTTCTATACTTTATTTATGTTTTCCCTTTTTAATTATATCCTTTCATCTTTTTATCTTATAAATGGTTCCTCCCTTTTTTTCAAACAATTTTGGGCAAATAGATTAGAAAACTAAAATGAAAAAGAAGATTTTTTTTTTATTGTGCTTTAAGTGAAAGTTTACAAATCAAGTCAGTCTCTCATACAAAAAGTTATACACACCTTGGTATATACTCCTAGTTGCTCTCCCGCTAATGAGACAGCACACTCCCCCGCTCCACCCTGTATTATCCCTGTCCATTCAGCCAGCTCCTGTCCTCCTCTGCCTTCTCATCTCACCTCCAGACAGGAGCTGCCCACATATTCTCATGTGTCTACTTGAGCCAAGAAGCTCACTCCTTACCAGTATCATTTTCTGTCTTATAGTACAGCCCAATCCCTATCTGAAGAGTTGGTTTTGGGAATAGTTTCGGTCTTAGGGTTAACAGAGGGCCTGGAGACCATGACCTCCGGGGTCCTTCTAGTCCCAGTCAGACCATTAAGTCTGGTCTTTTTATGAGAAATTTGAGGTCTGCATCTCACTGTTCTCCTGCTTCATCAGGGATTCTCTGTTGTGTCCCCTGTCAGGTCAGTCATTGGTTGTAGCCAGGCACCATCTAGTTCTTTTGGTCTCAGACTAATGCGGTCTGGCTTATGTGGCCCTTTCAGTCTCTTGGGCTCATAATTACCTTGTATCTTTGATGTTCTTCATTCTCCTTTGCTCCAGGTGGATTGAGACCAATTTATGCATCTTAGATGGCTGCTTGCTAATGTTTAAGACCCCAGGCGCCACTCACCAAGTGGGATGCAGAATGTTTTCTTAATACATTTTGTTATGCCAGTTGATCTAGATGTCCCCTGAAACCATGGTCCTCGGACCCCACCCCCCACCCCTGCTACTCTGGCCTTCGAAGTGTTCAGTTGTATTCAGGAAACTTCTTTGCTTTTGGTTTAGTCCAGTTGTACTGACCTCTCCTGTATTGTGCGTTGTCTTTCCCTTCACCTAAAATAGTTAAAAAAGGAAATTTTTAATACCCAGTTAAAGTATGGAAAATTTTCATGTGCTTTACGAATTGGATTACCCACAGAGAGACTTTATTTAAAAGTGTGGGGGGAGGGCAGAGGGCAGATTTACCTGAAAACATTTTGAATATTGGGATATTCATCTACTCATTGTTATCCTTTGTATATCAAGTACTGTACCTGTCACAAGCTTGGATTTGTAGTGAGTATGCACAATGCTTATTGATGAGGGAGGCTTCAAATCCCTCATTGGCAGCACAGCCACCAGAAGTAGGTGCACCTGTCTTCCCAGCTGGGCTTTGGTCATAGGACAGACGGTCATTTAACACCACATTTTCCTTATGCACAGCTGCATATTCACGATGCGTCAGGTGTAGAAGACCTTCGTTCATCTTGCTAAAAAGGACTCCAAAAGTCAAATGAAATGTGCCTTAAAATGTTTTGATTCAGTAGATTTAGAAAATAAGAAAGACTTGTTTTAGTAGAAAAACATCATTTGCTTTGCTTTGACCTAACTACTCTTTCATCTTCTAATGACTCAATGAGCACCAGTATTTTCAGATCAGATTAGCTTGGGGTTTAGCATAAAGTAGTCCATTCAGTTTTGATGCAAACCCTTGGTTTTTAAACCTGGGCCTTCTCTTGTTGCTACAGCCATAACCCTTTTTTTTTTTTTTCTATCCCACTTAAACTATTTCAGATTATACACTCTGTAAGAGTAGGGGATATGTGCATTTCACTAATCACTGTTTTCTCTAGCAACTAGATCAGTACCACTCTGGTAATTTTGGATATATCTGTGCTTAATAAATCTTTGTTAAATTGACGAATAAATGAAATAATAAACAAAGAATTGGTTTTCATAATTTTAATTCGAGAAGGCCAGGAAGGAGATAGACTCCTTCTTAAAGACTCTCTGATTCAAAATCAGTCCAAAATTGAGAGATCTATTTGAGTCTGATTTTTTGGTATTTATTGAGGTATAATTTAATTACAATAATGTGCAGATTTTAAGGACACAGTTCCATTAGTTTTGTCAAATGTATGTGCCCGTGTAACCACCATCCCAATCAAGATATGACATTTTTCTATTATTCTAGAAAGTTCTCTTTTGCTACTTTTCAGTTAATCTCTCATAACCACTGTTCTGATTATCACTGTAGCTTATTTTTCCTTGCTCTAGAACTTCATATGAATACAATCATACAGTATGTACTTTGTGTCTGGCTTCTTCCACTCACCGTTATGGTTTTTTGATTTATCCAGAAGCCAGAGACAGGACTATATAAGTCTAAAAGTTTTGTATTTCTCTTGCAGAAATCGTATTACTAACCAGGTTTTTCCCCATAGATATTTAATTGGATTAATGGGAGTTAACATTACCCATGTTTAAGAAAATAAGATTAATAATGAAAGACCGTGTTATTAGAGAACTATTGTTTGACTTTCCTTGAAGGTTTTATTAGCCCCACTTTCCCCAGTCTTCAACCATCTACTTGTAAGAAATCCAAAGATGTACAGAATAAGATTCTTAGAAGTAGAGTTCAGAAGTACCATCAGGCTTGCATCATTGTACTATCAGCCTCAATAGGCAGATCATTTGACAAACCAAGCAGATCAAGAGTGGCAGATTTTAAAGCTGGAAACACAGCTTGGGCTTCCTGACGTTTCTGGGCTTTATCCACCACTACATCATTGGTTTAGCATACCCTAAAAACAGTTCTGCGGCTAATGAGTGTGTACAACAAGTTATAGGTTAAGGAAGATCTCCAGTTTTAGATATTTCCATTGAAATCTTTCATTAAAATATGTTTTCCGTAACATATACCTCTTTGGGATGTAGAGAGTGGTGTTGGGTATAATTGCAAAAGAGTTTTGCAAAGAAACAAACTCAGTCAGCTTGTAGGCAGTGGAAAGGGGCTTGCCAAGTAAAGCCTGTGGAAAATGGATTCATCGAATTAAAGCAATCCATGATCGACTGCCAAAGCCAGCTTATTTCTTTGCTAGTTCCAAAAAAGAATGCCTGAAACTTTGTGTTGATGGAAGGCTATCTTCTAGAACATGCTTGCAAAGCACACGTTTTCACTGCTCAGGTCAGCATTATTGTAGACTTGATGGGGTACTTAGGGCTCTGGTAGGGATTTTTAGGTCAGAAAAAAAATTAGGCACAGGAGATTAGGGACCAAAATGTGTTAACGTTATCTCATAGCAGAGTGAAGCAATAAAACAGTCTTAAAGAGGCCATAGACAGGACTGTATAAGCCTAACAATTTTGTATTTCTCTTACGGAAACACTTGCCATCACTATTAAGACCAGAGAATAAAATTGTGGTCTAAGGAAATTATGTAAGTAATTGTGGAATATAGTATGGTTCTATAATGGATAAAGACATCATTCTTTTAAAGATGGAAAAGGGAGGATTGTAAATAATGTAAAGGAAGAAAATTTCCTTTCAGATTGTGTTCTCTAAATCCTGGCTATTTTGTATGAGAGAATTTGATGCAAGATATATGGAAACTTTATGAAATGACCAAGAGACAATCTGATCAACTTGAAAGAGAGTCTGAATGTTAGCAGCAAATTGCTCCAAGAAGGTTACTTATATATTTTTCTTTCCCTTCAGTTCTGTTAGAGATACTTCAGGAACTGCTTAGTCCAGGAGTGAAAGAATTGTTTGAAGACATGGATGCTTTACCCTGAGAGGAGAACAGAGGTTTCCATAATAGGGTAACAGCCAATTTTCATTTTTTTGGTTTCACATGTAGTCTTTGAAAATAATTGAAACTCTGATATAAAAGAGACAGTATTATTAGAAATATGATGCATGCTCTGGATTTGTTCATAGTTTTGTAGCATTTCGTGCTCTACGTATTCATGTGAAATATGTTCTGAAATAATTCCTTGGCAAAGATAATCCTAGTGCTTGAAGTAAGCTAATATGTAGAAACAATGGAAATTGCAAAATGCCAGTCTGGCCATTTTGGAATAGAAACATCATTAGCAGAGAGTCTCTTATGAGGTGCTTTCTGGCCTATTTCTTGTCATGGAGCATGTAGAAAATAATAATATTCTTGTGAAACACTGAAGAGGTTGCCATGGCCCTGCTGAGCAGCTCCAGAGCTGAAAAGGTCAAATCTTAGTATATCTGTAAACCATTCCCTTTCGGGGAGCACTAGAGACTTTCTTCTGGAGAGCCCTGAAGTCTCTGCTTTTTATACACTTCTGTGATTGGAGTCTGAGTTTTAAAGTTTTTCTTAGAGAAGAAAATGATACTTTGGGTCTTAAATTCACATGAAGTTAATTTTCTCCAAAGATTGGTCAGGCGCCTCTGATCTTGTGTCGAGAAACTGGAGCTTGTAATATTTCTCTCCTTCCTCTACCTCAACACAGAGATAAAGATGGCCCTCTCCTACAGACTCTATGGAGACATCATAATTCTGTCAGAAAGTTTTGTTGCTCTAGAGGCCTAGGAAATGCACCTAAGACAACATCTGCCCCCGGTTCCTCATGGTTTGAAGTAATTGTATAGTTTTAGGTTCCAACTCAACATCTGGTCTAATCTAGTAAGTCTTGATTCAGTCATCCCGGTAGACATTCAAAAAATGATCAAAGGTTCAACAGACTTAGGGCTTTATGCAAATCCAGATTGATATTGCAGAATGGCAGGTTTCAGGCTAATGGGGCCCGGCATTCTCTGGTATTTCCTCTGTGCCTTATTCCAGTATCATCATAGGTTGCAGCAAAGGTACCTCTTCAGAGATAAGAGGTAACAACTGGGCTGCCCAGTGGTATCACCGTGAAAGCCAGGCATAAAGTATTCTTTGGTCACAGTTCTAGTTGTCTTATTTTACCACGCTTGTTATTACTGTTTTCTTTAAGTTTACAACCTGTATGTCTTAGATTTTTAACCTAATTAGCAAAAAAATATTGTGATTGCCCAGAAGACTCTAGATTCTTAACCACTAGAAACATCTTCAGTGTATACTTGGTAATGACGTTGATTAAGAATCTGAAATTTTCCCTGGCGACACCCACTGTGGCAACTCAGCTTTGTTAGATAAGTGTGTGTATGTGTATATATGTGTGCACACGTGCAAATGCACAACTACTGTTCTCTGTTATAGAAAGAAGTCATGATAGCCAAAGACTCTTCTAATAATAAGCCATTGAAATGAAAATATGCAGAGTAAATAAAAAATATTTTTGTTTGTTTCTAAAAATGAAATGTGCATATTCTGTAGATACTGATGTTGAAATAGGGCATGTTTGATGCTATTTAAAGCTAGTTTTCTGGCATGAACCACTGTTATATATAAGCCGCATCAAATTAGGCATTCTGATTTTTGTAGTGAGTTAAATTCAGCCATGCAGATATAGCTTTGGGTAGACTTAAATGATCCTTTCAAGTTGTAGTAATGTATCTATATGTTTTGTGCATGCTTCTGCTTAAAGTTTGATTTATTACTTTGTAAATATTCGTGATGAGACCATATTTATTAGTAGAGGGTAACTTTGTCCCGCTAAGGACCACCCTTTCCTATTTGTCTCTTTAGAGAAGAGCACACTGCCTGACGTGTAATAGAATCACGGTAAACACTTACTGTGTTAATGTGTAGATAGCTCTGTGTCAGATGATATAGAAATCTATCAACAAAGTCATGAAGATACCACACAAGCATGACAATTTAAGAAAAAAGAGGAAAATCACTTTAAACCAGGTGAAAATTTTGTGCCATGTTGAAGACTCACCTTTTTTAACAGAGTATGGATCTTGTTAAAAAATTAAACAACATGCTTACGCAGTTTCTAGTTGCAAAATGGAGTCTCAGCAGTGTCAGAAATGCAAAGATAAAATCAATATGTTCTCTACTTTCTGAAAAATGATACACCCTAGTGGAAATGGAATTGGAGTGCGGGGGAAAAGAAGTTGTATTCATGATCCAGATTAAAGATGAATACAAATTTTACAGAAAAATAGAATGATAAGAGGTGTGCTGTAATTGGAAGTGGGTTAAATCTAGGTTGGAAATTCAAACATTGGTATGGTAGTGTATGGAAGACTGGTTGTACAAACTTTAGTATGCATAATAATTATATTTGGTGCTTTTTGAAGTTCTCTTTCCTAGGCCCCACCACATGTAAATTTCTGATTTATTTGCAGGACCCATGATTCTTCACTTTTAACAAGCATCCCAGGTGATTCTGTTACAGGTAATCTGTAGGCCAAGCTTTAAGAAGCACTGATCTGTACCATTTTACAATTTTCTTTCCTGCGGTATGGCTGTTAGGAAGTATACCTGAGACTGGGATAATAGGGAGGTCAGCCTTAAATATAGGAAGCTAGAGAATATGCCAACAAGACTGAGTTAACACTCATGGCCCCTTATGGTGGTGTAGTTACAGGAGAATTGTCTGTGAGTCTGAAAGTGGGAAATCAAACGAATTGGAGAGAACAGTACAAAATTTTTGTCCAAGATTAGAAAGTTTAAAAAAAGAATGAAATGCATACTTTCTGAATAGAATAAAATATGATACAATTACATTTTTATTCAATGAATTATTTATTTAAAAGACATCTGCTATGAGATTTATCATTATAGGGAAAATTATAAATATCCAAAATGTACAAAAGTGGGGAAATGATTAATTAAAGCTCTCTCAACCCAATGAAATATTATTTTCATTGCTTTAAAGACTGATGACGTGTAGGAAGTATCTGATATAATGTTATGTCAAAAAAAATCAGGAAGTTTGATAAGGTTATTACTACATAAAATTTGTATTTATGTATGTGGGGAAATTTCAGGTGGTTTTAATTTTTTTAAATTTCTTTAGATGTTTTGTGGTCCTCTCACACATAAAGATCAAAGCTTTTTGGGTCCTAAAATCTAGACTCAGATGAGGTGAATCAATAGTACCCAGTATCACTAGTTCAAGTCATTTCTTCTGCTTCTGCTTTTTTTTTTTTAGCCTTTTAAGATTGGCTTCTTAAAATTATTTTATTTGTAGTAAAAATATGCATAGCAAAACATTTGTGAATTCAACACATTTTACATGTACAGTTTAGTGGCAATGATTACGTTCATCATGTTGTGAAACTACCACCTCTATGCATATCCATATTTTGCCACCATCGTTAACAGAAACTCAGTGCCCTCTAAAAGCAAAGACTCCCTCACTCCCCCCTTGCCACAGGTAACCACTAATATACTTTGGTCTCTATACATTTGCCTATTTCATATAAGTGATATCATACAATCATTGTCCTTTTGTAATGGACTTATTTCACTCAACATACAGTTTTTAAGATTCATCCATGTTGTAGCATGTAGCAAGACTTCATTTCTCTTTATGACTGAATAGTATTCCATTGTATGTATGTACTACATTTGTTTATCCATTCATCTGTTGATGGACATTTAGGTTGCTTCTACCTTTGGGCTATTGTGAACAGCGCTGCCACGAACATGAGTGTACAAGTTTCTGTTTGTGTTCCTGTTTTAAATTTTTTTTTGTTGTTACCTAGGATTGGGATATCTGGGTCAAACGGTAATTCTGTGTTTAACTTTTTGTGTGTGTGTGTGATTTAAATGAAAGATTACAACCCAAGTTAATTTCTCATAAAAAATTTATACATGCATTGTTGTGACCCTAGTTGCTATCTCTACAATGTGGCAGCACACCCCCACTTCCTACCCCAGATTTCCCACGTCCGTTCAGCCAGCTCCTATCCCTTTCTGCCTTCTCATCTCGCCTCCAGACATGAGCTGCCCATTTAGTGTCATGTATCTACTTGAACTAAGAAGCACATTCATCACCAGTATCATTTTATGTCACATAGTCCAGTCTAGTCTTTGAAGAACTGGCTTCGGAAAGGGTTTTAGTTCTGGGTTAACAGAGAGTCCAGAGGCCATGTCTTCTGGGGTTCCTCTAGTCTAAGTCAGACCATTAAGTCTGGTCTTTTTATGTGAATTTGAATCTTGCTCCATCAGGGACTCTCTGTTGTGTTCTTGTCGGGGAAGTCGTTGGTGGTCGCCAGGCACCATCTAGTTCTTCTGGTCTCAGGCTGATGGAGTCTCTGGTTTATGTGGCCCTTTTTGTCTCTTGGGTTGAAATTTTCCTGGTGTCTTTGATGTTCTTCATTCTCCATTGCTCCAAGTGGGTTGGGACCAATTGATGCACCTTAGATGGCTGCTCACTAGCTTTTAAGACCCTAGATGCCACTCACCAAAGTGGAATGCAGAACATTTTCTTAATAAACTTTGTTATGCCAGTTGACCTAGATTTCCCTCAGAACCGTGGTCCTCAGACCCCCATTCCTGCTAGTCTGTCCCTTGAAGTGTTTGGTTGGGTTCAGGAAACTTCTTAGCTTTTAGTGTAGACCAGTTTTGCTGACTTCCCCTGTATTGTGTGTTGTCCTTCCCTTTACCTAAGATAATTCTTGTCTGCTATCTAGTGGGTGAATTCCCATCTCCTTCGCTCCCCACCCTTATAACCATCAAAAAATGTTTTCTTCTGTGCTTAAACCTTTCTTTGAGTTCTTATAATAGTGGTCTCATACAATATTTGTCCTTTTGTGACTGACTAATTTCACTCAGCATACTGCCTTCCAAGTTCATCCATGTTATGTGATATTTCTCATCATTGTTCATTATCATTACATAGTATTCCATTGTGTGAATAGATCATAATTTGTTTATCCATTCATCTGTTGATGGGCATCTAGGTTGTTTCCATCTTTTTGCTATTGTGAACAGTGCTGCAGTGAACATGGGTATGCATATGTCTATTCATGTGAAAGCTCTTATTTCTCCAGGATATGTTCCAAGGAGTGGGATTGCTGGATTTATGGTAGTTCTATTTCTAGCTCTTTAAGGAAGCACCAAATTGATTTCCAGAGTGGTTGTACCACTTTCTTATTTGGGTTATTTGTTTCCTCTCCTGTTTCTCTTTTGTCAGTTTGACCAATGGTTTCTCGATTTTGTTGATCTTTTCAAAAAAACAGCTTTTGGTCTTGTTAACTCTTTCAATTGTTTTTCTATTCTCTGTTTCATTTAATTCTACTCTATTTTTTTTTTTTTTATTTCCTTTTTTCTGATGCCTGAGGGCTTCTTTTGCTGTTCTCTATCTGTTTGAGTTGTAGGACTAATGTTTTGATTTTGGCCTTTTCTTCTTTTTGGATGTGTGTATTTATTACTATAAATTGACCTCTGAGCACTGCTTTTGCTGTGTCCCAAAGGTTTTGGTAGGGTGTGTTTTTATTCTCATTTGATTCTTTGAATTTTTTTATTCCATCCTTAATTTCTTCTGTAACCCGGTGGTTTTTGAGCGAGTGTTGTTCAGTTTCTGTGTATTTTTTTTCCATGTTTTTTCTGTTATTCATTTCTACTTTTATGGCTTTATGGTCAGAAAAGGTGCTTTGTAATATTTCAGTGTTTTGGATTCTGTTAAGACTTGCTTTGTGGCCTAATATGTGGTCTATTCTGGAGAATGTTCCATGTACATTGGAAAAGAAAGTATACCCGGCTGCTGTTAGGTGGAGTGTTCTGTGTATGTCTGAGATCAAGTTGGTTGTGAATTGTGTCTTCCAAAAATGTCTGTCAACTTGTCTAGGTCATGATTCCCAGTATTGTATGATTATCTACCATTTTGTCATCTGATTTGATTTCCCTATGTGTTGTGAATCTTATCGCTATGATATAATGAGATGTATTAGTGGCAGTTATATTGATGAGATCTGTAAGATTAGATAGTGTTTTAAGCCATTTTCTTTTGAGATATAAAAGAGAGAAGCAAGCAGAGAGACACAGGGACCTCATACCACCAAGAAAGCAGCACCAGGAGCAGAACGTGTCCTTTGGAGCTGAAGTTCCTGTGCTGAGATATTCCCAGATCAAGGGAAGACTGACAACAAAGATCTTCCTCCAAAGCTGACAGAGTGAAAGCCTTCCCCCAGAGTCGTTGCCCTGAATTTGGACTTCTAGTCTACTGGATTGTGAGAGAATAAACTTGTCTTTTGTTAAACCATCCACTTGTGCTATTTGGTTTGGTTACCTTAATATTTACGCCTACTCTTCTAAGTTTAAACCCCTCTTATATTACTTTATATTGCCTTGACTTCCTCTCCATATGAAAAATCTATGACTACATTATTTAGTCCCTCTTTTTTTATTTTAACGTTGACATCTTTTACATATTAATGTCTCTGTTTCCCTATTTTCAGTGTTTTAGCTTTGATTTATTTTTGTGACTTCCCTATCTGGGTTGATATCTGGTTGTTCTGTCCTGTGTTCTAGTCTTGAGATGTTATCTAATATTGCTGGTTTTCTAACTGGAGGACTCCCTTTAGTATTTCTTGTAATTTTGGTTTGGTTTTTACAAATTCCCTAAAGTTCTGTTTACCTGGAAGTAACCTAATTTTGTCATCATATTTGAGAGACAATTTTGCTGGATATATAATTCATGGCAGACAATTCTTTTCTTTCAGTTCCTTATATATGTCATCCCATTGCCTGCATGATTTCTTCTGAGTAGTCAGAGCTTAGTCTTATTGACGCTCCTTCATAGATGATTTTTCATTTATCCCTAGCTGCTCTTAAAATTTTACCTTTGGTTTTGGCAAGTTTGGTTACAATATGTCTTGGTGACTTTCTTTCAGGATCTACCTTGTGTGGGGTTTGATGAGCTTTTTGGATAGATATCTTCTCATCTTTCACAATATCAGGGAAGTTTTCTGCCAACAAATCTTTGACAATTCTCTCTGTATTTTCTGTTATCCCCCCCTCACCCCCTGCTGTTCTGGCACTCCAATCACTCATAGATTATTCTTCTTAATAAAGTTCCACATAATTCTTAGGGTTTTTTTAATTTTTTTAACTGATTTTTCCTTAGATAAGTTGGTGGTAAGTTCTTTATCTTCAGTCTCACTAATTCTGACTTCCATTGCCTCCATTCTGCTCCTATGACTTTCTATTGAGTTGTCTAATTCTGAAATTTTATTGTTAATCTTTTGGGTTTTCATTTGCTGTCTCCCTGTGGATTCTTGCAACCTGTTAAATTTTTCATTATCCTCTTGTAGAGCCCTCTTAAAGTCCTCTGTTGTTTTGTCTGTGTGTTCCTTGGTTTGGTCTGCATTTTGCCTGATCTCCTTCCTGATCTCTTGAAGAGCTTTGAATGTTAATCTTTTGAATTCTACCTCTGGTAATTCCAAGAAGTTACCTTCCTCCAGAAGGTTCCTTGGTTATTTGTTTTTGTCACTTGCTGAAGCCATCATGGTCTGCCTCTATGTGATTTGATATTGACTATTGTCTCTGAGCCATCAATAAGTTATTATATTTACTTGTTTTGTATTTGCTTACTGTTCCATAACTTCTCATTTTGTTTTGTTTTGATATGCTCAAATACACTTAGTGTATGAGCTAGTTTGATTATTGGCATCTTTGAAGCTCTCACATTCTGTTACCAGGTGGCGTTACTAGGTACCAGCAGTCTGTTTACTTTTCTTGTGTGGATTCAGCTCAGGTGTCCAGGTTATCAGTCACTGAGTGTGTGGTATAGGCTCTCACCTACAGTCCTAGATGGGCAGGGGTGATTGGAGTAGGCACAGGTAGCTGGTTGCTGTAGGGGATCATGTGCTCAGCAAGGCAGGGGGCTGACGGCTGCCCCTGAGTTCCTGAGTGGAAGGCATGTCCCTATTCCCTAGAACGCGTAAGTGGGTGGGTTTTGCTGCTGGACTATGGACACCAAATGCTATTGGCTGTAAGTACTGGGAGACATCACTTAGTCTTGGACCCCTGTCACAGGTGGCTAGGTGGAGTGGGTGGAGCCACCAGTCCCAGGTCCCTGGTGTGGGTAGGTGAGGACCCTGCTTAATGGGCAGGGTGGTATCAAATGTCATGAATCTGCCACTCCACCTTATACTGATGCAGTTGAAAATAGACTTCAAGTATATACCCTGTTGTACTGTGCTAATGAGGGCCTGTGCTGTTGAAATGGGCCCACACAGGTCTAGGCAGGGGTGAAAGGCATTCAAAGTCTGTAGACCCCTTATGCCTGTGCCTAGGCAGAGGAGCTGTGCCTGCCCTGAGTTCCCAGCTTAGGGAGCTGGCAGATTATTTTTTCTTGTTTGTTAATTTCTTCCCTCTCCAAAGCCAGAAGGATGGCTCAGGGCATGTGATGGGTCCTACTTCTGGCCCAGGGGGTGCAGCAATCTCTGAAGCCAGACCGGGATCTGTAGCAGAGCAGGGAGGGGGCAGGTAAATGGGAGCGAGGTACTTCCCAAATGGCGGAAGGGTTCTTTTGATCCACACAGTAGGTTAGACGCTTATACTTATCTTTTGCCAGTTGAGCACCACTTTTCCCTTGTTCTAGAAGTTTGGGCAGACTCCCCTTGAACAGTTTCTCCTGATGTGGAAAATGTATCCTGAGCACTACTGCTTGCCTCAGCCAGTGCACACCAGCCGATCCAGCCCACAGGATGCCGGCCAGGCCAGGTCTGGCAAATTCTTGCTGCTTCTGAACTGCCTTTCCATTCTGCCACTTAGTTCAACTCTTCACCTATTTCCCTAATGTTCAGGGCTCCTAGATTTTCATATATAATCAATTCACTAATTATTTCAGGTCTTTGTTGTAAGAGAGAAGCTTCTGACTACTCTGCCATCTTGGCCCTGCCTCCTATGTTTTTTTGAGGAACTGCTAAACCGTTTACCACAATGGCTGTATCACCATTCCACCAGCAATGGATGAGGGTTCCAGTTTCTCCAGATCCTTGCCAACACCTGCTATTTTCCATTTTTGTTTGTTTTATTTTTTATCATAGACATTCTAGTGGGCAGTTATGACTTTTCAATAGTTAAAACAATAATAACTTTCAAATGAAAGGTGTTTTGAGATTGTACCACTTGTTGAGCCCCGTGGTAAACACTCTAAAGCAGTGACAACACCCACAGCTGCCTGGTAATCAGCGTCATTTGAATGGCTGAACATCTTCAACCATCAAAGCTGCTCTGCCGTGATCTGTATATGACAAAAAATTAAGACAATATCAAATGGTAGAAGGTTTAATGTAGATAAATAGTAAATAAAGTGTAAATTCAAATGAGTTGGAGACACCCACCCACCCCATGAGGAGGATTATTTGGGAAGGCTTTCTGGAGTAAGAACCTCACCAGCAGTGGTGACAGAGGAGGAGATGCAGCTTCATCATGTTAACAGCCTTCATGTTGTTAAGATTGGAAGTGATGGGAAAGCAAGAACTTGAAACACATAGAGATGACAGTAAGAGAGGCACCATTTTGGGATGCCAGCTATCTCACCAATCCAAGATATACGGCCTACACCCTTTCCTAGAGGCCTAGGTTCCTTCTTAGGCCTTAATTCCAAGTTGAATCTTGGCATTGAGGCAAGTAGTGCTTCCTGGGATGAGAGGGTCTTCAGGACTTTGGAATGGGAAGGCATATATAGCCTAAGGATCAGTGTTTCTTAAGGTGAGGGGAAGGAAGATGAGGAAAGGTGTATTAGAATATTTGTGAGAGGATAAAACATGTATTATTTATGTTTATTGAAAGAAGTTATGGTTTGAAAAGACAGAATCAATCATAGTCGAACTTGGAACTTTACCAATAGATACGATTTGCTTTCTCAGAATATGAAAGTTAGACGTGAGAGGTATTTCAGTGATGGAAACCACATATACGTCAATAAGTCTGCCAAGTCCCTTTCTTCCGTGGACTCACTTTTTTCCTTAATACAATGCTATTGCTTAAATTTTCATTCCTATAGTTCATGTGGAAACCCTGGTGGCATAGTGGTTAAGTGCTGGGGCTGCTAACCAAGAGGTTGGCAGTTTGAATCCGCCAGGCGCTCCTGGGAAACTCTCTGGGGCAGTTCTACTCTGTCCTATAGGGTCGCTATGAGTCAGAATTGACTCAATGGCAGTGGGTTTGGTTGTGGGTTTTATAGTTCATGTTGCCGAAACTGACGGCAAATAAATTTTTCTATCCAACATTGGGCCTAGGACTAGGAGGTCGACAAATATTTCTAAATGAAAGAAGGAAATACCAGCTTCACTGGAGTCAACCGAGGAGTGGGGATAGATGAGGCTAGATGTGATTGAGAGTCAGATAGAGCAGGGCCTCAAGTGCCTGAATAAGGAACTTTGACTTGGCCTTATAGTGTAGGTTTCTGAGAAGGATAATGAGAAGATAAATTTGAGTTTAGAAGAAAAAAAAAAAATCAGTCAACAGTAAAGGAGATAGATTATTCTTGTCATGTTGTGCAACTTGTCACCTCTATAGTTCCAGAGGAAGGAAGTACAATTAGCATGCTAATTAGCTAATTACCATGAGAGAAAACCTGGACTAGGTTGCCAGCAGTGAAAAGGGCAAGAAGATGGTAGATAATATTGGGATGTTTTTCAGCTCAATTAAAGCAATATTGATTGAGCAGATACTAAGAAGCAGTCTCAGTGCTAGGCCATTGGGACATCAGTGAACAAAATACAGTGCATGTTCTATCAGGGGAAGACAAAGAAAAATGGTAATAAAAAATGAACATAATTAATAATGTATATAATGCATTAGATGGACCCCTGGTACCACAATGGTTAAGAGCTTGGCTGCTAACCAAGAGGTCGGCAGTTTCTACCAGTTGTTCCTTGGAAACCCTATGGGACAGTTCTGTTCTATCCTGTAGGGTCCAAATCAACTCGATGGCAATGGGTTTGATTTTTTTGGGGGGGAGGGGAGGGGTTATAATGTGTTAGAAGTTTGAATTGTTGTAGAAAAATTAAAATTAATGCAGAGTAAGGGTGTATCAAGTATACTTGGGGGGGATGGTGGGAGGGAGGTGACAGCAGTTGCAGTTTTAAATATGGTCATCAGAAAAGGGGAGCTCTGAGCAAAGAATGGAAACATGAGCCAGTACCCTGAAGGAAGAGTGTTTCAGGCAGAAGGAAAAGGAAGAACAAACACTCTAAAGTAGCAGTGTGCCTGGAGTGTTCCAGGAAAAGCCACATTTTGAATTTTAAGTCTATCTGAGGACAAGAAGCTCAATTATACCAATCAACAACTACTAAAATGGAGAATTTTGCTTCTGGAAAGAAAAGAGCCTCCTCTGTTTCACTTCAGGCCAGAATGGATTGGTTTTCTAAAGGACAAAAAAGGTAGAAAGAAGAGAGAGTTAAGGTGTTAAAGCTGTAGTTGGGCCAAGCCACAGGTAAAGCCAATTAGAGAAGTCCTAACCAGTGATGGAGGTTGGAGAAGCCAGAGGAAAATCAGTATCACGTGTGTCCCTGAAGCTGCATAAAGAGGACTTCCGTAGGAAGATGAGGCTATGCCATACTAAATGCAGCAAAAAGATTAAGGAGAATAAAGACTGGGGAAACAAAATACCAAACCGGTACGTGGAGTAGGGAGAAAGGATGATAGCTGTTAGGAAGAAGGCCATTAAGGACCCTAGACAGGGCAGCTCAGTTTACTAAGAGTGCAGGATTAGAACGTATAAAACAGGTCAGGTTTTCAGCAGTAGTTGTTAGGTGCTGTGGAGTCGTTTCTGACTCAGTGACCCCATGTACAAAAGAACAAACACTGCCCGGTCTTGTGCCATACTCACAATCATTGTTATATTTGAGCCCATTGTTGCAGCTACTGTGTCAATCAATCTCATTGAGGGTCTTCCTTTTTTTATGCTGACCCTCCACTTAACCAAGCATAATTCCTTCTCCAGGGACTGGTCCCTCCTGATAACGTGACCAAGGTATGTGAGACGAAGCGTTACCATCCTCACCTTCCAGGAGCACTCTGGCTTTATTTTTTCCAAGGCAGACTTGTTCATTCTTTTGGCAGTCCGTGGTATACTCAATATTCTTCACCAACACCATAATTCAAAGGCATCAATTCTTCTTTGGTCTTCCTTATTAATTGTCCAGCTTTCACGTGCATATGAGGTGATTGAAAATACCATGGCATGGGTCATGTGCACCTGGTCTGTGTACAGGTTCTGCATAAGCACAACTAAATGTTCTGGAATTTCCATTCTCGGCAATGTTATCCAAAATTGTTATGATCCACACAGTAGTAGGCACAGTGAAAAATCTGTGCTGTTAAGAATTAGAGCCCTGATGGTGCAGAGGTTAAGTGCTTGGCTGCTAACTGAAAGGTCAGCAGTTTGAACTCACCAGCTGCTCCGTGGGACAACGATGTGGCTGTCTATTTCCCTAAATATTATAGTCTTGAAAACCTTATAGGGCAGTTCTGCTCTATCCTACAGGTCACTTTGAGTCAGAATCAATGGCAAATATTTTTGTTTTTTTTAAATCCTAAACACAGATTATACTAGTTTTCAACTATCCGCTAAAGATATTATAATGTTTTGAAATCTGTATTTGATAAAAAAAAAAGTGTTGACAAGTTGCAAAGAATAAAATTAAATGTGTTATTCTTTGAATTGAAGATGTGTGCAACTTGTACTGCCCCTTTGCTCTTCCTGTCTGCTCTGATCTCTTAACAGGCGTAGAGTAGAACTGACATGTTGAAAAACCAAAGTCTCCACACGCTTTAGTGGAGTGATGCTGTAAAAAAAAAAAAAAGTATTGCTCAATTTGCAAAAATTCTCTGGCCTGAAATATGGTCTTTTCAGGTCATCACCGAAACTAGTATTTTATTAAGCGCTAAGGCTTTTTATAGTACATGTTGATTTTCTGCTTTCAAAGAGAAAGCAGAAGCACACAGTTATGATAGGGTTAAGAGTGGTGTGTGTCAATATTTCATAATGCCTTTAGTAGCTCCCTTATTGAATATTTTTAAAGGTTTGTAAGAATTAAAACATAGCAATAATACGGACTCAATATTTCTCTGTCAGAAAGTTAATAAACAGAAGTCGGGGATTTATAAAATCAGGATCGTCTGTTTTGGTTCCTGCACTATTTGCTCTTATTTTTTTAAAATTTCCTTCTAGGTTTTGTAGAGAGCCTATCAGAAAGCGTGCTTTTTGAGAATTGAATGATTAGACATTTCAAAAATGAAAAACACCTCGATATAAGGAACAGAATGGGATTGTTATTGTGCGAAACAAATTGGGAAGGCATGTTCAAGATGACATGATAGATGGTTGAAATTTAATTGGAATTTCAAGATTGGCTGTAAGGAGCTTTCTGAAGGAGATCAAATTCATATTTAAGGTCATTCCTTTATACCCCTTAATATCTTCTCTTCTTTCCAGATTCCCATTATCCTGTCTGTATTAAAACCTGCTCTCAGGAAAAGATCAACTATTAGTCTTTTATAACTTCATATGAATTTAAATCAATGTGTTACTTCTCCCAAGAGCATTAACATTTTAAAACAGTGAAAGAGAGTGATGTTTCCATTTAAAATAACTGAAAAACAGCCTACCTAGTCTGTGTATGTAAGGCCTGGGGAATTTATGAGTCCTTTTTTTGATTTAGTGGTTGTACTTTTATTTTTGCTTCCATTTATATTAAAGGAAAATTGTAGTTACCGTAATGGCAACAAGATGAGGTTCTTGGTGCTTTTAATTAACCTGTTTTTTTTTTTTTTTTCTTTTTCAAATCTGCAATTAATTTGGCTAAATTTGTTAGCAAATGAAACATTTTGTTAGGTTCAGATTGCTTTTACTATTTCCTATATGATACTCCCATCATTGTTTCAAATGAAAAAAAATTAAAATATGATCTTATATTTTATATCCTGTGATAAAAAATTACCATTTTTTCCTTGAAAGCATTGGTCCAGAAATGATTTTTTTAAAGGTACTACTCTTGGGGTAACTCTTAGTTTTATTTCCGGGAAGGGTAAAACATCAGTCAGAATAGTAAGATAAAACCAAACCCGTTACTCTCAAGTTGATTCTGACTCATAGTGACCCTAGAGGACAGAGGAGAACTGCCCCATAGGGTTTTCGAGGAGCAACTGGTGGATTCAAACTGCCTACCTTTTGGTTAGCAGCTGAGCTCTTAACCACTGAGCCACCAGGGCTCTGAATATTAAGATAGTGACCAATTATATTTGGTGTTGTGAGACTTAAGGATTAAAAAAAAGCAGTAAAAAGAAATCTTTACTGGAGAAAAATTGGCGTGTTTTATTTAGAAGAAGAGAGTTGAATTAATGTATTCGACTGCATATCTGGAAACATCAGAAACGGTTACTTAGAAATAAAGGCTTTTTAAAAAAGTGTTTTATTTGAAAAGATCATTGTAATTGCATGAATAACAGAATTCTTAGTTTTGATAAACAGAGAAATATGCATGGACTTTTTCCTTCTATATTCCAAAATAAATAAGTAATATGCTGTATGGAAACAGTAAGAGAAAAAATAACATTTTATCCAATATTCCCAAAGCTCTGCAATCAAGAATGACATAAATTGTGCCTTTTCTTCCCCACCAAAAATCCACAAAAGAACAATTGGGGTGGAGGAAATAGGTGAACCAAGTGAGAACATGTGGCTGGGCTGGAATTCAGAGATCATTGTTGTTGCTAGGTGCTGTCGAGTTGGTTCCGACTCATAGCGACCTTATGTACAACAGAGCGAAACACTGCACCATCCTCACAGTCGTTGCTATGTTTGAGCCTTTTGTTGCAGTCACTGGGTCAGTCCATCTTACTGAGGATGCTCCTACCACAGTTAAATTAACTTGATTGTCCAGTCGGACAAACCCTTTAGCTGTGATCTGAAAACTCTCTACCACTGAAATAACTGAAGCAAACTCCTGGGTGGAGAGGTGGGAAAGAGAGCCTGCATATATAGGAGTGACAAAGAGACCCAAACATCCAGGTGTCACAGAGACCTAGCTCAAAGGAAGGAGTTCTAGTCCCAAGAGAGGGAAGTATCTGATTATCTTTCAAGCTTATGACACTCGCGATAGCTTTTGTTGCTTTGGAAACATCATTTCACCTTCTTGCATCTGAATTTTTTTGAGAAAAACATGCACTTAATGTCACAATAGCCCCCAAGGAACAATTTAATAGTTCCTGCTAAAAGCCTGCAAAAACTCTCAGGATAGAAAACACCATTTTGCAGAGGTGCTGTCAACCTCTACCAATCATAATTTAACTGATTAAGCACGTGATGAGCTTATTTATCAAGTTATCAGTTACAGAGAACAGAAGGCAAGAATACTTCTTTATAAATTGTTTACAAGCTTGTTATATAATGACTGGATAATTACACATTGACTTTATTTAGTGGCCTTTTAAAATATAACTTCATTATGCCCAGCCTTATTTCACCACTCTCAACGATAACTAAAAAGAGCCCTGGTGGCACAGTAGCTAAAGCGCTTGACCGCTAACCAGAAGGCTGGCGATTTGAATCTGCTAGCCTTTCCATAGGAGAAAGATGTGGCAGTCTGCTTCTGTAAAGACTGAAACCTTGGAAACCCTACGTGGCAGTTTTGCTCTGTCCTATAGGGCCGCTATAAGTTGGAATCGACTTGATGGCGGTGGGTTTGTGTTTTTTTTTTTTTGAAATCAGGAAAAATGCCTTTGGGGATTCATTAAAATGACCTTTGGAGCCAGTTCTCTCCACCTGTGTTTGTTATGTAGTCCCTGGGTTTTGCAAAGGATTCATCAAGCTCAGCTGCTAGCTGAAAAAGCTGGAAATTTGAATTCATCCAAAGGCATCTTGGAAGAAAGGGATGGCAATCTATTTCAGAAAAATCAGCCATTGAAAACGCTATGAGTACAGTACTAGTCTGACAACATGGGGTCACTATGAGTCAGTATCGACTTAATGGCAACTGGTTGTTGGTTGTTGTTGTATTTGTTATATGAGTTGTGGGATTGGGGCCTGTACTTTTCTCTGGGTTTGGCCACATCTTGAGGTTCTAATTACATCCTTCTCCAGAGTAGCTGCAATTGTCTAGAGAACCTGTGCCACCCTAACCCTGACCCCAGACAGGACTTAACTTTGGACAAAAAAATAAGTGCCCATATTGTTATTAAGGCAAAAGTGTTTGCCCATAACTACAGTTTTATGAGAATCAATAATTCTTGAGTACACTGCTACTACATAGATATAAAAATGAATGTGATAGGCAATTCCTTGCCTAATGTTACTAAAACTTTCAATTAACTTGCTGATTCTAACCTAACTCCTGGGCTAAGAGTAGAAGAATATTTCTGAAGAATTCATAGAAAAAGATGGATCCCAATGAGGTAATTCTAGCCTCTTTGTTAGAACCACAATCTTTACTAATAGCAAGACTATCACACTATCTAGGAGAGCAAGGACTTTAGCTACCGATTGAATAATTTAGATTATTTCATTGGTTTGCTGCTAAATTCCTAGAGTAGAATTAGGTGCTCTTTCAGAGTTGCCATTTAAGGAGTCAACGAGGGAAACAACTCCATGGTATATTTAATTAGCGTGCAGTGATACAAAATTGACTGTCCATTTAACTAAGTTTGATAAGGTGTTGTGGGATGGCAGTAAACGGGAATTATTTACAGAAAATAGAAAACTTCTGAAAGAGGGTATTTTAAACTCTTGATTAGTTTTTATTATTATGATTGGAGCCAGCTTTTTTTTAGTTATGATAACATACTTATTAAATTACAAATGAAAGCAAATAGAAAAATCTTTAACTCAAAATTTAAAACATTTGTATTATTTAATAATCTTATGTTTTAGCAATATTAACACAGAAGATAGCCAAATGTTATTTCTAGTTTTCACATCCAAAGTTTCCATTTTCTTCCACATAAGGCTTTAAATATGTTTTTAAAAAGCCTGGATTAGCTTGAAGTTGAAACTTAAAAATATAGCAACAAAACCAAGATTAAAATTCAAATACCTTTTATTTACAAAACAAAATGTTTTAAGCATTGTGAAGCATTATGAAGTTGAAATGTGAATATAAATCAATTTGGTCTTCTCCAAATTTTGAAACCTTTTTGTCCCAAAGACAGCTCTTCGAAACATTAATTCACATATCAGTAGGAGCAAAAAGAATGTCAGTGAGGGCTAGGCACCACTGGGTTCCTCTTGCAATAATTACATACTTTGGACTTTACCTTGAAGTATCGGCTTATTTTCTTGGCATCAGCCTTCAAAGTAGTGTTGAGTTTGAGACGAGTAGTATGGGAATGAATTACATATATTTGTGGCAAACCCCTATAGTCTCATTTCTCCTTTCTGCTCTTATATGTTGGGAACCGTGGTGGCGTAGTGGTTAAGAGTTTGGCTGCTAATCGTAAAGGACGGCAGTTTGAGTTCACCAGGCGCTCCTTGGAAACTGTGGAGCAGTTCTACCCTGTCCTATAGGGCCTCTGAGTTGGAATCGACGCGTCGGCAATGATTTTTTTTTTCTCTTGTATGTTAACTCCTTTAAAGTTTTAAGTGTCCCAGTGAAATAAACTTATCTTACATCACTTCTATATTTTTTGTTTGTAATGAATCAATCTCTACAATAAAGTCAAACAGGTAAAGGATTGTGGGTTATTCATTCAACAAATATTTACTGAAAGTCTACTCTGTGCTCAGCACTGCACAAGGTGGTGAAGGCTTACATTTAGTAGGGCAGACACACATTAAGCAAAGAATGTCTATAGTTACAGGCAAGAGAAATGCTGTACAAAAAGAACAGGCTGATAGGAGAATATAAAATAGAGTAGCTTAACATACTTAGAGGAGTCAGGAGTCCCTGGGAGAAAGATTGGTAAAGGTAAGAGGAATGCCCCAGGAAAAAGAACCAGAATGCTCTAGAAATATATTCATTAGGTTTTTTCCTAGACAGTACTATAGGACTGTACAGGGTTTTAATTAATACTTTCTAACATATAGCTTATGTCATAATACTTTTAAACCCATTGCCATTGAGTAGATGCTGACTCATAGTGATTATAGGCCAGAGCAGAACTGCTCTAGAGAGTTTCCAAGGGGTGCCTGGTGGATTTGAACTGCCAACCTTTTGATTAGCAGATTTAGCTCTTAACCACTATGCCACCAGGGTAAGGTTATATTCAAAATGAAAGACCAGACTTACTGGCCAGGTGGAGACTGGAGAAACCCTGAGAGTACAGCCTTTCAGCTCAGTAATGAAGGCATTCCTGAGGTTCATCCTTCAGCCAAAGATTGGACAGGCCCATAAAACAAAATGAGACCAAAGGGGCACACCGGCCCAGGGGCAAAGACTAGAAGGCAGGAGGGAACCCGGAATGCTGGTAACAGGGAACCCAAGGTTGAGAAGGAAGAGTGTTAACATGTCGTAGGGTTGTTAACCAATGTCATAAAACAATATGTGTGCTAACTGTTTAATGAGAAACTAGTTTGTTCTGTAAACCTTAATTAAAGTACAGTAAAATAAATAAAAGTTATTGACACATTGCACACTGAAACCTTCTAAGTTTTCTTTTCACAATCTTTTTTCTTACCTAGTCTCACAGACTGACTCAAATTCTCACAGACTGACTCAAATATTATAAAAGTTTATAGACAAACAGTGAACAGAGCTAATGGGTATTTATGTGTGGTTATTTGTGAAAGATTCAGGGATGCCTGTACTTCAAATTGAGTTCAGCAGAGTGTCTGGCAGCCGCAAAGCCTCCCTCTACTTGAGTACCAACCCGGCTACTGCTGGCTCCTGAGCACTTACACAAATAAAAAAAAAAAAAATGCTGTTTTTTTTTTTGTGTGTGTGTGAATTCTCTTTTGTGTGTGTGTGTGCTTTAGGTGAAAATTTACAGTGCAAATTATTTTCTCATTAAACAATAAATACACATATTATTTTTGTTATGTTGGCTGTCAACCTTGGATTCTCCATTTCCATTTGTCCCACTTTCCTGTCCCTTCCTGCCTTCTCACCTTTGATTTTGGGCTGGTGTGCCCATTTAGTCTCATATATGTGGCTGAGCTACATGTGTCATTGTTTGATTTTTAGGCCTGTCTAATCTTTGGCTGAAGGGTGAACTTCAGGAATGACTTCAGTACTGAGTTAAAAAAGTGTCCAGAGCCCATACTCCCAGGGTTTCTTCAGCCTCTGTCAGACCAATAAGTCTGGTCTTCTTTTGTAGGTTAGAATTTTGTTCTACATTCTTCTCCCACTCTGTTCAGGACCCTCACTTACTGTTAAATTTTCATCATGTTAGACGCTTTGAAACCTCCAAAAGCTGACACATTTTATGAGATAATGTCAAAATATAGTATCTTGGCACTAAAAACTTTTTACGGTGAATGTGATCTCCAACTTAAATTTCCAGCATTATCACGGACTACTTCCCGACACAGATCCTTTGCTTTGGCCAAACTAGTTCATTTATTCTTCCCCTAATGTGCCTTAAGTTATTGTAGTTCCAAGAAACTCCCTATCTAAAATGCCCACCCAATTTCTCATCACTAATCACTTCATTCCAGAGTGCTCATTTTTCTGAATTCCGATTTTAAAAACCATATAAGCTCTCCAATGCCATTCCATGTTCCTGGATGTCTATCCCAGCTGATAACAATATGAAACTGTGATTGCCTTCATTGTGTCACATTTTCAAGGGCACGTTATTATCTTTGTTATGTCCATAGATTCAATTTACATCACAGATCCATATATCATCTTATAATCCAGTTATATTTTTTATGTTTCAAATTAGTTTTTCTAGATTGTCTTTAAATTCTTAAGTCAGGGTGCTTTGCCCATTTTCTGTGCTCAGTAAATGTATGCTGCTGGGTTGATGAAAGAGAGCAGAGATTTAATAATAACTGCTTAGCAACAGGGCTGCAACATCATCACCAGGAACTTGTTGGCTCCCTGTGTTCATATGCAGTGGGTACAATGCCATAGCAGATAAATTGCTACCAATAATGAAGAAGTTAAAATACTCTCAGAATTTAGAAGCTGTGCTTGAATCACAATGAAGTTTCTTAATTCTGTGCCAAACCTGTTGAGCGAGTGTCTATTTTATTTAGGTGGCCTTGTTTATTAAAGGTAATCATTTCCTGAGAATGTATAGAACACTGAATTGGAATGGATACATTATAACCTAGAATCTATATCCTAGTATTAGTTATAAGCACCTAAAGATTAAATATTGTATGAAATTATACATCAACCATGAAAATAAGCACTAGCCACTTTTCAGAATCTCAAAATAAATCATCTCAAATTTAAGGTGTTGCTTGTTTTGTTTTCATTGTGATTGGTTTTTATGGGAAGGTAAATTATAGGACTATTTGCTACCTATGGATACCTGTTTTCTCTTAAACTAGAGGCATAGAAAAAACAGAAAGTGGCTTATCAGAAAGGAGTAGCTACCTTCAATTTTTTCCTGTAGCTGACTGATTAATTAAATTGTGGTACATCTGTGCAATATAATACATACAGCCATAAAACAGAATGAGTATATATGTCTCTGTGTATTGATATAGAGAGATCTTCAGAATAAATAAAGTGAAAAAAGCAATGTACAGATCACTATGTAAGATATGCTGCCATTTGTATGAATACAAATAAAAAGGAATATGGATGGCTCTGCCTGTATATTCAGGGAGCCCTGGTGGCACAATGATTAAGTGCTTGACTACCAACTGAAAAGGTGGTGGTTCCACTGGCGAAAGACCTGGCAATCTGCTCCCATAAAGAGTACAGCCGAGAAAACTCTATTAGGCAGTTCTGCTCTGTCACATGGGGTTGCTATGAGTCAAAAGTGACTCCAAGTCACCTAACAACAATATATATGTGCAATATCAGCACCGATAAAAAAGGAAGACTCAAAATATTAATTAAGAGTCTTAAAATATGCATACCATTTCATCCAGAAGTTCACTTTAGGTCATGTACCCCACTGAATAATCGTGGTAATGAGGAAGGATGTTCGCTGTAGTGTTATTTATAATAAGACATTGAACATGATCTGATTTCTTCATCAAACTAATGGCATCAAAATAGGGAAAAAGAAAAAAGGAGAGGAATAGTTACAACTTCAAAGAGGTTTAAAGAGACACAACAAACAAATGCACATGTAGACCATGTTTGAGTCCTAATTTGAACAAATCAACAGCAAAAAGATATTTTTGAGACAGTCTAGAAATTTGAACATCAACTGAGTATTAGAAGACATTAGAATTTTTTATTAATATTAAAGGTACATTTTTTTTAAATGTTCTGCCTGTTAGAGGTACATATTGAAGGGTTTCAGGTGAATGATAGGGTATCTGAATTGGAAAAAAAAAAAACGCTACATAAAATAAAGTAAAAAGTAGAAATTGTTATGCTTGAGCCCATTGTTGCAGCCACTGTGTCAGTCTATCTAGTTGAGTGTCTTCCTCTTCTTCACTAACCCTCTACTTTACCACACACAATGTCCTTCTCTAGAGACTAATCCCTCCTGATAATATGTCCAAAGTACATGAAATGAAATCTCACCATCATTGCTTCTATGGAGTATCCTGGCTGTACTTCCAAGACAGATTTGTTCATTCTTTTGGCAATCCGTGGTATGTTCAGTATTCTTCGCCAACACCATAATTCAAAGGTGTCGATTCCACTTTGGTCTTCCTCATTCATTGCCTACCTTTCCCATGCATATGACACGATTGAAAACACCATGGCTTGGGTCAGGCACACTTTACTCTTTAAAGTGACATCTTTGCTTTTAAACACTTTAAAGAGATCTTCTGCAGCAAATTTGCCCAATGCAGTGTGTCGTTTGATTTCTTAACTGCTGCTTCCATTGGGTGTTGATTATGGATCCTAGTAAAAAGAAATCCTTGACAACTTAAGTATTTTCTCTGTTTATCATGATGTTGCTTATTGGTCCAGTTGTGAGGATTTTATTTTCTTTATGCTGAGGTGTAATCCACATTGAAGACTGTAGTCTTTGGTCTTTATCAGTAAGTGCTTCAAGTCCTCTTCACTTTCAGCAAGCAAGGTAGTGTCATCTTCATAACACAGGTTACTAATGAGTCTTCCTCCGATCTTGATGCCCGTTCTTCTTCATATAGTCCATTTTCTGAGATTATTTGCTCAGAGTACAGATTGAGTAATTATGGTGAAACCATACAATCCTGATGCACACTTTTCCTGACTTTAAACCACACAGTATCCCTTTGTTCTGTTTGAACAACTGCCTCTTGATTTATGTACAGATTCCTCATGAGCGCAATTAAGTCTTCTGGGATTCCCGTTCTTTGCAATGCTACCCATAATTTGTTATGATCCACACAGATGAGTGCCTTTGCGTAGTCAATAAAACACAGGTACGTATCTTTCTGGTATTTTCTGCTTTCAGCCGGGATCCATCTGACATCACCAATGATATCACTTGTTCCATGCCCTCTTCTGGCAGTTCTCTGTCCATTTGCTGCTGCAACTGCTTTTGAATGATCTTCAGCAAACTTTTACCTGTATGTGATATTAATGATATTGTTTGAAAATTTCCACATACAGTTGGATCACCTTTCTTTGGAATAGGCATAAATATGGATCTCTTCTAGTCAGTTGGTATAGAGTGAACAAATTATTGCAATTTTCTAAAATGATACTCAGTTGTGAGCAATAGATGGTTTTCAGCCAGTTACAATATTTGACAATGAAAACTGGAACAAAGATTTTTTTTTCTCTCTTCTTCTGCCTTCCAGTCTCCCTTTATTGTTTCCTATTGGAAGAATCTAATAATGAGCCTGTGGCAAAGGAAGAGTAAAATTTACAGATTCCCAGCCTGATCATCACAGTACTGAGTACAAATGAGTACATTTGGTGTTGATACATAGTAACTTAATAACTGGCATGCACATAGGGTAACTGTGAGTTATGCACTAAAGAATTTTGTTGTTGTTAGGTGCCATCCAGTTGGTTCCAACTCATAGCAACCTTATGTACAACAGAACAAAACCTTGCCTGGTCCTGCACCATCCCTACAATTGTTGCTGTGTTTGAGCCCATTGTTGCAGCCACTCTGTCAACCATTTTGTTGAGGGTCTTCCTCTTTTTCACTGACCCTCTACTTTACCAAGTATGATATCCTTCTGCAGGGATAGATCCCTCCTGATAACGTGCCCAGAGTACGTAAGACGAAGCCTCCCCATCCTTGCTTCTAAGGAGCATTCTGGCTGTACTTCTTCCAAGACAGATTTGTTCATTCTTTTGGCAGTCCATGATACATACAATATTCTGTGCCAACACCATAATTCAAATGTGTCAGTTCTTCTTTGGTCTTCTTTTTTCATTGTCCAGCTTTTGCATGCATATGAATTGATTGAAAGTACCATGGCTTGGGTCAGGTGGACCTCAAGTGGCATCTTTGCTTATTAAAACTTTAATGATGTCTTTTGCAGCAGATTTGCCCAATGCAATAATACATCCGTTGATTTCCTGACTTTTGCTTTCATGGGCATTGATTTGGATCCAAGTAAAATGAAATTCTTGACAACTTCAATATTTTTTCTGTTTGTCATGACGTTGCTTATTGGTCCAGTTGTGAGGATTTTTATTTTCTTTATGTTGAGTTGTAATCCATACTGAAGGCTATAGTCTTTGACTTTTATCAGTAAATGCTTAGAGTCCTCTTCACTTTCAGCAAGTGAGGTTAATGAGTCTTCTTCCAGTTCTGATACCATGTTCTTCTTCATGCAGTCCAGGTTCTGGGATTATTTGCTCAGCATACAGATTGAATAAGTGTTTTGAAAGGATACAACCCTGACACATACCTTTACTGATTTTAAACCGTGCAATATCCCTTTGTTATGCTCAAATGACTGCCTCTTGATCTATGTACAGGTTCCGCAGGAGCACAATAGATGTTCTGGAATTCCCATTCTTCACAATGTTATCCATAATTTGTTAAGGATAACAAATACCTTTATGTGATCAATAAAACATAGGTAAACATCTTTCTGTTATTCTCTGCTTTCATCTCATTTTGTATGTAATCAAGTAAATACAGGGTAGTGACTAATAATGTAGATTTTGGAATCAGGCAGCTAAATTCTGGCTCCCAGCTGAGGAAATATGGATAAATTGCTTAGTCTCTTTAAGCCATAGTCATTTCACGTATGACATAAGAATAATAATCATACCTATTTCCAAAGAGTCTTGTGAAGAAAAGGTAAAATGTAAAATGAGTAGGCTAGCACATAGTATCTGCTTAATAAATATAAGCTACTATAATCATTATTATTATAATCATCTTGGTATTGTTATTATGATTTATGTCTTTTAACTTAGAAGTATGCCAAAATTTAGTGTAAAAAATACCATGAATATTTTTAATATTGTTATTCATACACTCATTTTACAAATGATCAACATTAATGAAATTAAATTTAATCATCAAAATATTAAAGAACAAAAATAATTAGTGTTTTCAGTTTGCACTAACCTAATATGTCTTAAAGAAGACCTGGTGGTGAAGTGGTTAAGTTCTCGGCTGCCAACCAAAAGGTTGGCGGTTTGAACCCACCTGCTGCTCCATGGAGCAAAGATGTGGCAGGCTGCTCGCATAATGACTACAGCCTTGGAAACCTACGGGGCTGTTCTACTGTGTCCTGTAAGGTCGCTGTGAGTCGGAATCGACTCAAACACAATAGACCTTGAAAATTCCAGAGAGGCATTTGAGAATTTTTCTTTGGGGGTAAGGTGGGACATGGGAAATTTTAGAATTGATACACATATCTACTTCAAACATTGGTGCATTCAATATGCTTAAAGCCAATCAAGGATCCTTCAAGAAGCAAGCACTTGAGATGGAGAAGGTGTTCACTTCAAATTGTCCTCATATTTATGTTGGAGTTTACAAAATAATTCTGAAGGATGTGCCCCTGAACAGTATTATTTAACCTAGTCCTACTGATCAGGCATCAGTTGTTAAACCATAAAATTATACTGAAGCATAAATTGAAATGCTGAAAAGTATGTTTGCAAACTGTTTACTACCTCAAGGGTAATGTGCATCCATTTATTGTTTTGTCTTTACAGAAGTATAAAACTGCCTCCATTATTGTTTATTAGTATTGAATATGTTGGCTTTGTTTTTGATCTTATGAAACTACCTTCAATTACTTTATTTTCCTAAGGAAATTAAACCCACCTTAGAGCAATGCAGTACATCCCAGTTTATCTAAAAAGTTTATTCCGAAGTACATGATGTCATGTGTTCAATTTATGGGCCCTCTTCAGCACAAACTTAACCTAGTCAATCTCCTCGAACTTACCGATTATCAGGATACATTTTTTGTAAAGTAACCTTTAAATCATATGCTTAAAGAACATTCTGGCCAAACAAATTACTTCCGAAAATCAACTTTATTAGGACACAAGAGAAACCTACGTAAATTTCCGGGGCCAGCTAATATATTCAATGTTTTCTAGGAATATCTATTCTGAAGCAAATATTAGGCAGAATGGACTTTATCTTCTCTTTACCATTTTTAAAAAGTATGTTTACCCATTTATAGTTTTTCTTTTTGTTCTACTTATTTACTTTTTAGACTGTTCATATAACTACCTGTGATATACTGTACTTGGCTAGGAGATTCTATTAGATATACTGAAAAAGTCAACAGAGTTTTTTTTTTTTTCCTGCCTATGAAAATTTCTCATCTGCCTCCTATCAGGCTCTTATTATTTCTTGTTTGGACAGTTGCAGGGACTTCCCTAATGATTGTCCTGCTGCCTGTCCTGCTTCCTTCCAAGCCATCCTCAACACCTCTACCTGAAAAGTCTTTCTAAAATGTAAATCTAATTTTTCCTTTTTGCTTACAAATTATTGGTGGCTCCCCGTTGCCCTCAAAATTAGTTTGAAACTTTGCTGTGACATATAAGGTCATGTATGATTTGTACAGTGCTTGCGTGCTAATCCTCAGCACCTGAGCCAAACTTTCTGAATTGAAGTTCCAGCTCAATCATTAGGTAGCTGTATGGCCTTTGCCAAGTCACTTAACCTCTCTCTGCCTTTATTTTCTCATTTGTAAAAAGGTGGAAATAATTGTTCTATTATTGAAAAGATAGTATTGTTGAGAAGATTAGTGAATTCATAATGCAAAGTGCTTCGAACAATGTCTGACACAAACTAGAAACTATAAGCTCAGCTACTATTTTGGTTGTTGTTATTATTATTACTAATCCTATCAGAGCCCCCCAAACCAGTGTATATTTATTCTGTAGCCATAATGATTTGCTTGCGGTTCTTCAAGCATGTAATCTGCCCTTGGCCTCTATGCCTTGCCTCATATCACGGTACCTGAAATGCCCTTTTCCTGTCTCCATAACTCCTGCCCGCCCTTCAAGATTAACTTCATTTTTCAATCCCGTGACCACTCTCCATATGGTTAACTACATGCCCTAGATGCCATATAAGTATTTCTTTATGCATACAACTTTTAATTTACTTTTCTCTCTGCACTATGCAATTATAAATATTATAAAGAGGATTGTTTTTTCTGGTTTTTTTGTTTGCTTGTTTTTTCTTAAATCCTTGCATCTGTAACAAGTAGAACATAGGCTCGCATGTAGTAGGTGCTTGATAATTATTTGAGTAATTGTTTGTTTAAGATGTAGGCAAAGAGGCAGACCCTCCTCAATTGGTTTTCTTTCTCTTATGTAAAACGTGAAGGAAATTATCACTTTCTACTTTGACATGTTATTTTTAATGGTTTTATTATATGCATCTAAAGAGAAAATAAATAGCTCAATACTCAAAAGTGTTAACAGATTAGTGGCTTCAACTCTAGATCATCTGTAGGGCAACCTTTTGTATTTTCTAATGGAGATACTATTGTTTATAGGAATTTGTGAGAAAATCTTCTCATAACAAAGTAGTTTTCAGCCTGGAAAGAGTTAAAAATATAGCAAAGTAGATCATATAGAATTATTTCCTACTGTTAACCAATTCTAGCCAGTTAGTTTACTGCCCATGTGATCAAGAATTGCTTTTTCTTTAATTTTATATGCACTTTTTATTTTCTCTTTTATAAGTAAGCCTCTTACTTTTTTCTCGATTTCCATTAGAGTGAGAAGAGCAGTGGTCCAGAAACAACCCATGAATTGCATTATCTAATGTAATTAAGGTGAATTGGAAGTTTCTTTACAGACTCAACAGTCAGCAGACAACTAAAAATGAATCTGTAAACTAACTTTGTAGTGGACATAAACTTCTGCCATTTACCATCACTATCCACGCTTACATTCCTTGAAAGGGGTTTAGGAATAATTCCATAGACACCACATTGCTGGATATACATAAGCAAAGCAGGTGTTTCCAAATGTTCATCTATTGCCTAGTCCCAAAGAATCCTAGAATAAAATCTTCATCTCTAATTTTATGAACCACACCTCTGATGATGTGGCACTCAAATATACCAAAAAAAAAAAAAAAAGTATATATATATGGGTCTGGGTTATATATATATATCCAAAGGGCCAGCAGTTCGAATCCGCCAGGCTCTCCTTGGAAACTCAGTGGGGCAGTTCTACTCCATCCGATAGGGTCACTATGAGTCGGAATCGACTCGAGGGCACTGGGATATATACACACACATACATACACACACACACACACACACACACACACACACACATATATATATATAATACTATTTAATCTCATTTGCTCAGAATGTGAACTCTCCCTGCCATGGGGTAGCACTTCGGTCATAAGTGGCTTTCAGCAAAAAGATCAGTGGGGCCAGGAGCAAGGGTAAGGCTAGAAGAGAAAGGATACGGTATTAACTATTTTCCTTTAAGTGCATTGGAGCTAGTTAGCACACCTGGGAAATCCTAAAAAAATGCAGAATGGGAAGCTGACTGACTGTGTATCATGGGATTTTGTTCTAGGTTTTTCTCTGAATATAGCAGTCACCATCTTTTCAAAGGGAGATTAAACATGGCGAGAGCAGTTCCCAAGTTGATGTTGGTATCAGCAACTGAATGCTGAATTCTTATCAAATCACATGTTTTCTGTTACCTCAATAGAGCAAATATTCAGTATTCGGTACTTAATTGTTTTACCTCTCTCACATTTTGCCTTAATATTCCAAAGATTTTTCTTTTTAATTCAGTTACTCTTTAAACCAATTTTTACATTTATTTCTTGTAAGTCCCCAAACTGCTTATGAAAGGGTCTAGAAACTTTCATTATCTTTCATTATTGTAAGCTTTTGACTGGAAAGAATAAAATGAGTGGTATGAATTTACATTAAGCTTAAGAAACTAATTTTCCATTTGCTGGGTTTTGAATAAGTAAATAGGTGTCAGCTAAATTGGTTAGAATATGGTGCTAATGAGATTAAAATTGCATGTTTGATTCCTATATAAGGCAATTAGTCTTATATGGAAGAAAACTGTTCAAAAGCCATAATTTGGATCCCCAAAGGAATTCTTATGAAAGAAGGGCCAGGATGTGAGGTGTATAAGGCTCAGGGAAAACCACGCTTTACTCCCAGGGGAAAAATACAAATAAAAAAATTAAAACAACCTTAGAGCATGTAGCTTCACAGCTGGCCAGTCACATCATTATTTTATAAGGCTACATATCACTATTTAAACATACACTTAAATAGAGTATGGACTTATCTCATTTCTCTTAGCTCCATACCATTGGAAGTGATGTAGAAATCAGTGAGAATACTGAACATAGATCAGAGCTGCAGAATGCAAGGAATATTTGAGAAATGGCCTTCTGCTAGTACAACTATTAAGAATTATTCATTTGCGGTGTTCTGTCAAACTGAGTAATAATACCAGCTTGAAACATATTTATATTTTTATTATATACTATGAGTCCAAATCGACTCAATGGTAATGGGTTTTATATGTGTAGGTATATATATGCTAAGATAAGCAATTAAATGTAAGTTTACCCTGTTTGTTTCTGATATGTCAAACCTTAACTTATCAACATGAATATTTTAAGTATAGCTTATATATTTTCTGTGTATTAGCCAGATGTTGGGGTATTAAAAGTAGAGTTGGAACACCAAACTCATTTTAGGCGTGTTGAATATATTAAATTACTTTTCAAGTATTTAATTTTTTTATTTAAAAAGCTTATAGTTTTATTTAACATAAACACATAGTCATTGTAAGCGAATTTGGAAAATATATGAAAGGGCAAAAAAAAAAAAAAGGATAATAAATTCCACACAAAATCTCAAGCAAACATAATCATGTGATAATAATATATTTCCTTTTATGCTTTTTTCATGATATAACAAATATGGTAATAAGAAAAATGGATTCAAATTTTTATGCAAAATTCTAGCCTGCTTCCTCTTCTACTCCATTATTATTTTCCTATCTATTAGCTGTTCTTCAAAACAACTACTCAGATGACAGTATAATATTCCATTTTAGGCGTATACTATTATTTGCTTAAGTATTATCCAAATCTTAGAATTTGTGGTCGTTTATGTTTATTTAATATTAGAAGTAATACTTTAATGAACATCTTTGTCTAGAAACCGGTACAGATTTCTCACTGGTTCTTCAGATTGTCTTAGGACTGATGTTGTCGGGTTAAAAGGTTTGAACATTTTCGAAGTTTTTATCACAAATTACTAAGTATTTTTCTTTCTTCCTATACTGTCCCAGGAGCCCTGGTAGTGCAGTGGTTAAGCATTGGGCTGCTAACCAAAAGGTTGGCAGTTTGAATCCACCAGACACTCCATGGAAACCCAGTGGGGCAGTTCTACTCTGTCCTATAGGGTCACTAGGAATTGGAATTGACTCGATGACAACATGTTTGGTTTTACATGTGTACTGTCCCAATTTATTCTGCCACCGTCAAAATACGAGTACTTATCAACTCTTACAGTCTTACCACCTCTAGTTTTATCATTTTAAAATCATAAGCACTAAAGTTTTATATAATTTCTAGAATTTGCTTTCTGTAATCCCTCTTTATTTCTGAGTCAGTGTATGTTTTAAAGGACATTTAATCCATGTATTTATATTTTGTTGCACCAAAATCATAGATATTATTTAGAAAGATCTAGCCACAAAACAATATTTGATTTATTCGTAAATTAATAAAAATCTAAATTATCAATGTATTTATATCTGTGAATTTTAAAAGGTAAAATTGTTTAACTGTTGGCCAGAATATATTAATGATTATTAATATGGCCGTTGTACCACAAAAATAACAGATTGTAATGTGTCTTCTGCTAAGGAAGATTTCAAGAAAGGAAACGGCAATCTAACTAGCTTTTGGTGTCTTTATTAAGTGTGGAGTCACTAAATACAGAGTCTATTGGAAAAAAGATCTGCAATATATATTAGAATTTTTTGAGGAGGCAAACTAAATGTATAAATTCTTTTCCATAGTTAGTCATTCGCATCCTGCTTGTGTTTGTCTTTTCATCTCACGGCTTATTCTTTGACTTCTTTTCCCAACAATTATTAACCCCATTCTTTAGTCAAATATTTCACTTGTGATTAAAATCATACTCCATTAAAATGCTTAATAAGCAACAGATTGGCAAATTTTCCAGGTTTTTCTAGAATTTTCCATAACCACATCCCAAGATGTTCATGAAAGTTTCAATTTCAATATCAGGCTAATTTTTTTTTTCTAGTGAAATATGTATTTGATCAGAAGGAAGAAAGATTCCTCAGTAATGTGTATTCTAGTGATTGTTCTGTATTAAATATACAAATTTAAATACACTTCTAATTAGCAACCTTAAAATTTTTCTTTCAAATGAAATCTAAACAGTGTTTTAGAAGCCAAACTACAAAACATCACTGCACATTAAAAAGAGCAGATTGCTGTTTTCTTCTCTGTTTACACCTTTTCTTGAGTTCTTATAATAGTGGTCTCACGCAATGTTTGTCCTTTTGCGACTGACTAATTTCAATCAGTATAATGCCGTCCAGATTCATCCGTGGTGTGAGGTGTTTCACAGATTCTTCATTGTTCTTTAACATTGTGTAGTATTCCATTGTGTGTATGTACCATAAATTTGTTTATCCACTCATCTCTTGATGGGCACCTAGATTGTTTCCATCTTTTTGCTATTGTAAACAGTGCTGTAATGAACATGTGTGTGCATATATCTATTTTTGATGGCTACAAGGGTGGGAAGGGAGGGAGAGGGAAATTCACTACTAGTTAGTAGACAATAATCATCTTGAGCGAAGGGAAGGACAACACACAATACAGGGGAAGTCAGCACAACTGGACTAAACCAAAAGCTAAGAAGTTTCCTGAACACAACCGAACACTTCAAGGGAGAGAGTAGCTGGGGCTGGGGTCTGGGAACCATGATTTTGGGGAACATCTAGGTCAATTGGCGTAACAAAGTTTATTAAGAAAATGTTCTGCATCCCGCTTTGGTGAGTGGTATTTGGGGTCTTAAAAGCTTGTGAGCAGCGGTTTAAGATATATCAATTGGTCCCAACCAACTTGGAGCAAAGGACAATGAAAAACTCCAAAGATACAAGGAAAATATTAGCCTAAGAGACAAAAGGGGCACATAAACCAGAGACTCCATCAGCCTGAGACCAGAACTAGATGGTGCTCAGCTACCACCAATGACCACCCTGACAGGGAACACAACAGAGAGTCCCTTATGGAGTGGGAGGAAAGTGTGGAACAGAACTCAAACTCACATATAAAGACCAGACTTAACGTCTGACTGAGACTAGAGGAACCCCCAAAGCCATGACCCCTGGCTCTGTGTTAACCCAGAACTAGAACCATTCCTCAAGACCACTCTTCAGACAAAGATTAGACAGGACAACAAAATATAAAATAGTACGTGTGAAGAGTGTGCTTCTTAGTTCAAGCAGATACATGAGACCAAATGAGCAGTTCCTGTCCAGAGGCAGGATGAGAAGGCAGGAAGGGACAGGAGCTGGTTGGATGGATGTGGGATACCCAGGGTGGAAAAAGGGAGTGTGCTATCACATTGTAGGGATTGCAACTAGTGTCACATGACAATATGTGTGTAAAATTTTGTATGAGAGATTAACTTGAGCTGTCAACTTTCACCTAAAGTACAGTAAAAAAGAGCAGATTGAGTCCTTACCTAACCTTCCTAAATTCAAATCTGAATGCTTTTCCTTAAATTGTTATCACTGAAATTTTGAATGGTTTCTAGAATTTCTCAGATGAAAGAATGAGTTTCATTTACCAAAAATAGCATTCACTGGAGTCCTTCAGCTGTCCCTATAACATTTCTACAAGAACCTTTAAGTATTTTCAAGCCAGAAGAGCCTTACACTATTCTAAAGAAATTTTCGGTCTAGGATGAACACAAGGTGTAGTGATAAACTAAGGGGTGTTCATCTTGGTGTTTTTGGCTCTTCCTTCTTTAGATGCCACTGGATTCCCACCGCTCCCCGGAAAAGGGCCTGGTGACCACAAACCTGCACATTCCACATCTTTTCCATTTGCCTAAATTCTACTCCTGATTTATACTCACCATTCCATGCTATTAAAATCTGAGATTCCCTGTTAGTTTCCTATCTCAGATTTTTGGAGAAAATATCCAAAAGAATGACTTCTATGAAATCACAATCTCATAGTTGAAGGTATGTTTTGGACCAATACTTCAAATCCCACCTGCTTTATTATTCAAAACTTTAATAAGGAAAAAATCCAAAACTACAATGGGTATATAATTGAAAAGTGATTTTTTCTCTCTCTCACCCTTGTACCCCAGTAACCCCAGTCCCCCTCCTCAAGAGCAACCACTATTAGCAGTTTTTTGTATGTCCTTCAAAAGATATTCACATTCATTGGTAAACATTTATGTGAACTTCTTTTATTTTTTATACAAATGAGAGCAGCAAATATACAGTGTTCTGTATTTTGCTATTAAACATGTGACACTATTATGAAGATATTTTACATATTTTTGAACTTCCTCATTCTTTTTGATGGTTTCTTAGTCCACTGGATGCATCCAACATCTTTTTATTTAATCAGTCACTATTAGTGAGCATTTAAGATGTTTTAAAAATTTCCTCCTATAAACAATACTCAATGACTGCTTTTGTATATATGTGGAATTTTCTGGGTCACAGGATATGAGCATTTTAATAATTTTTTGAAATATAGTTGTAATTTTTGAAATATAATTGTCGTATCTCCCCAAATTGCCATCCACAGAGATTGTACCACCGATGTGGGAGGGCATTCAAAGTATATCTTTACCCTCACCAACACAACGTGTTGAATGTTTTTATCTTTGCAACTGAGAAGGAAAAATTATATCATATATTTTAATGATGAATTTTTTTATCAGAGGTTAAACATACTTTTGTGATATATTTTTTTCCATCAGATCATATCTATTTTCAAACTGATCTTGTCTATGAACCCCTAAGAAGAAAATTCAATTCCACAACCTATTTTAGAATCTAGGTCAACCATTAACCAATATAGAAAGAATTCAGGTCTTTCATGCATAGCAGGGCTAACGGCTGTTCAGTGACTTTTATATGCATGAGAACAGTGTCCCAACATTTTCTTCTCCAGGGTAGATAATTATTTTGCCCATAGTTATAAACTGCTAAACTAATCCAGTTCATAACTATTACTTAAGGTTGTTAAAACCTCTTATTGATATACACAAATGTTTATTCTACAGTTTAATTTGTTAACAGAACCTAATTAAAATTTTATTTACTTAAGTAAATTCCTTGCATTTTTGGAGGAATTGTGTTGGATGCAAGCGGAGGTTTTAAATTTTTTTAAATAGATAATCCATGTACATGGTACAAAATTTAAGTACAAAATAGTGTACAGTGAAATTAACTAGTCCTCCTCATGTTCCCATCAGCCAGTTCTTCTCCCCAGAGACAAACACTTGTAACCAGTTTCTTGTACAAATGTGTGTGTAATGTTAACAAGCAAATGAATGCTATTCTTGGTAAATGGAACTCATTCTTTAATCTGAAAAATTCTATCGGTACCTTGATTTTGTTCCTCTGGACAGAATATTTTGGGGAATTTTTCTTATGAGTGTATATAAAGTCATATCTTTCTTATTAACATCTATGTGGTATTCTATTAGTTGGATATACTATATATAGTCTATAATGACGGACATTTAGGTTATTTCCAAACATTGTTTGTTACAAAAAATGCTGCAGCAAATTTTCATGTACATGTGCCATTTTCCACATGCACAAAGATATCAGTGGAATAAATTATTAGGAAAATCCCTAGGTAAAGGTAGGCACGTTTTCAGTTGATATATATTACCCATGCCAGTTATACTTCTATTCCAACATATCTCTATATGAGAATGCCCATTTCTCCTGAACAGTCTCTTATTAATATTTTCATACTTGTCAAATAAAGGTAGAATGCTGTGTTTTTTTTTTTTCTTTTCTTTTTGGCTGGTTGGTTGCTTTTTGTTTTTAGTTCTGTTTTTATTTTCTAAGTGGGACCATATCGTGTGTTCAGTTTTGCAGTCTGGTTTTATTCATTTAGAAAACATTGAGAACATTTATCATGTAATTAAATATTCTTTATAAACTTTATATTTATAAATTTTGTTATCTTTAATAAATTAAAATTTTCAGAAACATCGCAAAGATAGTACAGTGAATTCCCATATATTGCTCACTAGTTTATTCCATTATTAACATCTAACATTACCATAAAACCAAAAACAAACCTGTTGCCATCAAGTCGATTCTGTCTCATAGCAACCCTATAGGACAGAGTAGAACTACCCCATAGGGTTTCCAAGTAGCAGCTGGTGGATTCAAACTGCCGACCCTTTGGTTAACAGCTGAACTTTTAACCACTGTGCCACCAGGGCTCTGGCAAAACATTACCATAATAAACTGGAAATCAAACCCACTGCCCTTGAGTTGATTCCTATTCATAGTGACCCTAGGACAGAGTAGAATTGCCCATGGGGTTTTCAAGGCTGTAAATCTTTACTGAAACAGACTGTCACATGTTTCTCCTGTGGAGTGGTTGGTGGGTTTGAACTGCCCACCTTTTGGTTAGCAGTCGAGTACTTAACCACTGCACCACAAGGGCTCCTTCATTACCATGGTACATTTGTTGAGACTTAAGAAACTGATACTCATGTATTGTTATTGCTGTTGTGTGCCATATTCTGACTCATAGCGACCCTGAATGATAGAGTAGAACTGCCCCATAGTGTTTCCTAGTCTGTAACCTTTATAAGACTAGATAACCAAGTGTTTTCTTCTGCTGAGCAGCCAGTAGGTTTAAACCACTGACTTTTTGGTTAGCAGCCTAGTACTTAATCATTGAGCCACCAGGGCTCCTTACTGTTATATTACTACTAACTAAACCCCAGAATTTATTTAAATTTCATTAGTTTCTCCATTAATGTTCTTTTTCTATTCTAAGGTCCAACAAAGTATACCATATTCTATTTAATTGTCATAGCTCCTCAGTTTCTTCTGGTTTGTGACAATTTTTCAGTTTTTTCTGTCTGTTGTTTTTCTCATGACTAGACTGGGGTTATAGTTTTTGAAATGATACCACAGAGATGAAGTACACTTCTTGTCATACCATAGCACTGGGTAAAAAAATACTAATATGACACACTTGTGATGTTAGCCTTCATTATGTGGTTATGGTAGTGTTTGTCAGGTTTCTTCCTTAGAAAGTTTCTACTTTTCCCTTTCTGTACTCTGTTCTTTTAAACCTAGTCTCTAAGTCTAGCCCATTCTCAATTTGTATGGGGAAGTGGGAAGGACATGGATTAATCTCTAGCTCCTGAAGGGGATCGTATCTACATGTATTATCTGGAATTTTTCTGTAAGAAAAGATTAAGTTCTCCTCTCCCATTTTTTAAAATTTATTCAGTCATTTGTTTATGTCAGTATGGACTCGTGTATACTGATTTTATACTATGGATTATAACGTAATACTACGTTATTAATTTTATTCAAATTATTGCCAATTTAGCCATTGGGAGCTCTTTCAGTTTGGTTTCTGTGTCTCTTTGGCATGCCGCAAACTTTTTGTTGTTTGAGAAGTTCCTTACTTTCTGGTACAAGACTCTGCAGGACCATCTTGTGCTTTCCTTGCCCTAGCCATTATGCCAGCCACTTCTCCAAGGAGCCACGGTTCCTTTGTTGGAGAGTCCAAGCCTGTTGCGATCAAGTCAGTTCCGACTTATAGCATCCCTATCAGACAGGGTAGAACTACTGCCATGGGGTTTCCAAGGCTGTATTCTTTATGGAAGCAGACCGCAACATCTTTCTTCCGTGGAGCAGCTCTTGGGTTCGAACCACTGAACTTTCAGTTAGCAGCAAGCACTTAACCACTGTGCCACCAGGGCGCCTTTTATTAGAGAATGGTTTTTAGAAACTAAAATCTGGGCTTTGAGTATATTTGTTGCTACTGGAGAACCATTGCTTCTAGACCCTCTCAGTGGACAGAGTTAGGTAATACATGTATGTACATGTACCCATGTATGCTCATGTATCTATAATTGTTTCTGTATTTTTCCCAATGTATATATACTTGTAAAAATATACATACATATATATACACACACACACATATATATATGTGTTTATGTTTAAAGGTAGTGTAGAGGCGATGTCTGACCTCTACTAACTTCACAAGAAGGAAGGAGAATCAAGATCAACGGCCCAAGGCTGATTACTATGAGTTGGAGGTCAGATACGCCTCCTCTCTCCACCATCTTTACCAATTCTGACACCAACCATCTCTCCCACGGTACTCTCTACTTCTCTGCTGGGTTTGATAATTAATTGCAGTGGCCAAACAGACCTCACAGACAATAGTCATGATTATGGGGTTTATTAGGGAAGTAACAGGTTGCAATTCAGGTTCAGGAATGTTCAGGATATAGTTCTTCTATCAGGACAGCCTCTTCCCAGCTGTGCCTGCTGGCATGTCTCTCTGACCTGCTCTGGAAAGTGTTACAAAGGTCTTTCAGTTCTGCCATAAATGCCCAGGGGCACCCCACTCCGCCAGTAAGCCTTGGCCAAAAGAGCTCAGCTCTAGCTCTGTGTGTCAGCAGACCGAGCTCTACCAAGTGCCCAGAGGTACCTTACTCCGCCAGCAAGCCTCCTGCCTAAAGGTGCCCAGCTTTCTCGCTCCAGAGGCCGGGAAGCCCACTGTGCCATCTCCTGATGGTTTTTCCTGCCAGTTTCTCCTGCCGCCTTTTCTCCACCACTGCTTCTCACTGTCTTCAGTGTTACAGCTGTCCCTCTCTCTCTCTCTGTCTGCCAGTTCCAGGAGCTTCTCAGCACAGGGATCTCAAGTCCAAAAGATGTGCTCTGCTCTTGGCCCTTCTTCCTAGGTGGTGGTATCACCCCCTTGCTCTGGAATTGGCTCTCTTTTAAACCTAGCAGGATGGCAAAACTGACCAATTGCCTTGTTGGGGTTCTAATACCTTATTAACATGGTCCCACCCAGTCATTTGGGTGGGAGTTACAAGACCATGGTGAGAAATTCTAAAGTAAAATGAATTCATACTTAAGTCTCCAACTCTAATCTAGTAATCTGTAACTTCTCTTTGACAGTGTGAATCCTGGCCCCACCATCCTCCATCCATTTATTTATTTGTTCAGTCCTAGAATACGTGGAAAGTAGTTTCAGAATAGTTACCCTGTATCACTCTGAAAAACAAATGTGCCAACTAGAGTTTCTGTTGTAGTTCTAATTTATGTTTTCATATTATCCATGAGATTATCTTTTCATATGTTTAAGAAACCTTTGATTTTGCTTTTTCTGTTCTTTGCCCATTTGAAAATTGGGTTATTCACCAATTCTTATTTGTTTGTAAGTCCTTTTTATATTAAGGAAACTTTGATCCACGGTGAGAGTAGTTTATGTTTTTCCCAGTTTATTATTTGACTGTATATGATCTTATTTTTTTATTTTATGAAATTATATGTATCAATCTCTTATATCTTTTACATAAAAGATTATTTTTTTTAAATCAACTTGTTTTTTTGTCCACTTGAAGTATAGTTTAACACATTACCCTGCATGGTTGAGCAACAATTAAATACAATAATTTTTTGTCAAAACCAAATTGTCTACAAGAATGGTTTCATATTCTTTCATATGCCTAAATTTTAGATGTGCCCATAAATCCCACTTATGTAAGTGAGAATCAGTGTTTGCCCAATTTGTATTTTGAGTTTTTTTTTTTTACTCTGTTTGTAGAAGAATTTGTTCTAGTAGGAATATGGGTCACTGCAAAACTTTTTTAGATAACATTTAGCCAACATGATAGCTAATCAAATGGTTCATTAATAGAGGCAAAACATTTAACAAGTTTTATTATCCTATTATCAAGTTTTCTTTTACACATAATTACTTAATTCTCAGAACTGGCCACAGTGTCTTCTGCAAATCAGTTGCGCTTCAGACACATACTGCTATTTCTACCCTTTACAGCACAAGGTCCACACCTGTTTGGGCACTGAATTTTTATTACAACAAGACTAAAGCTGTGGTGAACAACTGGGAAATTCCTTGTTTGACTAGGATCATCGTATTAAGGGTATATCTTCATGTCTTTCACTTCCATAACTATATTAGATTTGTAAATTTATTTTATACAAATAAGGAAATCTGTACTCTTCTACATAAAGTGTATACTTTGTTTTGTTTTACCTTAGGCACCAAAACTGTACTTCTGTCAAGGGTCCAATTATGGCATAAACACTGAACTTTGGAATATGGGTAAATAATTAGAAGGCTAATTGCTCATGATGAATTATCTATTTTCTTTCTTTTCCTTGACTTTTTTTAAACATGAACTTACACAGTACACAGTCCTTAAAGAGTCCCAGGATACACACTTAATTTAAATTGCTCTATTTCCCTGCAAAAATAAAGTCTATCAGAAAAGTAGCTAGCTTGGAGACATTTAATTCTCTAGTTATTTAATGTTCAGCTGTTTCATTTTTTAGGTTACTTTTAATCCTTGAAAATTAGCTTTACTTTACATATTCATGGGTATGTTCCAAAATGGATGTTTTTGATGCTTTTTCCCTTGAATTTTATATTTATAATGAGTTCATTTAACAATTTTTCTATTGTAAAAACAAAAAAATTCTCATCGTATTTGAGAAAAATACCCTAAACTTAAAAAATATCACTACTATTACTATGTTGATGCATTTTCTAGTTATAGAGTTAATCGTTAGTTTTCTTTGGATCTTGTTATATACACAATTTTATAGTATTAATATTATTATATCAATATTTCTTCTGTTCTTATAACTTTAATGGACATTTAATAAAAGACAATATGAAAATATGTATTTTGTCTTATTTAGTATTATTAATTTTTACTTACACAGATGTATGTACCTGTTGGACTGTTAAACCAGGAGCTGGCAAACTTTCTGTAAAGGGACAGAGAGTAAATTAGTTTAGGCTTTATGGACTATAAATTCACTATCTCACACACACGCATGCACACACACACAAAATTGGTCAACTCTGCTATTGTAGGATGAAAGCAGCCACAGGTAAACAATTTGTGGGTGAGATTTAGCCCCACGGGCCCTGGATTGCCAACTCTGATATTAAATATTAGAAAAACTCACTAAACAACAACAAAAAAAAATTAAGCATATTCTTCATTTTGTCACGTGTGTTATTGTGTCACACATTCTGTGCGTGTGTGTGTGTGTGTGAGATAAGTGCCCGAGAACACATGAACATGGTTGTGCACACAAAACAGATATAATTTGAGTTTTTATCTTTAGGACACTTTCAGTGAAGGAATTGTATTGTGGCCACTTTATGTCTCAAAACTTGGCTTTTTCCCCCCCTATTGACTATAAAATCAATTTATGGTCATTGCTAATATTTTAGGAAATAAAGCAAAAAAAGGTAATATAGATTACCAATATTTCCACTGCTGCAGAAGTTGTATCCTTCATTTTACTTGGATCCACAGTTGATGCCCACAGAAGTAGCAGTTAAGAAATCAAGTGACATATTGCACTGGGCAAATCTGCAGCAAAAGACCTCTTTAAAGTGTTAAAAAGCAAAGATGGCACTTTGAAGACTGAGGCGTGCCTCACCTAAGCCATGGTATTTTCAGTAGCCTTATATACATGCGAAAGTTGAATAATGAATAAGGAAGACCAAAGAAGAATTGAAGCCTTTGAATTATGGTGTTGACAAAGAATATTGAATATACCATGGACTGTCAGAAGAAAGAACAAGTCTGTTTTGGAAGAAATAAAATGCAAGTGAGGATGGCGAGACTTTGTCTCACTTACTTTGGATGCATTATCAGGAGAGACCAGTCCTTGGAGAAGAACATCATGGTTGGTAAAGTAGCGGGTCAGCGAAAAAAGAGGAATCCTCACAATGAGATGGATTGACACAGGGCCTACAACAGGGGGTTCAAACACAGCAATGATTGTGAGGATGGCACAGGACCAGACAGTGTTCCATTCTGTTGTACATACGGTCATTATGAGTTGGAACCAACTCAATGACACCTAACAACAAAGACACAGATAGCCATTCTTAACGGTTTGTTGTATTTCATTCCAGAATGTTTTCTATGAATATGCATTTGGATGTATTTTATTTTATTACATACTTTGCATCGAACTATATATACAACTTGTATATACACCTCATATATATACCTTGTACCTACTATTTCTGGCTCATTTGGCTGCTAATTGAAAAGTTAGAAGTTTGAGTATGCCCAGAAGCACCTCAGAAGAAATACCTAGAAATATAATTCCAAAAATTCAGCCATCGAAACGCTTTAAAACACAGTTCCACTCTGATACATATGAGGTCACCATGAGTTGGAGTTGACTTGACGGCAACCATTTTCTTCGAATATATTTCTTTAATATCTGCATCTTATTTCATCTTATGAATTTATCATCATTTATTTAGCCGTATACTTGTGATGTGATGTTTACATTGCTTGTACTCCCCCCGCCCATTGGAAGAAATTGGCCAAGCATATGAAAGATAGGATTAAGCAACATATGGGGTTAGAACAGGAAAGACATGTTATAAAATGCTATATGCCTTCAAGACATGGGCTACACATTTTTGTTTTCAGCTTTCTAGCAGCAGCACAAAGAAGTAAACATGATCTTTCATGTTTACTTTAGGATTCCTTAAAGATAGATTTTGCAGCTCTGTGCTCTCAACCCTTAATCTGCTTTTCTCTTCTGTGTCCCCTTCTTTGGTACAACTTTTCTAAAGGATTGTCGACTCTTCCTTTCACCTAACACTATCTCTTGATCCAACCCCAGCTGGATTTTCTTTCCTACCTCTTCACTGAAACTGCTGTAGTCAAGGTCTCTAGTGTCCTCCACCTCATTAAGACTGATATCTTTCTTCAATTTTCGTCTTATTTGTTCTGTCACAAGGATTGATCTATTCATCACTTGTTTTTATTGAACAACCTCACTCCCAGGACACACACCTCCTGGTTTTCCTCCTGTCTCACTGGCTGTTCACTCTTGGTTTTTATTATGAGTCTCACCTCCTCAGACTAGCTCTTAATATTGGCATATCTCAAGGCTAAACCTTTGATTTCTTCCATATCTACACTAACTTGCTAGGTAATTCCTTTCAATTGTGTGTCCTAAAATAACATCCATACACTGAAAACCCCTAAATGGGTATTTTCAGACCAAACTTCTACACTGATGCCACCCTCCTATCACCTACCTCATTTGCATCTCCAATTGGACATCTAGCAGAATTCTCAGACTCAGCATATCTAAACTTTGTTCCTGATTTCAGGATCCTCCCAAATGAGAACCACCAAGAGCCATCCCCATCTCAGTTGATAGCAACTCCATCCTTCTCGTTACTCAGGCTGAAACACTTTGGAATCATGTTTGGCTTCTCTCTTTTTCTGATAGCTCTCATTTCATCTTTTAGTATATCCTATTGGCTGTTATCTTAAACTATATCCAGAACCCAAAAACTTCTCTCTCTTTCGCCACTACCACTCTGGCACAAGCTATTTCTCACCAGGATTATCAATAGCTTCGTATGTGGTCTCTGTGCCTCCATTTTTGTACCCCAGCCTGTTTTTCATACAATGGCCAAGGCAATTCTTTAAAATGTGAAATCAGATCATATAATTCTTCTCTCAACTCTCTACTGAGATCCCATGATACTTAAAATAATATCCAAAATCTTTATTATAGCCCACAAGACTTTACTTGATCTATCCCATTTACTTCTCTGAGCTCATTTCCTACCAATCTCTGCATTGCTCATTCCTTCCTTGAACATGAAAGCCCATTCTGGTCTCTGTGACATTGACTTTGCTCTTCTATCTGCTTGCAGCTGTGTTCCTTCAGATATTTGAAAAACATTTCCTCATTTTATTCAGGTCTATGCTCAAATTATCACTGCCTCAAACAGGTTCTACTTCCTTACCTTCCAGTGCTAACTAAAATGGCACTCATGTCACCCTCTTATCTGTGTGTATGTGTTTTATTGCACTTATTGTACTTGATATATTATACATTTGTCTGTTATCCACACTAGAACCTATTTCATGAGGATATACGCTTTGTATGATTTTCCAGTTTTTAGCACCTGGAATTGAACAGATGCTCACTAAACGTCGTTTAAAGAAAAGAATGAAATCAGTGAATGGTCTCTTTACAAATGCAGTACAAATGTAACATTCCTTATCCTTTGTGTTAGATTCGGCGAAGTGATCCATTTTCTTGATATTTGATGTTTGCCTTAAGTGAGGCCATTTTAAATGAAATAGCTCATAAGAAATGTGAAAATCAGAGATGGAAAAGACCCCAAAGAACTCACCTGCATTGGCTACCACCAGCATAGCACTTAGGCAACCATCTGTCTTTATTGAATATTTATCTTATTTTTACAATTCTTCCAGAATGTCACAACTTTGATGAGAAAGCTCTTCAAATATTTAATTATACTTACACTGAACTTCTGTTTTTTTTCCTAAGTAAAATCGTATTTGCTCACAACAGTTTAACCACATCTCTTTTGTGGATCTTTTGAAGAAACAGAAAATTAATTCTGCATACAAAATGCTTAGCTACAGTATTGTAAATGTTCAATGCAGGAATGCCTAGTAGGGACACTAATGCTTGCTGAATGTTGAAAAACAAGAAAGTATATTTTAGTCATTTCAAGTACTTCAGGATTGCCACCATAAAACCCGTTTTTATCACTTTAATTATTTTTGTTGTTCAGCTTTGAATCTTCTCTGTTGCATTCTCCTACCAAAACAAAGACATCAAAGCTTATATAGCAAATTAGCAACAACTTAAAAATGTTAATCCTAAAAATCTTGAAGTCTAAGTAGTAATTAACTCATTTCAATGTCATGTTATAATTTTTAAAAGTAACCCTTCTGCTTGGCTCATAAGGGTGTTCAGCATAAATCTGTTTAAGGAAGGGTTAGGGTAGAGGTGGCAGGGAAAAGGAAGAAGGACAGATCAAAAAGGAAGACCATGTCTGGAAATTGATGGTCGTTTTGTATGCTTGTTATCTTGAAAAGAATTAAGGAAGGTCAGACTTCTTTATTACTCTATTATTTTATATTTCATTATGTGTTAGACTACCGGTATGGACAGGCATCTGGTCTTTCATGTATTTTCTTACTCTACTCTTTTCTCATATACACACACATAATACCATTCATCCACTTCCCTTACTCTTTGGAAAAGGGAAAAAATAATATTCATGCTTACACATATAACATGTGCATGTTCAGTGGTCTTTTTGAAATGAAAAATTACTGAGATATTTTGGGGAAAAGAGGAAATAGGGGAAGAGATGTTGACCCTTTGGGGACTAGAGAAGAGAAGAAGATTTATCCAAGATTTGCCTTGTTTTTAAACGTAAGATATATTAGTTGGAAGCACTTGTGCAGGTGAGTATTTTTAATGAAAGATGCTTGTAAGCTACAAAAAAATGAAAATTTTTGTTCTAAATTAAGAAGATAAAAATAGTAGTATCATTATTAAAAACATAGGGAATGGATCAAAAAGAGACCTCAAGATGGTAATAGAGTTGACTTATGAGCTACCCTGTGGACCTTTAGTTTTTCTGTTTAGTGACCTATGAACACAGACACACAGAGAAAATATATATGTGTGTAGATTTTTATATTTTCTTGTCATGGTTTTATAAGGTTGCTAGGAGTCGGAATTGACTCGACGGCACTGGGTTTGGTTTTTTTGGTTTGGCATGGCTGTAGTTATATTGAGTGATCTTATCTAAGTTTGTAAAGTGTTATGACTCCTCCTTTTTCTACAGCTTTAGTAATCACATCTAAACTGGGATATATGAAGGAGAAGGAAACCAATACTTACTAAAGCATGTGTTATATTCCTTGTTAGGCACTATACATGTATTATCTTACTTAATTATTACAATGGTCCTGAGTGGAAGATTTTGTTATCCCCGCTTTACAAAAGAAGAAACTCAGCTTGGAAGCGTAGCTACTTGGAATTACAGAGCTAGCAACTGGCAGAGTCAGGATTCAAACCCAAGAGTGGCTCCAAGGGCCATGATCTTTCACAAAACCATGCTGTTTAATCACAGATTCTATTTCCCAAATCAAAAAACAAAATATTATACTAGAAAACAAAAAAATATTATACTAGAGTAAGCTTCTTCTAAAAAAAAAAAAAAAAATTTTTTTTTTTTTTTTTTTTTTTTTTAAGCTTCTTCTAGAGAGTATAAAATGGAGCTATAGAATTATGGAGGTTCCCCCCTCCTTTGAATAAACTTCTATTTACATTAGGGACTGAGTCGGCTACAAGGCCAAGGAGCATGGCTACACTGGTCATGTATAATTGTCTCTACAACTTTAGGGTTGGGATGGAAATGGTGCCCCCAGAGTCTTCCAGTGCACAACCTAACAGTGCAGCAGCCCGTTGCAGGCCAACGATGCCTATGTGGCCTTCCTAGCTTTCAGATAGAGCCTACAATCTAATTTCAGGACTACCTCATAGGTGGGGACACAGGAAAAATTAATCTTGGTCAGCTGACAGAATCAAGCTAGTGCTTCAGCATTTTATTGGCCAGTCCTTACAAAAAGAGATGCAGCTCAATCCTTTGAACTTGTTCAGTCTAGAAAGAAGGCAAAAAATAAAAAATTAAAAAAAATTTTAAAAACAGACAAAAAGCTAGGTGGTATGAATGAGACGCATATGTTGTTTACTCTCCAAATCTAACCAATGCTATGTTATGGCCCAGGAAGTAAGCGATTAGCATAAATTGTGTTTTCAAAGCAAATAGATTAGGAATACTTTCTTCTGTATTACCAAAAAAAAAAAAAAAAAAATCCTGTTTTCTTCAATAGAAATGCGAATGCTCATTTCTATTGGACCACTCTTTCTATATAGAATGCAATAATATTGAAAGCCATTATAAGTCAAACCATATTTTGTATTTAAGTAGCTTATAAGGTCAAAAAGTCCAGTTTTAAAAGTGTCTTACTTGACAAAATTTGTTCAGCTTTTCAGCATTACAATTAGATATTGCAGTTCACGCCAGGTATGCAGTTTTTTAAACGTTAGGAAGAAAGAAAGGAAGGAAGGAAAGAAGGAAAAGAAAGAGTGGCATGGTCGTAATAAAAGAATTTTTAAATGGCATTGAAGCATTGGCCATTCATAATAGATTGAATTGTGTCCGTCTCCAAAAAAGGTATGAGGCTTTAACCCCCTTACCTGTGAATGTAGCCCTGTTTGGTATTTCTTTTGTTATGTTAATGAATTCATATTGGAATAAAGTAGCTCCTAAACTCAGTCCTTTCTCAGTGGTCTGTTATAAAGGGGAGCACAGAGACACATGCACACTAGGAAGACAGACACCATTTGAAGATGGAGGCAGATGCCTCTACAAGCCCAGGATTGCCCAGGATCGCTGGCAGCTACCAGAAGCTGAAACAGAAAGAAGGGCCTTTACCTGGAGCCAGTGCCCTGATTTGGACTTCTTGTCTCCCAACACTGTGAGACAATAAATTCCATTTCTTCGAGGCCACCTGCTTGTGATATTTTGTGATGGCAGCCTTAGGAAACGAAGACCAAAAAAAAGAATTTCTTTTTGTAAAGAAACTGCACATTATTTTATTTGTCCTGAAGTAGTAAATGTGCAAAAAGAAAAATAAGTGTACACTCTCACTTATCGCTGCTGTGTAATGTCTTCCAGCTTTTATTTGAATACCCCTCAGGGTGGCTCACTGCATTTCTCTGACCCTTCAGCCTTCACGTAAAGCAATTCTGCTGTAGGAGACAAGGATGTGTTTGTGCACTGAGAGGAGGCAGAGGGGAAAGGAGAATGTGTAAGAAAGGCAGAAAGGCAGAAAACATTACCATGGGATTTGTTCCCATGAAGACTCCAGGAGAGTTGAGTCTTGCAGGAACCAGCCAACTCTGTCCTTCTGCTCCGCTACCCAAACTTCAGGGGCGTCAAAGACGGGAAAGGGGAAAGGCCTCCTGCCAGTCTGCAGGGTGAAGGGTGTAGTGACTAAGAAACCGAAAACTGACCCAGTAAAACTGCAGAAAAAAATGCAAGTTTTAGCTGTCCTTTCACCCCAATACCCTATTTTGAAAGGCAGATTTGATCTGACTAGTTTCTACCCAATTTGGGTTTATGAAAGCCAACGAAAAGTCTCAGATCCCTTGACCAAGGATTTCTGATGCCTGACTTGATGATCAAGAAAACAGGGCAATAATTATAGGTATCAAAATTTTTTTTTTTTTTTTTAACCCATGCAGTGTGTCTCAAGAGACGCAAATGAAGACAGAACAGGAAGGATACAGTCAGGAAAAGGCATTTAAAATCTAGAAAATGAATTACCTGTGTTCTTTCTTCAACTCCCTAGCTCCTTCAGTCATCCCTCCCCCCATTACAAAAAACAGCGCTGGCAAATTCTGTCAGGTCTGCCTCAAAAATTTGTCTGGCCTTTTCTCTCCAGCTATCTAAACTGTTTCCTGCTTCTGCTTTTATTGCAGGTCCAAAAGTTATCCTGAATCTTTGAAGTTGAGAAGTCCAAAACTCTTTCCAAACATTTTTCTTTAATTTTCTGGATGCTTCTGCTGAAGCCACCTATGCCCCCAGCTTCTTGTGTTTCTGAATGCTTCCTCTAATCCACATCATATTAATTTAGATATAGTAAGATTTATGCTATATCTGTATACTAGGAAACAATTAAACAAGATTTAAAGCAGTGTAAAAAAAAAAACTTGGTTTAATTGAGTAAACCACACACACAAATACACAATATGTATACATATATGTTTTTAAAGTATATGCACATATGCACCTGTACATATGGAGTCTCTGTGTGTGCAAATGGTTAATTCACTAGGCTGCTGACCGAAAGGTTGTAGGTTCAAGTCCACCCAGAGGCATGTCAGAAGAAATGCCTGGTGATCTACTTCTGAAAAATCAACCATTGAAAACCAAATGGAGCACAATTCTACTCTGATACACATTGGGTGTCCATGAGTTGGGATCAGCTAGACAGCCCAGCTGTTACATACATATCTGTATATATTTGGTTTTAAAGTCCTGGTAATAGTAGGGGTGGTTGAGGATATAAAACCTGCAATATTGTTTAGAACATATTAGGGTCAGTTTAATTTTTGTAAGCATTGTCTCACTCTTTTGCTGCTACCGTATGTTCAGGCAAATACTTGCAGCCTTCTACGTTTGTTTGTGAACCATGTCCTTCCCCTGTGATTTGTAAAAAATATTGGCATAGTGGCGCTTATGAAAATGACTTGAGGGGGGAGGGCTTAGCTGGCACACAAACGTAGAAGGTTATTTGTGTACAAATATGGCATACAGTCATATAATATATGTATATATAATACATATGTATATATACATATATGTATATATATGTGTGTGTTTATGTGGTACATAATATATATGGTGTGTAACTATAAATACGGTCGCTATGAATTGGAATCAATTTGTCGGCACCTAATAACAACAACATGGTATATAACACAGTTGATTTTGACTTTAAAACATTAGGGAGCACATTTCCCTACAGGCAGCCTGGCTGGAGCAGTGATCGTATCACACTGTTCTCAGCAGACTGTTTTGGTTATTCTCCACAGTGGATTTGCTTTACTCCCCAAAATGCAAAATTAAAGAAGAGAAATTTACTCACTTCATCTTTGTATAACCCAAATAGTATTTCAGAATATTATGTAAATTATAGAGTTAACATGAAACTAAAGACAGGTATTTTTTTAGTACAAACTTCTGTAAAATTCAGCTTTCACAAAAAATCTACACTTGCTTCTAGGGCACTAACAGATAACACATTTGATATTAGACTAAAGGATGTGAAAGAATGTAATTTAACCCTGAGGTCTAATTGTACTTCAAAATCTATGTGATAAATATTTCTTGAATTTTACTTGTAAAAAGAATCCAAGGGAAACAGAATGAGTATACTTAGCTTATAATAGGGAATATAAAAATGAAAAAAAAATAAACATAGCTTTTTTGTTAATTGTTGAAGACACTCCACTAAAGATTAATGACAAACAAAAGCAGTCCAGTAAGAATAATGGAAGTAGGCTCATCTTCTTAATCTCATATGACTTATGTCAGCTTCTGTTCTTTTCCCGATAGTAAAAACATGGTTAGAATTTTTAAAAAGGGCTTTAGCAGAATATAGTCATTTGTCTTTCTATTTAGAAGAGATTTGGACTAGAACAGAGTTAGCTTTATCATTGAAAAAAAATCTTTGTGATTCAGTACAGAAGCAGGCAAATGAGACTGCCAAGAACAAAGAAAAAAATCAGAAAATGCAAATATTTGTAATTTCCCAGAGTGGTACACTTGAAGCAAAGATTAGACAAAAATTGTTCATTATCCCAAGTAAACCCAGAACAATGCATTACTTTGCAAAAATGGGTTGTCCTTTTTAAACAAAGTGATAAATTTTGATCCTAAACCTGATATGATTTATGGTACTGATACCTTTCATGAGAAGTTAGGATAGTGCTGATTATTCTTTGACGTTACAGCATAAGCCAGAGGTCCTGTAAACACTCAGAAATTGAATTATAGTAAAATCACTTGCAGAGTTACACCTATTTTTGTCTCATCCTCATATAACTCTTTTCAGCTAACCAAAAATAGCTTTCATTCTATTTTTACAGCTTTATTTTTGAGATTACTAGGGGTAGGATGAAGCAAAGATAATATGATCTAGTTCTCATACAATATTAGCAAAAACAGGAAAGAATCAGATGTAATTTAAATTAAATTAAAGGCGCTTTTCTGAAAGCCTTTAATTATTTTGTTTTCCCAGCCTTTGCTAAGAATCAAATCGATAATGAATTGCTCTTTCTCCAACTGCTTAAAAGATAACTCCATTCCTTGCAGGAGAAAGGAGTATATTGAATATAATACAGAAGGAGCATATTGAATATAATACAGATTTTATTTATTAGGGACAGGTAGAATTCATTAAACTAAAGTAGTCTAAAGCAATTACAAATCAGTCATTTTCCCCAGTTTTGTGTTTTAGCAGAGCACTATTCAACTTATTCTCTATTTCCAAAAGAATCTTATTGATTCTGTCCTCGCCTGCATCTGCCCTCTGGGCATTCCAATCCGTCTGGGTGGTCTCAGTGGGAAAGAGCACCATCTAAGGAAGAGGTTGCCCAGACTACCACAATCCCAGGTCAGCTCATGCCATCTGTGCACCAAAAGAGCACCTGTACCTGTTCCTACTCCACGCACTGGAGCTCGGCTACTCAGAACGTGGTTCCCAGACCATCAGCTTCTGCGTCTTCTGGGAGATGGTGGGAAACACAAAATCTCAGGCCCCACTAGACCACCCGAATCAGAATCCCCAGACAATTCACATGCACATTAATGTTTCAGAGATGCTCCTCTCAGCTACATGTTTGATGCCCGAGCATTCCTTCCTGGTATTAATTCTAATGCTCATTGGTTTTCTTTGAAATACTGAAAACCATGTAACAGGTTTCTTTGATCTAAATTATGCCAAAAATCAGATGCTTACTTTCTATTATATCTTAGACATGCCAATTGGTGTTGAAGTGACCTATCTGCTTTTTGTTGTTGATTTTATTATCTTTATATATAGGTTCTAGTTGGAGGGCAAGCTTATCCCACTTCTGATGTGTCTACTTATTTCTAAAACACAAAAAACCCACTGTTGTCAAGGCGATTCCAACTCGTAGGGACCCTACAGGACTGGGTAGAACTGCCTCATCGGGTTTCCAAGGCTGTAAATCTTTACAGAAGCAGACTGCCACATCTTTCTTCCACAGAGCAGCTTGTGGGTTTGATCGCCACTGTCAACCATTTTGGTTAGCAGCCAAGTGGTTTAACCACTGCACCACCATTAAAACTACTTATATATTTTATATCATTCCACCATTTCCCATTAAATCCAGTTCTGAAGAATTATTTACTCTATCAGGCCCTGAGAGGAGTCAGGGATATTGGTAATATAAAAGTGACCTCCTTCAAACAAGGCTACTAACCAGATGGTGACAATGGATATTAATATCAAATAATTGAAGTTACCACTTTCTGGTCCTGGCACATATAAGTCAATCATTAAAACAACCCAAAATAAAAGCATTAGTCATGCTTTGTTTGGGTGAAAATTTGAAATTACTTTAAAACAAAATTATTCTTGTCAAGTGGTAGCATTTTTGTAATTCATGGTTCTGCCTAGTTTCTTTTCTAGGTTCTCCATGCATATGCTTTTTTTTTACTGAAGAATAAGTTCTAAAACATACAGTTCATTTGCCTTTTTTACCACTTCACCCTGCCCTTTAGGGTGGAACAGAGGGTATTCTCCTTTCTGATTTTACTCCACTTATATGACCAAGAAGATAGACTGTCAATTTTAGTGTTTCCGAGTCACTATTATTAAAGACCCTTCTGCTGCCTTTCCAGCCTGTGTTTCTTTCCTTTCCGCTCTCTGCCTCACCTGTAAGCACCACATTCTGTAGCAGCCAATGTAGGGGTGAATGATGTCAAGTGAGAGGTAGAACCCCGTTTTAGGTAAATTGAAATTTTAAAAGTTTTATGGATGACTTTTTTCTTGTTTCATTCCTCCCTAGTAGATATTTGACATTGTCTCCGACATGTATTTAAGCTAGCTACGCACAATGAAGTAGATGAAAGATTTTAAGTAATTATAGTTCTTTTAGAGTACTTATTTCAGTTTTGACTTTTGAAAAAGCTTGAAATATTTAGAAATGACCTCCATTCTTTACATCCTTTTTATCCCTGTAGACAGATCTTTCTAGAATCACTGTAACAGTACGAGCAGAACCCTTACTGAGGGCCTATTTGATTTTTATATGTGATGATTTTATCATCCTCCATGACCGTCCTCCAGCTTACCTCATCCTAATTGTGGCTAAGGAATGCTGTAATTATATAACTCATTATTCCTAATTAAACTATGCTTTGAATTTCCATATGGTTAATCCCTTTAATATGACCCATTTGCTAAAATGATAAATCATTTTGTAAAAACAGAATTGGGTTTAGAGATCACAACAGGAGGCTTTTGGTCTTGAATATGCTGTTAAGTGACTGTGTGTCCTTTAGAAGGAAGTACTTGAGCCCAGATTTTTAATGATAATAGTAATACTGAAACAGAAGTTAGAGATTTTAAAAAGACATTAAGTGGTTTGGATAAGATCTTCTGAAACACTGTTTCTCCATACCCTTTCAAAATGTGTGACAAACATCAGTTTCACCTGTTATGTAAATGATGTAGGGTAATTTTTCTGCCTGCTCTGATAAAATAGAAAGGGAATGGATCCGGCCTTTCATGATTTATCTATATTCTGTTTGTGTTTTCAGTGCTTTTTTTTTTTTTTTTTTGCTCAGTTGTATTCAGTTTTCTTTTCTAAGATAAGTTCCCAGATTTAAAGTAAGGCTTAAGAAGGTACTCTGCTGTGAGGTATCTGTCAAGACATAACTCTCTGTGATGTAGTACCCAGGTGGTGGTTTCCCTGTATGCTTGTTCTTTTGAATTGTGATCATTGGGGTCAATTTTTCCACCTGAAAATCCCCACATTTGGAGGAAGGAGAAGGAAAACGGCATAGTTTCTTCCTTATGGATAAAAATGTATATAATGATTTAAAAGCCAGTTGCCAGTTGAGTCAATGCCAACTCCTGGTGACCCCAAGTGTGTCAGAGTAGAACAGTGCTCCACAGGGTTTTCGGTCGGCAGGTTTTTTGGAAGTAGAATGTCAGGCCTTTCTTTCGAGGTGTCTCTGGGTGCACACAGACCTCCAAACTTAAGGTTAGCAGCTGAGTGTGTTAAGGGTTTGCAACACCCAGGGACTCCTATATAGTGATTTAGATTCTTTTAATTGTTTTTATGCCAATAAAATGAGATATAAATTCAGCAGAATACTTTTACAAAAGGAACAGAAGAATATTTGGAACGACTCAGGTAACCTACTGACTCTAGTAATTTTCTTGTATAAGATGCAGTTTATTCTCAAAATTCTGGACAAGATATTGGTGGAAAAGCCAAAAAGCCAATTGGTGGAATTTTGCTCTTCCTGTCTTGTGTTGAAATGCATTGTTTACATAAGATGAAAAGAATGTTCTCAGTATTATAATGTTCTATAGATGTGTATATAATTTCACATTAAGTCTTTTCTTTTGTAAGATGAAAGACAAAATAGTCAGGTAGATTCTAAAACCAATGCCAGCATTCTTTACAATCATACCAGAAACAAAAAACAAACCCATCGTCGTCGAGTCAATTCCTACTTATAGCAAGCAACCCTGTAAGACAGAGTAGAACTGCCTCGTAGGATTTCCAAGGAGCGGCTGGTGGATTCAAACTGCTGAATTTTGGTGAGCTACCTGAGCTCTTAACCACTTTGCCAGCAGGGCCCCTATGAGTCAGAACTGACTTGACAACAAAGGATTTTTACATTCATATTGTCTCTTAATATTTACACAATACATGTTAAAAAATACTCTGGACTAGAACATTTTAAAGTGTCAGCTCAGAGTTCTGGGTGAGAAAAGAAAGTTGTGAATATTTTTATAGGAAGTTTCCTAATTAAACATTAATGTTATAAAACTAGAGAGTCTCAAATGTGATTTATAAGTGGTTTATTTCAGCCATTTTAGAAAGAAAATATATATTAATTATGCTCACAGCTGGATCAACAATAAAGTGAAAATTTTAAACTATACTATGGGATTTATCCTCTAGGAAAGGGGTGCCTGCTTTTGTAAATAATCAGAATGTTTGGCGGAAGGGGGATAGCCTATTTAGTAATTACTCTGAAATGCAGTGAATTTAATATTTATGTTAAAATAAAATACAAAACAGCTTCATTTTGAAGAAGGACTGTGTAGATTCATTTAGGCAGCTGAGATCAGATTAATAAACTTTTTGAAGTCCTTTGAAAGTATTAATGCTCTGATGGATGAAATAAGTAGTGTCAGTGTGAATTTCTGTGACATGGCTATGTACCAGATATGAGTTTTTAAGGTTTAATGGGATGGGAGCTGGTAAAAGTCAAGAGAGATAGACGTATAAACAAATAAGAAAATAGAAATCAGGGAAAAAGCAAATTGATCATTCAAGTTAAATTGTTTTGAGGGTTGTGTAATGGAACACTGAGATGTATATAATTTTAAATATGTTTCTGTAACTTAAAGGTTATTTTATTTATTATACAGAATAGTATGTAGTTCATTATCATTAATAGGATAAGGGATAAAACTGAAAGAGAAAAAAAGCATTGGAAAAAGTGTTGAAATGAGAGCCAGAAGATTAGGGCATAGCCTTGGTGCAACCTATGACCTTGAACATGGTGCTTTACCTGTTTATCCCTTCTATAGGGGCTTTTGTCTGTTAGAAGTGCTTTCAGCTGCAACCAACAGAGAACCATATATACACTAAAAAAAAAAAAAAAAAAGTAAATGCAAGTGTTTATTTTTCTTACGTAACAAGAAGTCTGGAAAGAGGCAGCCCAAGGCTAATGTAATGGCTCAAAAATATCACCAGTGCCTCAGGCTCAACCCAGCTATCCATTGGCCCTCCATCTTGAGAGGTTGGCTTGTAGCCTTACAATCTGCCCTCTTGGCATTCAAGGCAGACAGACCAGCAACAGGAGAAAAGCTGTATACACTTTTATCAGGAAGGCAAATGCTTTCCTAGGATACATACACCCACCGCCCCTTCTCCCCCCACACACAGAAATCTGTCAGTTTCCTCAGTGGCCAGAATTGGGTCAGATGGAGATCCATAGATCAAAGGAAAGCAGAAAACAGAATTGTCATGATGGGCTTTGACCAATTCTGATCCAACACACTGCTGCCCTTAAAAGTGTAAAGAAAGGGAAAATTAATTTTGGATGGGCATCTGATAGTGTCAACCACAATGATCCTCAGAACCCTAAAACGGAAGGAGATTTTAAAGGAGAAGAATTGAAAAGATGGTCTGATATAGTTCTCATATTATTCTGGCATCCAAATGTACCACACTTCTCCACACTCAACCTCATAATTCTTCTTGACCTTGAACTTTTCCTACAACACGTATCTTTCCCTGTGAACAATCCAACATCTTCCAACAATACCAGCCTGTAGGAGTGTAAAGTATTCTTAGCACCAGAAAGCACTGTCATCACCAGAAAGTTTCTGCACTGAGCCAAACCTACCGAAGGCCAAGATCCATCTTTATCCTCTACATTCCCACCATGGCCCACCATGGCCCCTGGCCACTCCCCAGCACCCAGCATCACATCCTGGACTCTGCTACTCTGCCTCCGTGAGCTGAGCACACAGGCTGCTGGAAATAATCCCTCACTAGCTCTGGAAGTTGAATTCCTAACGGTGATGGCTCAGACTCATACTGCTGCACATCGTTGGTGTTTTCTATGCCATTTGGAGTTGCTCAGCATCGGATGGCAGCCCTGCTGCTGCTACTGGAACCTTCTACATGGGGAGAATCCACATGTTTCACCAGATCCCTCAGTGGTCATTTTATTCACACATGGGCAGCCTGCTTAGTATATCTGCACATTTAAAATCTTTGTGATTCCCTGAGAGACAGAGAGATCTCTGGGTTACATTATTTTGTTGGATACCTAAAAAAAAAAAAAAAATAGAAAAACTGAGATCCAAAGAAGTTAAATGATTTGCTAAAATTCACAGAGGTGGTGGCCAAACCAGGACAGGAATCAAGATCTTCTTATTTCTTTCTTCTGCTTTACTTAGCTCACCTGCCAAAATGCATCAGATCCAGCAGACATTGCTGCATGAAATTCTCTGGTTGCAGAAGCTCATGAAGCATCAAATCAACAACCTGTGAATAGCGATTTGCACTCGCTAAGAGCGTGGGAACCAGGACCAAAATCTCTGAGGAAGAAAAACTCTCCCTGCATGACACTGGAGCTCTAGCCCTTCCTTTGGATCAATGACCTAATCTGATTTTTAAATGTTAGATTCTTGAACCTTTTACCATTTCAGAAAGTCACTAGATCCAGCTCTTTCGGGCTGTTCCAGATCAGTGAAAAAACCTAGCCCTCATTTTATAGTTGAGAAAAAGGAAGTGCGGAGAAACCTTATCTAATTAGTGCCAGAACCAGAATGGGAATCCAGATCTGCTTTTTTCCCATCCACTGTCTTTTATGGGAATATTTTAGTTTTCTGCCTAGAAAAAAAGAAACAACAACAACAAAAAAAAGAAATCAAGCTTAGTAGAGACTTCTGGTGGATGCTGACCCTCTCCTCAGTATCTATTCTCCCCTTCTGCCCTAATAAACACTTAAAACTCCCGTTCCCAAAAGTGTTTTCTCTTTGTGTGGCCACATGACTACGTTATTACAATGGGATGTAAGTGGAAATAAAAAAAAAAAAAGGTATGTTATTTCTAGGAGGTCTTCTAATAGCAGTTGAGTGGACCCTTCTTCCCATCTCCTCCTTCTTGCTGCCTGGAATAGAGATGTATGTTTGGAGCTCTTGCAGCTCTTATGGACAATGAGGTGACCATGGAAATGGAAGCATCAAGATAGAAAGAACCTTGGGTCTAACACTCTGAAGATGGCATAACGACCGTGCATTGCCTATCCAAATTTTGTGTGCGTGCATCTGTGAAAGTGGGATATGTTTTTGTATTGTCAGAAATTAAATTACTTTTACTTTGAATTTTCTGTAACATGCAATCAAACCCACCATAAGTCTAAGATTTAGGGAAATCTAAAAGGATTTAACTTAAATAGACTATCATTTGTCTCTTGCTTCTTAACTGATATTTATTATCTCCTGTTCAAGAATGTATTTGATCCTGTTCACGTCTTATATCTCACTCTATCTTACTCGTCATCTATAACTCACTTTCACTATTATTAGCATAGGATTTTATATTAATATTTATTGCTTCCTACCTATGTCTTTTTTTGGGGGGACCTATGCCTTGACTCCTCAATTAGATTGTAATCTCCTAGAGATGAGGGGTCAACCATTTCTTAGAATCACTTATAGTTTCTACCTTGATACTGAGAACACAGAATTTTCTCAACAGCCACTTGATTTATTAATGATTTATTTAATGATTTATTAATGTTTCTTACAGTGTAAGTTATTTTTAAGATTTAAAAACAACAATGTATCAGTATGTAATTCACAAACTTGTGAATTTTACATGGAAGGAAATAGAATCAAAGAAGTTCATTTTCTGTACAATACATTCTTTGGATGCTCATCTCTCAAGAGATAAAGCCAGCAACCAAACCCTGGTCTTCACAACACATATAGATTTTCCACTACGCCCTGCTCCCTTAAATTCATAGATGAAATTATGCTCATAACTCTGTATAGTATACCATAGATGAGTTCCCTACCATCTAGAGGCTCACCCTTAAAATCATTAAAATGATAATTTCCTTATAGTAGCAAATGATCATACTTTTCCCTTGCTATGTTCCACTCTTAGCTACATCCCTGGGGCCAGTACCAGAAGTGGCTTAGCTATGCACAGCAAGCATACTTCCTCTTCTTTATGGCCGTGTTATCACTGTAGGTGATAACCAGCTCTTCTACCTGCCTGTGATATCATCCAATCGCTAGGGTTCCATTTGACAGCGCTAAGTGGTCTGGGGTCTAGATGATTTAATGGACTTCACAATTGAGATATGTTTCATTCATCTAATATTTTATATAGTCAGAGAATCTGAAGCTATGATTGGAAAAATTTACAGAAACTTAGTAACTTCTTCTAAGCTAATTTTTGCCTAAGGTATTATTACCATTAAAACAAAGGCTCATAAGTTCATTTTTTTCCTTTTAAGGTCTATGTTAGTTTATTTCAAAACAGAAATAGTTCCAAGGAAAATTGCCTCCAAATACTCTCCTATATACTCTTAATCTTTGATCTGATGAACAGCTGAACCAGACATACCTTGCAATTTGATACTCTACATTTTTTAAGATTTTTGGTTTTCAATTTTCAGCTGTAGTTTTTGATAGTCTACAGTAGTATTTCCTTCCATTTTTTACTTTGTTGTGAACTGATTTACCTTACTACCAACTCAAAATTAATCATAACAGGTGGCTCTAATCTCAGGAGTAAACATCCTTCCCATTTCTTTACAATACCATCCACTAAGGGCTGGGATAAAGCAGATGGGATATGCAAGTTAATCTCAGATAATAAGATATTTTAGGGCAAAGCATACATTTAAAAAAAAAATCAACTACATTTATTATCCTTTAGATGAAAGCCTGGGCACTTGAGGGGAAAGTTGTAGAGTTTTAAAGCATACATACTGGATATTATGATCTAAAATTCAGTAGGTCTCTGGGAACATATTATTTTCTTTCAGGAAAAGCCTGCAGCAGCATGACAAAGAATGATAAACAAATTCCATGGGATCTTTTCCAGTGATAGGAAAGGTACCTCAAACCCAGGAATCTGAGTCAATTCTAAGATATCAACATGGAAAGGTAGAAGTTGCATGATTGTCTCACACATTTTCATAACCTGGAGCGACTTTTGTGGGGAGAGAAGGCATGACCTCAGTGAATCCCTGTGTCAGGTAAAAGAGAGCTGTCTCTAGTAGTTGCCCTTCTCCTCTCTAACCCATTGCTGTCAAGTCGATTCCAACTCACAGCGACCCTATAGGACAGAGTAGAACTGCTCCATAGGGTTTCCAGGGAGCGGCTGGTGAATTTGAACAGCCAACCTTTTGGTTAGCAGCCTGAGCTCTCAACCACTGCACTACCAGGGCCATTGAGAAGTAGTAAATTTGCAGTGGGCTTTGGTGATGACTTTTTTTTTTTTTTGTAAGACATTCAGCTGAGAAAGAGAGAAAGTGACATCTGGAGGATAGGGAGGGGTAGACATGCACTCAAAAGATAGATTATTTTGTATATAGGATGCGAAAGACTGGAGCATGTATAATGAGGTAGGGTAGGCTACCTGTTATAACAGACAACCACCATATCTCGGAGACTAATCCAGAACATTTTCTTACTTATGGTATAGTCCAGTGACCACTGACAAGGGTGCTCTGCTCTGCGGTTTTTCAGAAACCCAGCTTCCTTCAATCTAGTAGCTCTACCATCCCCCAGGGCCCAAAGACCCCTCTGGAATCCAGTGCACAGGACAGAAGGTGAAGAACAAGGAGGATTGCACAGGAAGTTTTATAGGCTAGGTTTGCACATAGCCCATTCATTCCCATGCACACTGCATTTGCCACATCTCAGTCATAAAACACAGCTAACTGTAAGGGAGACTGGGAAATGTGGTTTATCTGTATGCCCAGCAAGAAAAGGAAATGGTGTTGATGAACAGCTAATCAGCCTCTCCCACGAGATAACTACAAGCTGGAAAGGAGTATATGTTAAAAGTATATATACGTAAAAAGATGAAGATAGGTAAACAAAATACATTGTTTGATTGAGACTAGGAGGAGATGAAATAGAAGGCATTGGTAGAGATGTTGCCTTTGAACAAGGGATAGAAAAACTAACTCATTCTTTGAGACTAGATGGAAGGCTATGAAAGAGTTAATTGTTACCCAGTAAAAGACTTCGGTTGCAACATTTCATTCTAGTTCTCAGGGGAACTCATGAACCAAACTCAAGTTTTGAAAGCAAGATCGTTACATGGAGTTGTGAAGCTTGTATATTCCACAAAAGTGCCCTGCCAAGAGAACGGGCAGAGCTGAAAGTCAGCCAATGGTTTGCTGAGTCATGTGCTCTGGGGGTCTCTGTCTGGATCTTCCTGAAGAAAGGGCACATTTTTCTTGGCACAAAGTCATCTTGTTTCTGCAAGGCTGCAAGTCACCCTGATGGGTGCCTTTTTCTAATTCAACCACCAAGAGGAGGCATCTTTTCCTAAATTCACACAAAGGCATCGTATGGGTAAGCCGTGGCCCCACTGAAGAATAGGGGTGACTTGGGCCACCATAAAGTAGGAGTTTCAGAAGCGCTGCTATGCCTGCCCTGTGTGGGAGTCTGGGAGCACGGATGTGAAAGGGACGTTGGAAAAGAGCTCTTGAGTTCCAGAGCTGGGTCCTTCCATTGTAGCTTGGATATTTTATTTGAAATAATCCTACTATCTTGTATCTTACACAGGCTGTGGAACAGTTCTGTCATGTTCTACAGTTTTAAGGACTTATTCTAAAATAAGGAGACTATTAATTCTTCCTAGAACCTGACTTTCACTGCTAGTTACTGCTAAGAGTTTGCAGCTACATAGATTTTGTTTGTAGTGGAAAATTCTCAGGGCTGGAAATAAGGAGAAGTGGGTATAACTTTACCCCTAATTGGCTGGATGACCTTGAGAGTCTTTTCACATATTCACCCTCCCTTCATTGTCTCAGCTTTAAGATGCTCTTATTGGTACTGACGTCTGCTTGAGTACAGGATAACCAACTTTCCCTTCAATTCTGACATTTCAAGAGTCCAGGGTTTATTATTTTGCTCCTGATTGTATGACCAAAATATATCACCAGATGTTTATTGTATCATCATTATTAAGTTGTTTAATCCGTATGCAGAGAAGAATTTTTAAACTATCCTAGTTCTAGGTGAGAATGTTAGATTTTAAGAAATGATTAAAGATAACCTCAAAACAATACTTACATGTCTTACATCTGACTTGCAGCAGTTAGACAAAGATACGTACATATAAAAATTTAGGAAACGCAGACATGTACAAACTTGCATTTTTCATATTTTTTACAAAATAAACAAAAAATATTTACTTAGAATACCCGTTATCAGTTGAGTCAATTCCAACTCACAGTGACCCTATAGCAATACCTTAGAATAGAAAAAGTAAAAAACATCTTTTCAAAACTTGTTTGAATAGTAGTATTAACACTAATAGCACTAGTATTATCTGGTAAATATTAAAATAAATTCTATACCACCAAATTTGATGTGTGTGTATATGTAACATAGACCACAATAGTGCGTTTTACATGGTAAACATTGTATGTTGTTGTTGTTAGGTGCCGTTGAGTCAGTTCCGACTCATAGCGACCGTATGCACAACAGAATGAAACACTGCCCAGTCCTGAGCCACGCTTAACAATCGTTGTTATACTTGAGCTCATTGTTGCAGCCACTGTGTCAGTCCACCTCGTTGAGGGTCTTCCTCTTTTCTGCTGACCCTGTACTCTGCCAAGCATGATGTCCTTCTCCAGGGACTGATCCCTCCTGACAACATGTCCAAAGTTATGTATTGTTTTATTATCATTATTACTATTATTAGTACTCTTCTCGTTGGGACCAAGTTTTATTCTGGTGTGCCTTTGGCCTTCTACGAGGAGGAAGCTAGTGAGCCTTTACTGAAAAATTTTTTCCCTCAGGGAAAACTATTTGGAATGACTAAGAGTATTATATGGCAAGACATTCACTTTGTTTTCAGTCAGAACGTATCACATTTTGTATTTTTAAAGTAGTTTCGAGTCTTTGAATTTTTCCATTTGTCGCCTTTCTTTCTCACTTCTTATTCTTTAGTAGCAGTCTTAATCAAGTCTTCAGTACTTTAATGTGTTGTTAAACATCTTCAGGGGTTTATTATTTTACTCCTGATTATATGACCAAAACATATCATCAAACGTCTATTGTATCATCATTATTAAGATGCTTATTCCCTATGCAGAAAAAATTTTTAAGCTACTTTAATTTTAGGTGAGAATATTAGACTGTAAGAAATAAAGATATCTGACACAAAACAAAACTTACATCTCAGCCTAAAAGTGTTCGTATCAGAAAAGTTAGCGAGGGCTGTATTTTAAAACAGAATGGTGATAGGCTTAAACCTGACTGAATTAATAATAACGTCTATCTATCATAACCAAATTGATGGTAATATATTGAAAATCAGGATAATAAAATGGTAGAGATACAAGCGAACTAAGAGATCAAATTAAAAAAAAAAAAAAGCCTTTCTTTCAGGTGAGGAAATTAAGACCCAAAAGCATTAAGCAAATACCTGATAAGAGTACGGCTGTTGGGCAGCAGGGCTTGGATTTAGGAGTCCCCTGCCTACTGGCCATGGCAACCCTGTTTGTGTCAGAGTATAATTGTGCTCCATAGGGTTTTCAATGGCAGATCTTGTGGAAGTAGATCACAAAGCCTTCCTTCCGAGGTGCCACTGGGTGGATTCAAACCACCAACTTTTCGGTTAGCAGTGGTTTGGTTTTGGTTTGACTACTGGCTTGATTTTCTCTCTATTTCATGTAACCCAAAGAAAACATGCAGAATCAGGGGCGGAGCCAAGATGGCGGACTAGGCAGACGTTACCTCGGATCCCTCTTACAACAAAGACACGGAAAAACAAGTGAATCGATCACATACATAACAATCTACGAACCCTGAACAACAAACACGGATTTAGAGACGGAGAACGAACTAATACGGGGAAGCAGCGATAGTTTCCAGAGCCTGGAGCCAGAGTACCAGTCAGGTACGGCACAAGCACAGAGACCTGCTCCACCCCCCTGAACTAACCCCGGGAGGGGGACCAGCTGGTTCTACGGGCGGCGTGGGACGCAGCCAGTAGGAGAAGTCCCCGGGAGGCAGTGACTGATCTTGGAGCAGAAAGAGCAGCATCCGAGCCGGGGAACCGTCCCGCAGGGATTTGGACTGCTCGCAGGTACGCCATAAACACGGAGAGTTGCTCCACCCCCTGAACTAACCCCGGGAAGGGGACCAGCCGGGTCGCGCGGGCGGCGTGGGACACAGCCGGTAGGAGAAGTCCCCGGGAGGCAGCGACTGGTATTGGAGTGGGGAGAACAGCGTTCCAGCCAGGACACTTGGTCGCGGCACAAGCACGGGGAGCTACTCCACCCATCTGAACTAACCCCGGGAGGGGGCCCACCTGGTTCACGGGGGCGGCACGGCCACGCGGCTGGAGGGACGAGAAGCCCCCGGGAGGCAGCGACTGATTTTGGAGTTGAGAGTGCACCGTCCCAGTAGGGGAGCCTTGACGCTGGGCGTGGGGCTGGAAGCGGAGGATCTGACCGTGACTCCAGCGGGCCAGACCCCCTGGGGGCAATCTCCACACAGCCAGAACACATAGGCGACGCGCCCGCGGGAATCTCAGAAATAACAGTAATTCCAAGCAAGACAAGCAACTCTGGCTATATTCTGAGGTGCTACTCTCCTATCTCTCTGTTCCCTCCCCCAGCCTCCCCAGGCGGCTTCATTAACATCTGAATAGCCTGAGCCAGAGGGAGAACTCTGATAGGGATCTGACTGCAGTTTTTTTTAGCGGATTTTCTGGAAAAACTAGTTTCCCAGTGATGGCTCGGAGACAACAATCCATATCAAACCACTTAAAGAAGCAGACCGTGACAGCTTCTCCAACCCCCGAAACAAAAGAATCAAAATCTTTCCCAAATGAAGATACAATTTTGGAATTATCAGATACAGAATATAAAAAACTAATTTACAGAATGCTTAATGATATCACAAATGAAATTAGGATATCTGCAGAAAAAGCCAAGGAACACACTGATAAAACTGTTGAAGAACTCAAAAAGATTATTCAAGAACATACTGGAAAAATTAATAAGTTGCAAGAATCCATAGAGAGACAACATGTAGAAATCCAAAAGATTAACAATAAAATAACAGAATTAGACAACACACTAGGAAGTCAGAGGAGCAGACTTGAGCAATTAGAATGCAGACTGGGACATCTGGAGGACCAGGGAATCAACACCAACATAGCTGAAAAAAAATCAGATAAAAGAATTAAAAAAAATGAAGAAACCCTAAGAATTATGTGGGACTCTATCAAGAAGGATAACCTGCGGGTGATTGGAGTCCCAGAACAGGGAGGGGGGACAGAAAACACAGAGAAAATAGTTGAAGAACTTCTGACAGAAAACTTCCCTGACATCATGAAAGACGAAAGGATATCTATCCAAGATGCTCATCGAACCCCATTTAAGATTGATACAAAAAGAAAAACACCAAGACATATTATCATCAAACTCACCAAAACCAAAGATAAACAGAAAATTTTAAAAGCAGCCAGGGAGAAAAGAAAGGTCTCCTTCAAGGGAGAATCAATAAGAATATGTTCTGACTACTCAGCAGAAACCATGCAGGCAAGAAGGGAATGGGACGACATATACAGAACACTGAAGGAGAAAAACTGCCAACCAAGGATCATATATCCAGCAAAACTCTCTCTGAAATATGAAGGCGAAATTAAGATATTTACAGACAAACACAAGTTTAGAGAATTTGCAAAAACCAAACCAAAGCTACAAGAAATACTAAAGGATATTGTTTGGTCACAGAACCAATAATATCAGATATCAGCACAACACAAGGTCACAAAACAGAACGTCCTGATATCAACTCAAATAGGGAAATCACAAAAACAAACAAATTAAGATTAATTAAAAAAAAAAATACACATAACAGGGAATTATGGAAGTCAATAGGTAAAAGATCACAATAATCAAAAAGAGGGACTAAATACAGGAGGCATTGAACTGCCATATGGAGAGTGATACAAGGCGATATAGAACAATACAAGTTAGGTTTTTACTTAGAAAAATAGGGGTATATAATGAGGTAACCACAAAAAGGCATAACAACTCTATAACTCAAGACAAAAACCAAGAAAAACGTAACGACTCAACTAACATAAAGTCAAACACTATGAAAATGAGGATCTCACAATTTACTAAGAAAAACGCCTCAGCACAAAAAAGTGTGTGGAAAAATGAAATTGTCAACAACACACATAAAAAGGCATCAAAATGACAGCACTAAAAACTTATTTATCTATAATTACCCTGAATGTAAATGGACTAAATGCACCAATAAAGAGACAGAGAGTCACAGACTGGATAAAGAAACACGATCCATCTATATGCTGCCTACAAGAGACACACCTTAGACTTAGAGACACAAACAAACTAAAACTCAAAGGATGGAAAAAAGTATATCAAGCAAACAATAAGCAAAAAAGAAGAGGAGTAGCAATATTAATTTCTGACAAAATAGACTTTAGACTTAAATCCACCACAAAGGATAAAGAAGGACACTATATAATGATAAAAGGGACAATTGATCAGGAAGACATAACCATATTAAATATTTACGCACCCAATGACAGGGCTGCAAGATACATAAATCAAATTTTAACAGAACTGAAAAGCGAGATAGATACCTCCACAATTATAGTAGGAGACTTCAACACACCACTTTCGGAGAAGGACAGGACATCCAGTAAGAAGCTCAACAGAGACACGGAAGATCTAATTACAACAATCAACCAACTTGACCTCATTGACTTATACAGAACTCTCCACCCAACTGCTGCAAAATATACTTTTTTTTCCAGCGCACATGGAACATTCTCTAGAATAGACCACATATTAGGTCATAAAACAAACCTTTGCAGAGTCCAAAACATCGAAATATTACAAAGCATCTTCTCAGACCACAAGGCAATAAAACTAGAGATCAATAACAGAAAAACGAGGGAAAAGAAATCAAATACTTGGAAAATGAACAATACCCTCCTGAAAAAAGACTGGGTTATAGAAGACATCAAGGAGGAAATAAGGAAATTCATAGAAAGCAACGAGAATGAAAATACTTCCTATCAAAACCTCTGGGACACAGCAAAAGCAGTGCTCAGAGGCCAATTTATATCAATAAATGCACACATACAAAAAGAAGAAAGAGCCAAAATCAGAGAACTGTCCCTACAACTTGAACAAATAGAAAGTGAGCAACAAAAGAATCCATCAGGCTCCAGAAGAAAACAAATAATAAAAATTAGAGCTGAACTAAATGAATTAGAGAACAGAAAAACAATCGAAAGAATTAACAAAGCCAAAAGCTGGTTCTTTGAAAAAATTAACAAAATTGATAAACCATTGGCTAGACTGACTAAAGAAATACAGGAAAGGAAACAAATAACCCGAATAAGAAACGAGAAGGACCACATCACAACAGAACCAAATGAAATTAAAAGAATCATTTCAGATTATTATGAAAAATTGTACTCTAACAAATTTGAAAACCTAGAAGAAATGGATGAATTCCTGGAAAAACACTACCTACCTAAACTAACACATTCAGAAGTAGAACAACTAAATAGACCCATAACAAAAAAAGAGATTGAAACGGTAATCAAAAAACTCCCAACAAAAAAAAGTCCTGGCCCGGACGGCTTCACTGCAGAGTTCTACCAAATTTTCAGAGAAGAGTTAACACCACTACTACTAAAGGTATTCCAAAGCATAGAAAATGACGGAATACTACCCAACTCATTCTATGAAGCCACCATCTCCCTGATACCAAAACCAGGTAAAGACATTACAAAAAAAGAAAATTATAGACCTATATCCCTCATGAACATTGATGCAAAAATCCTCAACAAAATTCTAGCCAATAGAATCCAACAACACATCAAAAAAATAATTCACCCTGATCAAGTGGGATTTATACCAGGTATGCAAGGCTGGTTTAATATCAGAAAAACCATTAATGTAATCCATCACATAAATAAAACAAAAGACAAAAACCACATGATCTTATCAATTGATGCAGAAAAGGCATTTGACAAAGTCCAACACCCATTCATGATAAAAACTCTTACCAAAATAGGAATTGAAGGAAAATTCCTCAACATAATAAAGGGCATCTATGCAAAGCCAACAGCCAATATCACTCTAAATGGAGAGAACCTGAAAGCATTTCCCTTGAGAACGGGAACCAGACAAGGATGCCCTTTATCACCACTCTTATTCAACATCGTGTTGGAAGTCTTAGCCAGGGCAATCAGGCTAGACAAAGAAATAAAAGGTATCCGGATTGGCAAGGAAGAAGTAAAGTTATCACTATTTGCAGATGACATGATTATATACACAGAAAACCCTAAGGAATCCTCCAGAAAACTACTGAAACTAATAGAAGAGTTTGGCAGAGTCTCAGGTTATAAAATAAACATACAAAAATCACTTGGATTCCTCTACATCAACAAAAAGAACACCGAAGAGGAAATAACCAAATCAATACCATTCACAGTAGCCCCCAAGAAGATAAGATACTTAGGAATAAATCTTACCAAGGATGTAAAAGACCTATACAAAGAAAACTACAAAGCTCTACTACAAGAAATTCAAAAGGACATACTTAAGTGGAAAAACATACCTTGCTCATGGATAGGAAGACTTAACATAGTAAAAATGTCTATTCTACCAAAAGCCATCTATACATTTAACGCACTTCCGATCCAAATTCCAATGTCATATTTTAAGGGGATAGAGAAACAAATCACCAATTTCATATGGAAGGGAAAGAAGCCCCGGATAAGCAAAGCACTACTGAAAAAGAAGAAGAAAGTGGGAGGCCTCACCTTACCTGACTTCAGAACCTATTATACAGCCACAGTAGTCAAAACAGCCTGGTATTGGTACAACAACAGACACATAGACCAATGGAACAGAATTGAGAACCCAGACATAGATCCATCCACGTATGAGCAGCTGATATTTGACAAAGGACCAGTGTCAATTAACTGGGGAAAAGACAGCCTTTTTAACAAATGGTGCTGGCATAACTGGATATCCATTTGCAAAAAAATGAAACAGGACCCATACCTCACACCATGCACAAAAACTAACTCCAAGTGGATCAAAGACCTAAACATAAAGACTAAAACGATAAAGATCATGGAAGAAAAAATTGGGACAACCCTAGGAGCCCTAATACAAGGTATAAACAGAATACAAAAACATTACCAAAAATGATGAAGAGAAACCCGATAACTGGGAGCTCCTAAAAATCAAACACCTATGCTCATCTAAAGACTTCACCAAAAGAGTAAAAAGACCACCTACAGATTGGGAAAGAATTTTCAGCTATGACATCTCCGACCAGTGCCTGATCTCTAAAATCTACATGATTCTGTCAAAACTCAACCACAAAAAGACAAACAACCCAATCAAGAAGTGGGCAAAGGATATGAACACACATTTCTCTAAAGAAGATATTCAGGCAGCCAACAGATACATGAGAAAATGCTCTCGATCATTAGCCATTAGAGAAATGCAAATTAAAACTACGATGAGATTCCATCTCACACCAGCAAGGCTGGCATTAATCCAAAAAACACAAAATAATAAATGTTGGAGAGGCTGCGGAGAGATTGGAACTCTCATACACTGCTGGTGGGAATGTAAAATGGTACAACCACTTTGGAAATCTATCTGGCGTTATCTTAAACAGTTAGAAATAGAACTACCATACAACCCAGAAATCCCACTCCTAGCAATATACCCTAGAGATACAAGAGCCTTCATACAAACAGATATATGCACACCCATGTTTATTGCAGCTCTGTTTACAATAGCAAAAAGTTGGAAGCAACCAAGGTGTCCATCAACGGATGAATGGTTAAATAAATTGTGGTATATTCACACAATGGAATACTACGCATCGATAAAGAACAGTGACGAATCTCTGAAACATTTCATAACATGGAGGAACCTGGAAGGCATTATGCTGAGCGAAATTAGTCAGAGGCAAAAGGACAAATATTGTATAAGACCACTATTATAAGATCTTGAGAAACAGTAAACCTGAGAAGAACACATACTTTTGTGGTTACGAGGGGGGGAGGGAGGGAGGGTGGGAGAGGGTTTTTTTATTGATTAATCAGTAGATAAGAACTGCTTTAGGTGAAGGGAAAGACAACACTCAATACATGGAAGGTCAGCTCAATTGGACTGGACCAAAAGCAAAGAAGTTTCCGGGATAAAATGAATGCTTCAAAGGTCAGCGGAGCAAGCGCGGGGGTCTGGGGAGCATGGTTTGCGGGGACTTCTAAGTCAATTGGCAAAATAATTCTATTATGAAATCATTCTGCATCCCACTTTGAAATGTGGCGTCTGGGGTCTTAAATGCTAACAAGCAGCCATCTAAGATGCAGCAATTGGTCTCAACCCACCTGGAGCAAAGAAAAATGAAGAACACCAAGCCCACATGACAACTAAGAGCCCAAGAGACAGAAAGGGCCGCATGAACCAGAGACCTACATCATCCTGAGACCAGAAGAACTAGTTGGTGCCCGGCCACAATTGATGACTGCCCTGACAGGGAGCTCAGCAGAGGACCCCTGAGGGAGCAGGAGATCAGTGGGATGCAGACCCCAAATTCTCATAAGAAGACCAAACTTAATGGTCTGACTGAGACTGGAGGAATCCCGGCGGCCATGCTCCCCAGACCTTCAGTTGACACAGGACAGGAACCATCCCCGAAGACAACTCATCAGAAATGAAAGGGACTGGTCAGCGGGTGGGAGAGAGATGCTGATGAAGAGTGAGCTAATTATATCAGGTGGACACTTGAGATTGTGTTGGCAACTCTTGTCTGGAGGGGGGATGGGAGGATAGAGAGAGAGGGAAGCCGGCAAAATTGTCAAGAAAGGAGAGACTGAAAGGGCTGACTCAAGACGGGGAGAGTAAGTGGGAGTAGGGAGTGAGATGTATGTAAACTTATATGTGACAGACTGATTGGATTTGTAAACGTTCACTTGAAGCTTAATAAAAGTTATTATAAAAAAAAAAACATGCAGAATCATAGGCCTGCATTCCAGTCCCAGCTCCACTGTGACTTGGGCACAATAAAGGAACTCATGTGGCCCACTTCATCTGAAATATGCTAGGCTGGACCAGACCAGGACTTGAATCTTTAGCTCTCAATTGGTCTGATTTCCTGCCATGTTTCCTTTTTCTTAGTAATATAAGTCAGATATTTTTCTTGGGCACATTATGAACTTGTAATTTTGGAACTATAACTATGAATATGAAGTTCTTAATCACCAAAGACTTTTTTCCTTAACACTTAAGCTGATGTAATTTTCAGAAATTCAGAAAACAAATTTTGCAATCACTTCTCCTAGTGATTGAAAAGAAGGTAAAAAGACAAATATGAGAGGCATAATTATATGGTACATTTAGTCAACAACTATACAGGCAAAATGTCAGAAAATAAAGGCATCCATCAAGCATCTCAACTGCATTATGGCTTAGCATATTACTGATTTGGCTCAAGGGATCGATATTTCTTAGGAAGTAACAGCATAAATCAGTTAAGAGCAAGATCTCTGGTTACTGGCCTGGATCCTAATTCTGGGTCTTCCACCTGCAAACTCTTTGACCTTCAGCTAGTTAATCTTCAGCCTCACTGTGAAATGGGAATAATAGTAGTACTTACCTCAAGGCAGTTAAGAGGATTAACCACGGTAATATATATAAAATTGTGCTTGAACACCTAGTAAACACTTTGGAAATGCTCATCCTGCCTGGGTAATTCCTATGCCTTAAAAAAAAAAAAAAAAAACAGGTTGTTAATCACCCCACTCTGTGACCACTTACTAAGTGTTCAATAAGTGGTGGCTGGATGAACCAACAGTTGAATAGCTGAATAACAGACAAAGATAACAATAAGGATTGTTTGAAAACCAGTACTCTTTTAGGAATCAATATTATGCAGATGATCTGCCTATTGTCTTTCTTTCTAATATATATAGTGTTAGTTTTCTTATTTTTCCTCCTGTTGCATTACAGGGCTAATGTAAAGAAAAATTAGTGTGTGAAATGAGAATAAAGAATATGTTAGAATTTTAGAATCCATACCTGATTTATGGAAACCCTGGTGGCATAGAGGTTAAGAGATACAGCTGCTAACCAAAATGCTGGTAGTTTGAATCTACCAGGCACTCCTAGGAAACCATATGGGGCAGCTCTACTCTGTCCTGTAGGGTAGCTATGAGTCGGAATCGACTCGACGGCAACGGGTTTTGGGTTTTTTACCTGATTTAAATTGCTAGTCTTTAAAACTTATATAAGATCTTCCACAAAAGAGTTTTTGCTTATTTGCCTGAAGATTTTCTCAGCCTTTCATTTATTTTCTCCCTACCAAAGTATAAGACTATGCAGTTAGCCAAATAAAGCAAAATTATTTTTTAATTACTTGCAAAGTACATAGTACTTTTGATCAACTCAGTTAATTCCATGTGTTTTTTTTTACATGTCTTGCCATTTGATCAGCATAAAAAAGATTATGATACTCATCATATTTAAAAAAAAAAAAAAAAAACCCGTTGTCGCCGAGTTGATTCCAACTCATAGCAGCCCTGTAGGACAGAATAGAACTGCCCCATAGGGTTTCCAAGGAGCACCTGGTGTATTTGAACTGCTGACCTTTTGGTTAGCAGCCGTAGCTCTTAACCACTACGCCATCAGGGTTTCTACTCATCATATAACTTTTATTAATTACCATAAACACAATGTTGGGCCTTGAATTAAATGCAAGGCAAGAAATGCATGGCCCTACCTTCTGGGTCTTTTAGAACAAAATAGATGACACAGAAAAGACAATGTGCTGAGTAACATACAAATCCAGATTTGTACAATGGACTTATAATGCAGCTAACTGAATTACGCCAAGACAATGCCTAAAAACCCTATTATGTAGAAGCTCAGTTTTCAATTTCCATCTGGTTAATTTGGGAAATCTAAGGGAAACAAGTGCAGAAGGCATGGGGGCAGACATAGTGCCCTCTAATTTTGTGCCATGGCACTGTACTCTGGGAATTTTGCACACATTACCTTACATAAATCTCACTAGTCTCATGAAGAGAGTGTTCACAAGTAACTTCCCTCCAGATCATACAACTAGTAATAAGCTGAGATGCAACTGCAAAGTCCTTGTTCTTTCCACTATGCTGTGTTTCTAGGATGAAGTAAAATGCAATTTTTACGGACATTTTCTTCTTACCAGTGTATAGCTCAACTACTTGTCGTTGAATTACCACATCTGGAGCAATTTCAGCTTTTTGCTTACATTTTACTTTTACACACTGTTATAAAAGCTGCAGTCCAAGAAGAAACACAGGCTTTTATTCAGACATAAAAATAGGCTAATGTCAATGACAGGGATGACTGTGAAAGGTGAAGGAAACCAAATGATACTGCCAAATCTATATAGAAGTTATAGTGTTCTTTGGAAAAGAACTCCAGCATGTCATGTTGTGAAATAGCATTTGATAGAAGATACAATATGGTGCTGTGACTGATTCCATTTACCATATGGTATGTTGATAATCCTATTTCTTTGGGGAATGCAGTAAGGAGGAAAGGAGAATAGAATCCCTCAAAAGTGTATTGAATAATCATCTGAGTTTGAATGGATTTTGATTATACTAACATGCACAGTGACTCAACAAGGATAATGAAATACCAGGCTTTCTGAAGGCACATTGCACCATTCTCTAGCTATTGACTTCATTCAAATATGAATTATTTCAACAGGATGGATTCACCAAGGATTATGCCGTATGTTTCAGGGACAACCCAGAACAAATCAATGCCAAATGCTACTTATTTGTGAACCGTTATTTTTACAATTGTAATACAGTAAAGCTTCACATTTTCCTTAGTAATCTGAGAGACAATAACGAAGAAAAAGGAATCACTCCATATGGAAGGATTCAGCAACATTATCTAGAATATATTTTAAATTATAATTACAGAATATTTGTCTACTCAGAGATTAGAAGAAAGAATATTGATTTAATCATAGTGCTTAAAATTTAGTGCAAATGAGGCATTGGGATAGAAGAAGCTAAACGCTCTTATAAGAATTAAACAAAGCACTTTAAAAAAATTTAAATATAGAAAAATTCTACTTACCTGTTTATCTGTCTATGGTTCACAAGAGTGGGGATGTATAGGTTTTTTTTTGTAAACAATTATTGTTAAGCATTCCAGCAGAAGTACTAAAAACTGTAATGTAAGAATACCATGGGGAGATTAATGTAGCAGAAGCAGGTCTTTTTAAAATCTTTTATAAATTCTACTATTTTTCAAATGTGTCTTCTTTGTTTTGATTTTTAAAAGGGTTTATTTTGATTAAGATATTTAAATTCAAGAAGCAACTATTTTATTAAAGTTTGAAGCTAAGACAATGAGGAAATAGTCACCAAAGAGTTGTAGAAACAGACAGAAGAGGAAGACTGTGTGCCCTTTATCTTCGCTAGTCATTGATGCCCTTAGTTGGGAAATTTTTCTTTATTGCAACTTCATGGAGGAATGAATATTCTGTGTATGCTTTCCCTTCAGGATGCCATTTAGAAATAGTGATTGTCCTCTTGTGGACCAACTGATTTACTTCTTACTGCATGCCAGGTGCCTGCAATGGGATATTTTATTAAATCTTCACGATAACCCTAGGAGGTAGGTGATATTATGCCTGTTATACAGATGAAGCTTAGGGAAGTAAAAAGGCTTGAGGAAATGAGGAAACGTGCTCTAGTCAAACAGCAAATAGTTCAGGCTGGGGTTCAATTCTCAATTTCTGTGATTTCAGTGCCTTAAAATGAGGCCATTGACTAACCATGGTAAATCCCTTTACATTGTAGAATAATAATACATACTTATTGCTAGAATTAAGGAGCTATCATGGCACAATGGCTAAAGTAATTAGCTGCTAACTGAAAGGTAGCAGTTCTAACCCACCAGCCCCCCTGTAGGGAAAAGATATGGAAGTCTGCTTCTGTAAAAATTTACAACCTTGGAAATCCTATGAGTCAGGATTAACTCAACTGCAATGGGTTTGCTTTGATTTGGTATTACCAGAATTGCGGACTACACAAGCTAGTTATCTATAGAATTTACAATACCTGTTTTTTTTTTAAGTCTGTTCATATACCACAAAGTAAATTGTAAAGTGAGTTTAGAAATGAGCTGTGTGACCGAAGATATTTTAATTCTAATACTTTATTTTATATATTTTTCAAAATTACAGACACTGACCAACAGGGTGTTCTTTGTTGCAGAGAATGTCATCTTTCCTAATGAAACGTTATAGATATGTTTACCATTTCAACTAAAGTCCCATTGTTTAGATTCAAAGTAATAAAATATTTGGCCACAGAATGGAAGTTACTCTACCTGATTGAAATTTTATGTTTGTTATATGTTATTTAATATATAAATTATTTGGCTTTAAAAGTTCCAGGAGATCAGGAAAACATTAAATCTTGGATTTCAAGAACAAACCAGTATTCGGCAGGACACAGGACAGTCTGTTCTTTCTTTCTTCTCTTTCTTTCTTCTTCTCTATACAGGGTATAGAGGGTACAGTACAAGAGCAGAGAATCCTGTGTTCTAGCCCCAATTCTGATGACGATTATCAAGGTGATCATGACAGCGCTCCACCTCAGAGCCTTCAGATGTCTGCAATTCTTCCTCGGGTAGCTGGTGGGGGAGACAAAGGGCACTTATTGGCTTCTTTATTCTCCCAAAACAATGAATGTTGCATACAGTTCTGTTCTGCATAAACAGAGATTGCTGGCTTGACCATAGACCAAGAAGAATGTTTATTGGAAAGACAGAGAATCAAACCTATTTGCTGGCATCATTATCACAGGAATTTTATATTGCAAACTATGAGATTGCACCAACATTCCAACTTTGCCTGTTCAAGAAAAAGTGTGTGTGTTGCGGGGGAGGACCCTCAATACATTCAATCACTTCTTCCTATATTTGTTTTTCTCTGCTTCAAAATGTAAACCTTTTTCCTGGACTAGTGTTCTTACCAAGTCATTCATGAATCCAAATGGGGTTAAGAGGAGTAATATTGAATTCTGGTTCAAGTCACAATTCTCTATTTTTTTTACATTGTTTGTATCTTTGAAAAAGAATGGAGACAATATATGGCACTGTGAAAAAGGTAAGTCTAGAGATATCAGAAAAACTGCCTTTAAAACTCATTTTGAAAACATAATATCAAAGAACATGCATAAAAAAAGAAAAGAAAACTCAAGGTTTGTACCAGATTCGTAGAATTTTGAAGATGATTAGGATTTTAGAAATAATGTAATCCAGCCTCCTTATTTGAATAACATGAAGCTTAGTGAAGTTACTGTTTTCTAATTGGAGCATATGACTAGTTAATAGCAATGCTGGGCAAAGACCTTACACTTCCAGGCTTAATAAAACATCCTTCCTTTGAAATGGGAGTTAGAGATACTAGTGGACTTAGAAGTACGGGCATTTCTATATTGTTATCCTGAGTGGCCCATAAATTCTTTCCCAAGCAATGCCAGTGGCTACGTCCTCTTGGACTGGGAGGGAAATTGAGTTTAAATTCAACTACAGTTGCTCCTTTCTGGAAACATGATCTTTAACATCAGTTTCTGAAGATTCAGCCATGGACCACCATCTGAATCATCTGGGGTGCTTATTAAAGATGGAGATTCCAGGACCCCAAACAGTCCTACTGAATCAGAATCTCTGGGAAATGACCCAGGAAGTCTGCATTATTACCAAGCTCTTTGATGATTCACTTAGGTTTGATAAACCGCTTGTGAAGAAGCTGAAATGAAACAGAATGGTGCCCCCCAACACATAGGTTCTGAATATATAGAGAGATACAGATATTGTAATGTTTTCAATAACGGTATAAATGTTGTTCAAGTGTCATGTGTTTATACCTGTAGTGGATAACAATAAAAGCATTGTAATACAATTTTTAATGGAATAAAGGAAATAATACATTAACTAAAGGAATATTTTCAATACTCATTGAGTGGTACATTTAGCTTCGTGCTTCTTAGCTGTGAAGTCAAAACGGGGAACACAGAAAAATTAAATCCTGGAGTTTTAAATAACGTTCTTTAGTTCAGAGACATTTTAATCAATGTTCTGAAAACAAGGGGTTATAGCTTCAGGTGAACTTGGGAAATGTGTCTGCTAAATCTCCTTCTTGAGATTCACAATACACATTAATAAATCTAAGTCTTGAGAACACCCTACAGTTAAAAAGAAACCTTTTCAATTTTTGAATCTTAGTTCGAATGTTAAACAAATTTAGTTTTACAGGTATGGACTTTTTTGCTTTTCTTACATAATAACATCCTCCACAATAATTTTCTTTTAAAACTATTTTGGAAACTGTTGAGTTATATAATATCATTCTGGTGAAAGGAAGCATTTGATTTCTTTAAGAGATACATTTTTCCAAGGTTTTTCACACTCTAAAAGAAATTCATCATGGCGGGGAGCAGGGGGAATTTTACAAGAGACATTAAATAACACAGCAAATAGTAACTTCAACAGAATGTGCAGAAGGAGTCTTCGTAGAATCATTCCTTGACTCTGTCTTAAAAAGTGGCCCTGCATTAGAAGCTCATATAGTTCACACGTCTTTCCAATCATGTGACTTGGCATGAGACTGAGGCAGAGACCACCCTAGGAACAGCATTGCTTATACCTCTATTAAATACCGCTTCTAGCAGCCAGATGTTTGATAGGCCTGGAGAGAGCAAATAGGAGATTATACTCTGAGTGTTCTGAGTTCCTGATTGAAGGGCAACACGCAGACAAAGGCAGGATGGGCATTGAATTAGGAAAGAAGAGAAATTTCTTTTGGAACATACCTATGGCACTGTCTTAGACATCTAGTGCTGCCACAACAGAAATGCCACAAGCAGATGGCATTAACAAAGAGAAATTTATTTTTTCACAGTCTAGTAGGTTTCAAGTCCAAATTCAGGGCATCGGCTGCAGGGGAAGGCTTTCTCTCTCTGTTGGCTCTGGAGGAAGGTCCTTGTCCTCAGTCTTTCCCTGGTCAAGGAGCTTCTCAGGTGCAGGGCCCCCAGGTCCAAAGGACGTGCTCTGCTCCTGGTACTGCTTTCTCGGTGGTATGAGGTCTCCAACTCTGCTTGCTTCCCTTTCCTTCTATCTCTTGAGAGATAAAAGGTGGTACAGGCCACACCCCAGGGAAACTCCCTTTACCTTGGATCAGGGAGGTGACCTGAGTAAGAGTGGTATTACAATCCCACCCTAATCCTCTCAGCATAAAATTACAATCACAAAATGGAGGACAACCACACAAAACTGGGAATCATGGCCTAACCAAGTTGACACATTTTGGGGGGGATGCAATTCAATCCATGACAGGCACCTTACGCAGAAGCCTTTGAGCTCTGATCAGGTGCCTGGGTAACTGTTCAGGTAAGACCTCAAAGTTCCAAGCTATGGAACAAGCGTTTTTTTTTTTTGACTGGGACTTTTCCAAGTTCAGGAGCAATTAGCACTTCTAGTCAACCATGGAAACCCCGGTGGTGTAGTGGTTAATTGCTATGCTTGCTAGGCAAAAAGTTGGCAGTCTGAATCCACCAGGCACTCCTCGGAAACTCTACGGGGCAGTTCTACTCTGTCCTATGGGGTCACTATGAGTCAGAATCGACTTGACAGCAATGGATTTTATTTTTTAATGAACCATGGGTGTATAATGGTACAGTGGTAGAATTTCAGCCTTCCATGCAGGCGGCTGGGCTCAAATCCTGGCCAGTGCACCTCGAGTACAGCCAACACTCATCTATCAGTGGAGGCTCGTGCGTTGCTATGATGCTGAACAGGTTCCAGGAGGATTTCCAGACTACGATGAACTAGGAGGAAAGGCCGGCTGATCTACTTCTGAAAAATCAGCCAGTGAAAATTCTATAGGTCACAGTGGTCCATCCGATCCCATCGTGCATGGGGTTGCCGTGAGCCAGGGACTGGCTCAATGGCAGCTAAAACAGCAACACCAATCAACCATAAGAATTCCAGTACTAGTCCTGTGTCACTTCTGTATTTAATCAAGTTTTTCTTTATAATATACCTGCCAGCATGAATTAACCACACATGTAACTCCAGAGAACTGAAAGGAATTGACCTCTGAATTGAGTAATTTAGACTCCTAAAATTTTGCAGAGTTACAACTATGGAAACAACAGGAGAACAGAAAGGAGAGAAGAGAGGAATCCAAAACTAGAGTAGAAATTCTACAACTTTTGAAAGAAACAAAAAAGATACCGTAAACTAGTTGTATCAGAGCCACAAATAACAAAAAAGGAAAGGTCATAGTGCACTGATGGAATTTTAAAACTGTGGAATTCTAAACCTTGACCGTTAGCTCATTATGTTATTATAAGTCAGTAATAAGCATAAAGGCAATTAGTACAAACAGAAAGGGAAAAACGGAATAATTAAAATGAAGGTCATTCCATTTACACTATTAATAAGTATAGACACTTATTATAATTTTCTCTCCATCTCTAAATGTCTGCCTGCTAGCAAGTCCCTTTACTTTAATGACATTTCATGAAAAATATACAAATGCTATGTGTTTTGAAATATTCCTGAATAAGTACCTTTGCTCCGTCTATTCAGGGTTTTAATTATAGGCTATTACACTTTGTTTAAAGCCATTGACATTCTCAGCATTGTGGGAAGACCCTTCCAAAAAATGTTTTTCAGATTTGGGGTTTAGAGTGAACAGATGCTTTACTTCCTTTCTCATTTTATTGAGGATTAACTATGCAAGCATACTAACCTTGCCACAAACGGTAAGTGTGTTAAATGAAACAAGACTTTCTCTTTTTAGCTCTGTCTCGAAGACCAAAGGTTGGGATTCATGAATATTTGTAAGTAAAGCCTATATATCTGCATGCATATCTGGCACACATCTACCTATCGAGGTCATTTCCTCCATTAGTTTTATCTGGAATTTGGTTGTTTATTGTTCATATTGCCCTTGATGTGATCATTTGGTAGGTGGCTTACCTCAGTTTACAACACATGCATTTGTGCATTTCAGTCCTGAGCTCACAGCCTGGGTGCAAAAGGGAGCCCTGCGATGACTTTTGAATGAACTTAGTGGGTTGGCGAGAGATGCTGGCATATGGGTGCCTCGGATTAGAGGGAAGGAACATTGCTAGTCGCCCTGTTAATTAGAAATAATGAGGGAAAGTAAATTAAATCCTGCTGCCTCCTTGCCCCGATTCAAAGAGACATTGATCAATTGTAGCTTCTAAAAGTTCCCTCTCAAATTATCCCAAGTCTTTAATGATGCTTACTCAAGGCCTGCTCCCGTGAGATTCTCCTCCACGTGCAATTTCTGCTGTGCTCGAAGGTGGTCTGTGAGCCAAAGATGTGCTGACATAAGGCAGGTGTGAGGTCAGATGAGAAAGCTTTCCTAGACTAAAAAGAGACAATTTCAGAGAAAAATAAAGTCTTTTTAACTAAGAAGATACAATGTTCGTATTTTACAAAAATACACTTTGAGTATGACTTGATTATCCCAGGAAACTGCCTTTGGTTTCCATTAAGTGGATTGAAACACAAAAGGTATAAACTTTTTTTATACTATTCAGAACACTATTGAATTTTGTTTGACACCAGAAATGACAGCAAATGTGATTAATTGCCACTCATAATTGTGGTTTCACTCCAGTGGTTATTGCCTGTCAGTATCAATTAATAGCTCGACGAAAACCTCATTCTTTCCAGAATATTAAAGAATGATAGCTTGTGGGAATTATGCTAAACTAGAACTTTCAATTAGATTTTGAATTTTATAGGGTACTGAATAATAGTTTATGAGTTTATAATAGTAACTACCCAAAAACCAGTGAGTTATTGTTGAATTGTAATTACTATAATTATGTATGTTTATCTGGAGAATTGTAATTAGTGTTGTCTTCATCTTTAAAAATAGACTATTGTACTTAATTTTTCACTTAATGTATATAGTTTCTGAGGTCCACTAGAGAAGGGGATGGGCTACAAAAATAACCAGTTCCTATTATCTGCAACAAGTCTACTGAGTATGACTACTGGCATCTCAGTGGAGGTGGGGGAAAGACCGAGGGTAAATAACCTAACAAGGTGCAGTTCCAGAGAGGAAGTTTCTGTGTGTCCAATGCCTAGTCTGAATGCTATGTTCCAATTTTTTTTTCTGTTCTATAGATACTTTGCCATATGAACTTATAAAAGCCAGGAGTATATGAAAGAGTAGCAAAATGGAATACAGTACAACTTCCCAGTTGAGAAGATTGAAACTTGAACTTTATTTTACTTCCAGAATTTTTTGAGTTTGCTTATGAAATTATTTTGCTTACAGGATTCAAGTTTCCATCAGTTCTCCGAATATTAGAGAAAGCATGTAAATTATGAGCTATGCACAGACTCAGTAACCTTGTATAAAGAAAACAGTCTTCCAGGGCATTTAGCATTTAAATACCACGTTCAAAGAGTAGGACAATAATTCAACAACCCAACCCTGAACTTAAAATTCAAATCTAAAAACCTGATAAAATTGTTAAGCCTGATTATTCAGGGTAAATTGAAGCCAACTAAATTTAGGTCCAATTCCTTTTTTTTTTCCCCTTAGCATAAGTGTACCAGTAACACTGAATTATATATATATATATATGTGACTATAGGACCAAATTAAGTAATTTTTGGCAGTTCTGGTAACTTAGGCAACAAGAAGATCACCTAGCTGATCCAACTGACTGTGTGGTAATTGTATATTAAAATATTTGAACACAACAGAGTAGACTAAGTCACAAGCTACAAGTTACCTTTATTTTGATTGCTGTCTTCATCGACTGCATTTACAGAGGTATTGCTCAACTTGTAATTTTCTGTTTTGAGCTAAAATTATTCTGTTTTGTTTTACATAACTGTTTCTTTGTTGTCGGTGGTGGTGATAGGTGTCCTCGAATCAGTTCTGTCTGATAGCTACCCTAGGTACGAAAGAAGGAAAACACTGCCCAGTGCTGTGCCATCCTCATAATTGTTGTTTTATTTGAGCCCATTGTCGCAGCCACTGTGTCAATCCATCTTGTTGAGGGTCTTCCTCTTTTTCACCTACCCTCTATGAGTCAGAATCAACTTGACAGCAATAGGTTTGGTTTTATTTTTTGTTTTTCTACTTTACCAAGCATGATGTCCTTCTCCAGGACTACTCCCTGTGACCAAAGTACATGAGAGGAAGCCTTACCATCCTTGCTTCTAAGTAGCATTCTGGCTGTACTTTTCCAAGACAGATTTATTCATTTTTCTGACAGTCCATGGTATATTCAGTAATCTTCACTAGCACCATGGTTCAAAGGCATCAGTTCTTCCTCCATCTTCTCATTCAGTGTCCAGCTTTTACATCCGTATGACGTGATTGAAAATACTATGGCTTGGGTTAGGCACACCTGAGACCTCAAAGTGACATCTTTGCTTTTTAACACTGTAAAGAGGTCTTTCACAGCAGAGTTACCCAATGAAATGTGTCTTTTGATTTCTTGACTGCTGCTTCTGTGGGTGTTGATTGTGGAGCCAAGTAAAATGAAATCTTGGACAACTTCAATTTTTTCCCCCTTTATTATGGTGTTGCTTATTGGTCCAGTTGTGAGGATTTTTGTTTTCTTTTTGTTGAGGTGTAATCTATACTGAAGGCTGTGGTCTTTGATTTTCATCAGTAAGTGCTTCAAGTCCTCTTCACTTTCAGCAAGCAAGATGTATCATCTACATATCACTGGTTGTTAGAGCCTTCTTCCAATCCTGACGGCAAGCTCTTCATCATACGGTCCAACTTCTCAGATTATTTGCTCAGCATACAGATTGAATAAGTATGGTGAAAGGATACAACCCTGATGCACACCTTTCCTGATTTTAAATCATGCAGCATCCCGTTGTTCTGTTTGAGCAACTGCTTCTTGGTCTAAGTACAGGTTCCTCATAAGCACAATTCAGTGTCTGAAATTCCTATTCTTTGACATGTTATCCATAGTTTGTTATGATCCACACAGTGGAATGCTTTTGCGTAGTCAATAAAACACGGGTAAACATTTCTCTAGTACTCTTTGCTTTCAGCCAAGATCTATCTAACATCAGCAGCGATGTCCCTTGTACCATGTAGTCTTCTGAATTTGGCTTGAATTTGTGGCAGTTCCCTGTTAACGTATTGCTGCAGCAGTTTTTGAACGTTTTTCGTTTGTTTCTTTATTAATGAGGTAATACCTTTCTCAGTGTCAACATAAATGAGAGAAGTGTGGAGAACATAACATTAGATTACGAATGAATTTGCAGTCAGATGACACCCCATGGGAGAACGTTATCTTTCTTGTTCTATATACATTTCCTCCAAGAATTCTGCTTGAGTAATAGGAACCTTTCTGGCAACCCTAAAACTTCATATTGTATTCTCTGTCAAAGAAAATTTCAGTAAGGGTTGTTAAGCAATGTCTTCACTAGCCTATGCTTGTTTATTTGTTTTTTGAAACCTAAGTGCAGACTATGGCAAAGCGCTTCTGGAATTAAATGGCCTGTGCTTGATTCTCACCTCATCTCCACTTACTGGCTCTGTGATCTATAGCAAATAGCTTTACTTCTCTTTCCCTTGATCTTCCCATCTGTAAAATGGGAATAGCAGTAACTATCTCTTTGCACAGTTTTGAAGATTAAATGAGTTAATACATGTAAGCATATAGGAGCATGCCTGGCACACAGTAAGTTCTATTTAAAAAGTTGTCATGATTATTATTGCTTTTAGCTTTTTTATGTCAGGGATTGCTCTGTCCACTGTAAAGGAAGACCCAGTTACTGCAATAAGGAAAAAACACAGCCAGCCCATTAAAGATTTGTTCACCAGAAAGTCCCACAATTGATCTGCGCTTGCTAGCTCACTACCTCCTTACTTGAACACTAGCTTCTTAATGGAATCTCTTTTGAATTTTAGACTATCAGATGTCAGCCCCTTCTTTCCACTTACTACCTAGGTGCTGACCCTTGGAGGGAAGCTTCAAATGCTGCCTTTAGACTCTTGGCTCAAGTCTTGATACAGCTTCTCCTTCTTCTTCTTCTTTTTTTTTTTTCCTGGTCACCAGTATACCCCTGTTGGTCTCAGTCCATCATTCCAACCTGTCAGTTTACTTTAGGACCCTCTTTCTGTTTTACAGTTTTTTTTTTTTTTTACTCTGTGAATTCTGCAGATATAACAGAATTACCTTCTACATCTTCATACAAGTCATTCATAATAATTTTCAGCAAATCATGGATGAGTACAGAGCCCTTTGGCATACCAACAGGGGTCTCTTGCCAGGGTGAAACTGATCCACTAATCTCACTCTTCACACAGTGGTTCCGCCAGCTTTGCACTGGTTTAACCGATTATCATTCAGCTTCTACATCTCTATCTTGTGTATGAGGATATCATGGGAGATACTGTGAAATGGCTTTCTGAAATACATTTGGATAAAACTGACAACGCCCATCTAAAAATCACCTCTTAATTGAAGTTTAATATAGGTCATAAATAGGTTTACTCATTTATCTCACTCATTGCAAAATATCTATATCCCCCAAATACAAAGAACAAAGCAGGGGGAAGCAACGGAATAAATCATTATTATTATTATTATTATTATTATTATTATTATTATTATTATTATTACTACTACTACTACCTAACTTTGATGGTTTCCCCAAATATCTTCAAAATAAGTGTTTGCATTTTCAGTTTAGGCATATCTGTTTGTTTTGCAGTTATCCCTTCCACCGTGTATGATGTTGTTGTATGCTGTCAAGTTGATTCCAACTCACAGTGACCCCATATGACAGAGTAGAGCTGCCCAATAAGGTTTCTTAGGCTATAATCTTTATGGCAGCAGATCACCAGGTCTTTTCTCCCTTGGAGCCGCTGGTGCATTCAAATCACTGCCTTTTCTGTTAACAGCTGAGCTCCTTAACCATTGCACCACCAGAGCTCCTTCAACTAAGTATAATCATCTCTAAATAATCCTATATCTTTAAGAAACCCAGTAAATGAAAATCCATACACACAATACACATAATAAAATAAATTAGGACTGTGGCTCTCAAACTTCTGATTTAGTGAGGTTTGATGGAGCCCAAGCATCTGCTTTTTATTTCAGATGATATTCCTGCATGTTGTCCGTAGGTCTCTTTATACAAAACACTAAATTAAGGGCTTTATTTACATTTCAGTAAAACCCTTCCCTTTAAAAAATGATTCATTTTAGATTCCTTTCATAAACATGCTTTTCTGTTACTTTAAAAATGAATATGTCAAAATTTACCCTAGGAAAAATTTCTTGATAATTAGTGCATAGAGAGAAGTATGCCTTTACACTTAAAATAGTGTACTTTGAAACTTCAGCGAGTTAGGCTGCTCTGATTGACTCAACCAGGTAATTGCTGATCTCAATTATACATTAAATATGCACAGATGAAGAAGAAATTTTAGGGAGGACACGTTTAGTGAATAAGCTTTTTATTCAGTGTCCTGAGTAATATTTGATAGGAATCTGGGCAGATGCCCTAGCAAAGTGTTTTAGACCTAATCACAGTGCCTTGGATAAGATAGACAGCCATTAACTATCTGTGTAATGAATGAGTGAATGATTGTAGACATCATTGCCTACTAAAAGCCAAACCCTCTGCCATCGAGTCAATTCTGACTCCTGGTGACCCTATACAACAGGGAAGAACTGCCCCACAGGGTTTCCAAGAAGCAGCTGGTGGATCCGAACTGCCCATCTTTTGGTTAGCAGCTGAGCTCTTCACCACTGCGCCACTAGGGCTCCTTTCCTTACAGAGGAACAATCTATATTAGTAATTGACTGAATGTCCTGGTTTTGTCTCTTCTCCTTCTGTAAAGGTGTGTTGTCCTCACCTGTGTAAATACTGTTTCCTCCAATCAGCCTATTGATTCTCTCTTGGGGGCCAGGGGCCAAGGAAATTAATGCCACTGTCACCATACCCGTGCTACCTTGTAATTTTGCTGCCCTTTTTTGTGTGATGGTGACGTATAACATGCTAGGCAGCTAACCAAAAGGTTGGAGGTTTGAGTCCACCCAGAGGCACCTGGGAAGAAAGGTCTGGTGATTGACTTCTAAAAAATCAGACCCTGAAAACTCCATGGAACATGGTTCTACTCTGACACACATGGGGTCGCTATGAGTTGGGTTCCACTGGAGCACACCTGGTTTTGGTTTTGGACCGATCCTTAAACTCCAAATCACATAGCTTTTCAAAAGAAAGCACTGGAAAAAAAAAAAAAAAAGCCACCTCTCAGTTCTCCCATTTCCCACTATTCCAGATCCCCCAGGGGTACCAAGCTGACGCACTTGGGCACTTCCAAAGTGACCTTGTCCATTCTTTCCTTTCTCCCTTCTCTCCCCATACACTAAGCACTCTGTTTTTTAACAGGCAACCGCTTAGTCACATAAAAGCCTGGTGAAACAGGCAACTCTTTGATGTAAGTGAATATAAAATCTTTTAAAAATTCCACTGGGCAATTATGAAACCTCCTCTTCCATCTTTGTATGATATAGGATACTTCCAGCACCTTCTGCACTCTTCTCACAATACTTAGTAAATGCCCACTGCAATGTTTAATAAAATGCCTCATACACAGAAACAATTGTATTATGGGAAGAAGAATTAACGAAAATTTAGAGACTGAAATTCTACTACTGAGGATAATAATATTTCAATTATACTGAGCAAGTTTCTTCTTTGTGCCTGAAAAGGAAAAAAAAAAAAAAAATTAAAAAACCCCACTGCCATCAAGCCCATTCCAACTCATAGTGTCCCCAAGGCTGTGCCTTAGGATACTCATTTATAAAGTGGAAAGATGGGACTAGATGAACGATGGCATATCAATCAATTAAAGATAAACACCTTTATTTTTGTTTTGATAATGTGCATCTATACTACCTGTCAGATAATATACTTAAAGCTTAAGAATGGAGCAATAAGACATTGCTTTCAATTAATCAGTCCATTGATACTAATTGATCACTTAATCAGTGCTGTATGCTTCCTTTCACAATGAATATGTTTCTTTTCCTAACACACCTATACCTCTTTAAGATCAATCATATGTCTGATTTGTATATATCACACTGGCTTTTTTTTCATAGGGCTTCAGGGATTATAAACATTGAAATGAATTTCCAACAGGTCGTGCAATGTTGTGGAAGAATTATCAAGCAGTATGCTAGGGTGACTGCATTCAAGAACATTCTTAATTAGTAAAATTAACTTAGCTTCCCCCTAGTAATTAACCAAGAAATGTTAAGAAAAGTCAAGCCAGATATTTCCTAGTGAACACTTGAAAAAAAATTTGCCCCTTTAACCCTATTACACATTTAACTTGTCAAGTCATCCTTGGAAAGAGTGTATAAAAATCCTGCATAAATGAAATAATCAAATGTTTTCCCTACCACACATAAATTCTATTCAGAGATTTATTATGATCTACTTTTGATTTTACCATAAACCTTAAGTAATGGAAATGTTACTGAGTACATTTAATTATTTCTTATGTCTGTTCAGTATTATCGTGGAATTTGAGCAACCGGTCTTGTTGCATACTTGTTAACCGCAGCCTTGCAGTAGGGAAGGGTTGTTCACATGTCACCTAGCCTGGCTCGCCTGCAAGACGAACACATTCAGATCAGCTTAGAGGAATAAGAGGAAACGTTTCCCAATTACAGGTGTGAAAACTTGGTAATGAAAAAGGTCTGTGTCTTGATTGATGTAACTGATGTCACTCAGTTGTACATGTGACAAATGTTGAATTTGTAAATGCGTTATCTGTATTTTTACAATTAAAAAAAAAAAAAGGTTCAGTGCCTGTCCAAGGACAGACCAAAATGCAATGGTGGCGATAGGTCGTGTGCTGTCTCTGGATCTCCCAGATGCATACTCTTCCCATTACTGTTACTTCTCTGGTAAGAAATTGAAGTCTGAAAATTTCACTGGAATCATGCTTAAATATATTAGGCAGAATTTTTACTTATTTGCATCGATATTTTTAAACTAAATTTTCTTTGTGGTATTCAGGAGATGAAAAGTTTACCTTTGAAAATCAAGCACTGATATCATCAGTTTCTGTAATGAGTGTATTTTCCCCAGGGAACCAAAACCAAACCCAAACCTACTGCCATCAAGTAGATTCTGACTCATAGTGACGCTATAGGATAGGATAGAACTGTCCTGTAGGATTTCCAAGGCTGTAAATCTTTAGGGAAGCAGACTGCCACAACTTTCTCCAGCAAAGCGACTGGTAGGTTCAAACCACCAACCTTTTGGTTAGCAGCCAAGAGCTTAGCGACTGTGCCACCAGGGCTCCTCTCCAGGGAACGGAGCAACTGAAATCAGATGTTCTAATGAAAAAAGTTCTCTTAAAATCATATCAGGTGTCCTAATAGAGGTGAAGAAACAAAAATAGCCTGGGTCAGAATGTAGGTATGCTCGTGAGCTTTAACATAATCTTTTTTCTCATTTAAACATGTTTCAGAGAAATCCCTGAAGTGGAAAGTCAGTGGTGCTTCAGAAGTGTAACGAGTATTGAGAGTAGAGAGGACATTTGGAGGACAAATGTTCGGCTTTTTCTTTGCGAAGCTCTGATATTCAAACCACAGAATTGGGGTGTGTATAATAGGAAACCTAATAATATAGCGGGAAACATTTCCTTTCAGCAGAAAGAGATACAAAAGGAACAGATGGTGATAAGTTTGTGGTAATAGGACGAAGCACTAAATAGTCTTTGACAGAGCTTGCCCCCTGATAGAATGGCAGTGGCAGGGCTTAAATCATTTTTTAACATTGTTCATTGACTTTCTTTGCCTACTAATAATTCTTCAGACTGAACGCAGTTTACAGCTTGACTTTGCCTTTCTCTGTTAATGTTGCATGCCCTATGCTGAATTTGTTTAACCCTCTGACCCCAATTTTGACTTCAATACCTTCTTTGCAGTTCCTCTCCTAAAATGAAATTTTATAGAAAGCAACTATTGCCTTCTACTATTTTTAAATTTTGCATAATGAATTTTGAGAAGGAAGTATCTCAGAACTCTAACTGCACATCAGAATCAGTTGAGGATTTTTTTTTTTTCCTGATGCCCTTTCTCTACACACCAACATCAAAATCTATAGAAATCACTGAATTTCTCCCTAGAAGGTACAGTCTTGACATAGGTATGTTTCCAAACATCCTCAAAGGATGCAGATGTTCGATGAGTATTCTTATTTTCCTAGGCTGACATAACAAAATACCACAAACTATGTGGCTTTGAAGAACAGAAATTAATTTTCTCACAGTCTGGCATCTAGAAGTCCAAATCAGGGTATCAGCCATGTTGAGTCCTTCTGAGGGTTCTGAGAAAAGAAACTGTTTCGTGCCTCTCTCCCAGCATGTAACTGCCAACAATCCTTGGTGTTCCTTTGCTGCTTGTAGAAATATCTTAACACAGCATCTTCCTCCCCATGTGTGACCCTACTTCCTTTTCTCTTCTCTTAAAATACCACTCAGAAGGGATTAGAATTAAGACCCCACTCTACTGTGGTATGACTCAACTGATAACATCTGCAAAAAAAAACCCGATTTCCACAAACAAGGTCACATTACTAGGTATAGGAGTTAGGACTTCAACGTCTCTTTTTGGGAGACACAATTCAATCCTTAACAAGTGTTGAGAACCCCTCAAAATTGAGAATATGCCTGGAATTAGGAGGATATTCACATAAGCTAGTAACTGGAATTTTGATGTGCTGCTGAGAAAACAAGAAATTGAACTGAATTGGAAGCCATTCTCCCTGATACCATAGTACCTTGGGCCATTGATCATAGTGCTTATCCTACTTTATTATTATCTTTGCTTGTTTTGTCTCTCTTTCCCACTCCCAGAGGGCAGGATCTAGATTTTATTAATATTTCTTTCTTTCATGTTTCTAACCTTTAAATAATAGATTGTTGACAATCAACTGCTAGAGGGCAGGCAGGGACTAGGTTTTATTTATATTTTCTTTCAAGTCTTTACATAGGTGATTGAAAGTAGGTGATTGATAAATGATGGAGTTTTTTTTTTTTTTTAGCTGAATTTAAGCTCTAGCAAGCAACAAGTTGTATCAACATTTCGAAAACTTCAGTCATTCTTGCATTATCTTTACAATATTGGGAAACACAGTGTTGGATCAAACAAAGATATTTTGATGTAGCTCCTCAGTACTATATCTTCCTCTGCTGCCAGTCAAGTCCCATGGTAAACCACAAATGGCCCCATGAAATGATAACTTTTAAAATATGTTTGTGTTCTTACTTAGATTACTTAGGACATTAAGATGTGTAATTGTTTCAGATGATGAAATTGAAGCAAAAATAAGTTTGGAACCATTTTTTTCTTTAGTTTCTCTAAAGTAAAACCCACATTGTTAAAACAAAAATACTCTATTAACCCAACACTGTCTCCCTCCCCGGCTCCTCCAGTCTAGTTGGGCATTTAACTTGTTGGTTATTCTTTCCTTCTCCTAGGCTTGGAAAACAAAGGTCAACTTCACTCACCTCTTCTCTTACAATATCCTCCAGACTCTGCACTTTGAGGGTAGTCATTTTAGTCCCAATAAAACAGAAACCCCTGCAGAAATACAAACTACTCCGTGTTGGACCTCTCTCTGCATCACCATATTAACAAGCTTTTGCAAACTGTACTGTTTTTCTATTCTGTAAGCTTCATTTTTTTTTAATGTACTTTAGATGAAGGTTTACAGAACCAACTAGTTTCTCATTAAAAAGTTAGTACACATATTGTTTTACGACATTGGCTAACAACGCCATGACATGTCAACACTCTCCCTTCTCTACCTTGGGTTCCCCATTACCAGCTTTTCTGTCCCCTTCTGCCTTCTAGTCCTTGCCCCTGGGTTGGTGTGCCCCCTTAGTCTCATTTTGTCTTATGTGCCTGTCTAATCTTTGGCTGAAGAGAGAGCCTCTGAAGTGACTTCGTTACTGAGCTAAAAGGGTGTCTAGGGGACATACTTTCAGGGTTTCTTCAGTCTCTGTCATGTAAGTTTCATTTTAACAAATAAAAATTTTTACTTCTTGGCATCCAGGACAGGAGTAGGGAGAATTGGGTTTTGTTCATCAAATCTCTGTAGTCTTGTTTGGAAGATACAGTAATGATCCCAAAGTAAGGAATCTTTCTAGGAACCTTCTGGCTTTGCAGTGGTGATGGCAAAATGAGGGTAGGGACTCCAGGAGACAAAAGAGGGAGGTCTGTAGAGACACTGACATATGGCCACTACCATTTCTATTATTTTATACCTGATTGAAAAAAAAAAAAGGGGGGAGGAGGTGAATCAGAATAGCCTCTTAAATCTCTTGTTATTATGAACTGTACTCTCATCATCCATTCACTCTATTCTAGGCTCAATATAAGAAACATTATATTCTTTTTATCCCAAAACATTACATCCTAATAAGCTGTTACAATTATTAGACAGTATTCCAATTTGAGTGATAGTAAAGATTTTCTATTCATAATGCAGTAATGGATTATCCATTCAACAGCATTGACTGAGCACCTGTATTGAGAATTTGGGGTAGGGGGACTATAATGAAATTTTTAAATGATTCTTGTCCAAAAAGTGCCCATGTTTACTTACGGAAACCACTTTGTAGATAAATAATTTCCATATAGTGCATTATGTGCTGTAGCAGAGGTGCACAAAATATTTACAAGCATTATACCTTAGAAATGCTGGAAAAAATTGCTAATAATCATTAAAATCAGACTTCTTCAACTGATTGCTCAATCATTAATTTAATCAACAGCTTATAATTATTTCCATATTCTTCCTCTGAGATTTTTAATATCTTGGAAAATATTCTTGTCTTGGATACAACTGAAACAGATTAAATAGCTCTTCTGGATGGTATATTGCTTTAAAATATTCCTTTAACACATATATTTGGATATCATTCCTTTAACACATACATTTGGATATCATTCCTTTAACGTATTCGTTTGGATATCATTAGACCTCATAGTCCTTCTGAAATGGATGTTTTCTGATTCCAGCCCAGACAAAACTCCTGTGCACTCATACAATTACATTAAGTGAAAATTAAAGTCACAAAGTAGTGACAGAGAACTGTATTGCAAGACCCACACAATGTCCATTAAATGAGAACATTAATTTCAGAAACACAAAGGCTTTTGGAAAACCATAAAGGGATTTCCAAATTATTTGAAGAATCACGCTCTAAATATTTCCAAAAGGTAGCTATCCTTCCTATTTATGTATTTGTCTGTTGGATGTCGCATGGGCCCTGCAAACGAGAGTACCCAGGTATGATTTCTTAGGTCTGCATTGTGTTTGTGTTTTGCTAATAACTGTCTGACTTGATGTGCTTTCTCTTCGTGCATACGTGCCATGGTGATAGAGCAGTGCTCCCTCTCTGCCACTGGTTAGCAGCAGCTTGCACTGTGACAGTACTAAGATGGAAGGATAGCTCTTCTCTAATGAACTGATCTAAAATGAAAGAAAAACCAAGCCCATGGCTTTTGGTCCATCTCCCAGATTGTAGAAACTATCTCATTAATGATTAAAATAGCAGCTGTTAATGTCTTGGAGCTGGTTGACCAGTTTAATTATCTCGAAATCTGGCTAGATTCCTCTTCTTTTTGCCAACATGGGGATTTCATTCTCTCCAAACTCAACCCAAAACAAAATAACTTCAGATGGGTTCAAAAACAGAGATTGTTGTTGCCTGCTGTGGGTTACTGACACTTGGTATGCTGTTGTTTTAGCAGTAATGATAAGCATTATGCAACTGACTTTGTGGTTAATTCTGCAGTGGGATCATAACTTTACACACACTCTACTCGGATATGCCAAGAAAATATGGTTACTTTTTTCTCTAAAACTTCTCTTATCTCTTTTACTAGCCTGCACACAGAAAGTACAGACACACTAAAGATAATCCAAACATAGTCTGAGCTAATAATTTAGTCATTCTGATTTAACTGTTTCTTTTGAAAAATTATTTAATCTCACAATTTTCCCTCTTTCTCACTTTTACCATTGCTAAGATGGTGTTTTGTCTATAGGGGCAACACTTAGGTGATCTAGTACCTTGGCAGGGAGGGGCCCTCCAGGCCCATTGCTGATCCTTAAGTCTGTGCTGGCTGGAGTCTACTAACGCTGATTCATCCAGGCCGATCCTGGGCATTCTGCTGGAACTTAGTGCTGAATTCAGAGGCTAGTGTAATCCATGCCCAACTGCTGATGTCTAGATCAAGGTGCAGGAGTGATTTTTGGCCAGCTCTGTCTCACATTCATGTTGAGCTTTGTCATGTTCTCCAAGGCAGCCACTGGCTCTCAACTCAGCAGTCTTGCCATGTGGGCACTGGAAGAGGTGTGGGGCTACAGACTGGACCCTATGCCTGGCCATTCCATCCTCCTCTAGTAATTTGGTTGATGCAGATCCCTGTTAGGATGTAGTTTTTGTGACTTACCATGGGACTTGACTGGCAGTAGAAGAAGGTATAACACAATACTGAGTAACTACAACCACCTCCCGCTACAGTCTTCCCTCAGCACCCCAAAGGAAGAGGGACAAGAACTGTTTAAGGATCAGCTTTGCCTTGAACCTTTGTAATACGCCTGTAACTTCAGGCCAGAGAAGCAAGATTAAGGCTTCTGAGTCTGACACTCTACCCCCTTATCACTGTCTTTTCCTTGTTTTCTTCACTATCACTTGGATGACAAGAGGCAGGCCTTTCTTTTATTGCACCATGTCATTTCTTCCTTCTTTTATATGGAAAGCAAGCTTATACTGTAATTAGTTGCAAAGAATCATCTTCTTCTGTACATTATGGGAGAAATTCTATGACTTGAGACATTCATGTTGATGGTTCTTATTCATATGTTAAAGACATTTAAGAAATTCATTGCCTATCTGGCCATCATCTATCTGTCTATCCATCCCTCCATCCTGCCTCTTTTTCAAAACCATTTTCTTCCCAAAGGCATCAAGTAAGTGCCTATTTTCTAGTAGGTTGGAAGGCTGAAGGATATCTTTTAAAGGATAGCTTACAGTGCATAATTTTTATTTATAAATATTGTACCTATTATTTTGCTTTAGTTCCAGTATCTGTCTTCATATATCAACACTTGAAACTACTGTATATTTTTCCGTATTTTGTCAGCATCATTTGAGATATTTGAATGTTTTAAAACTTGATACCAATATACTTTAAAAATTGTTTTTGGTATTGATTGTGGGAGAAGGATGTGGCAGTCTGCTTCAGTAAAGATTTACAGCCTTGGAAACCCTAAGGGGCAGTTCTACTCTATCCTATAGGGTCACTGACTCAATGACAATGGGTTTTGGTATTGATTATATATATATAGTCACTATGAGTCGGAATGGACTCGACGGCAACAAGTTGGTTTTTTTTGTTTGTTTATATATATAATTTGTGAGATCTTAATAAGTCACTTTAAACTGTCCACATCAATAGTCCTTAAATTTATTTTACCCCATAGTCTCTTTAAGAATCTGACAGAAATAATGGATCCCCTACCACCAAAATATTTTCAACTCACAAAATTTCAGACACAAAATCTCAATTATGTGTTCCACATCTAGTCAGCTCCCAACCATGACAAAATAGCCTATATCAAACTAGTACTCTTTATGAAAGCAAGTATAAAAGTAAAATAATATTTAAAAAAAATACTAAGCTGTCTGAAGGCACTGGAGAGCAGCAAAGACATCCAATGACTGGGGCCCAGGTTCCCACGAAAAGGGAAATGCATTCAAGTGAGCCTGCCAATCTTTTCCTTTTTCCCGAAGATATTGCCATTCCTTAAGTAGCATGGGCTGAGAGACCAAACAGAATGCAGTGACCTGGAACCTTCAGCAGTCTCATAAGGCTAGGGAGACAAAAATTAGAGTTTAAGAGTAACAGTGAAGCAAAGATTGATGGGAAAAGAAAACAGAGGCATGAGCCCTTTTCCTCTTGAGATGTTTGTAAATGACTAAGCTAAAGGCTAATATTTTAAGCAGAGGTCTTGAGAATCTCATGGTTCCAAGCACACTGAAAGGAACCATTGTAGTACAATGGGTAAGTACTTGGCTACTAACTGAAAGATTGGCGGTTCAAACCCACCCAACAGCTCTGTGGGAGAAAAGACCTGCTGATCTGCTCTCATAAAGATTACAACCTAGAAAACCCTATGGGGCAGTTCTACTCTGCCTTATATGGTGGTTATGAGTCGGAGCTGACTAAATGGCACAAAACAACAGCAACAAATAGGTTGAAGTTGGAGTTCAGGGTCCATGTTAAGGAGGACAAAGTGTTCATGAACAAAACATGTAAGTAAGTTCTACAAGCCAGTTAAACAAAAATGATACACAACCCCTTTAAAATTTGAGGAACTAATTCGACCAGACACTTCACAAGAGAGGCTCTTGAAATGGTCAGTAAACGTAAGGGAAGATTCTCAACCTCATTACCTCATTGGTCATCAGGGAATTACAAACTAACTACAGTTTAGATACAACTAGATACCCACCTGAATTGCTGATATGCAAGTTCAAGTTGAAACTGAAGAAAATTAGAACAAGTCCACGACAGCCAAAGTACGACCTTTAGTATATCCCACCTGCATTTAGAGACCATCTCAAGGAGAGATTTGACGTGTGAACACTAATGACCAAAAACCAGATGAGGTGTAGAATGACACCAAGGACATCATACATGAAGAAAGCAGGAGGTCATTAAAAGGACAAGAGAGAAAGAAAAGACCAAAATGGATGTCAGAAGAGACTTTGAAATTGCTCTTGAATGTCAAGTAGCTAACACAAAAGAAAGAAATGATGAAGCAAAAGAACTGAACAGAAGATTTCAAAGGGCACTCTAAAAGACAAAGTAAAGTATTATAATGTCATGTGCAAAGAGCTGGATAGAAAACCAAAAGGGAAGAACATGCTCGGCATTTCTCAATCTGAAAGAACTGAAGAAAAAATTCAAGACTTGAATTGCAATAGTGAAGAATTCTATGGCATAAATATTAAATGGCACAGGAAGCATCAAAAGAAGATGGAAGGAATACACAGAGTCACTATACCAAAAAGAACTGGTCAATGTTCAGCCATTTCAGGAGATAGTATATGATCAGCAACTGATGGTACTGAAGGAAGAAGTCCAAGCTACACCGAAGGCACTGGCGAAAAACAAGACTCCAGAAGTTGATGGAATATCAATTGAGATGTTTCAACAAACAGATGCAGCACTGGAAGTGCTCACTCCACTATGCCAAGAAATTTGGAAGACAGCTTCCTGGCAAACCAACTGAAAGCTTCGTATTTATGCCTATTTGCAAGAAGTGTGACCCAACCGAATTTGGAAATTATCAAACAATATCATTAATATCACACACAAGTAAAATTTTGCTGAAGATCATTCAAAATCTGCTACAGCAGTATATCGACAGGGAAATTCCAGAAATTCAGGCCAGATTCAGAAGAGGATGTGGAACTAGGGGAGGGGGACTAGGAATATCATTGCTGATGGCAGGTGGCTCCTGGCTGAAAGCAGAGAGTACCAGAAACATGTTTACCTGTGTTTTATTGATTATGCAAAGACATTTGACTGTGTGGATGCTAACAAATTATAGATAATATTGCAAGAATGGGAATTCCAGAACACTTAATTTTGCTCATGAGGACTCTGTACATGGATCAAGAGGCAGTTGTTCTAGCAGAACAAGGGGGTACTGCATGGTTTAAAGTCAGGAAAGGCGTGTGTCAGCGTTCTATCGTTTCACCATACCTGTTCGATCTGTATACTGAACAAATAATCTAAGAAGTTGGACTCTATGAGGAAGAGTGGGGCATCAAGATTGGAGGAAGACTTATGAACAAACCTGTGTTATGCTGATGACATAACCTTGCTTGCTTAAAGTGAAGAGGACTTGAAGCACTTATTGATGACGATCAAAGACTACAGCCTTCGGTACGGATTACAACTCAACATAAAGAAAACAAAAATCCTCACAACTGAACCAGTAAGTAACATCATGATAAATGCAGAAAAGATTGAAGTTGTCAAGGACGTCATTTTACTTGGATCCACAATCAACACCCATGGAAGCAGCAGTCAAGAAATCAAAAGACACATTGCATTGGGCAAATTTTTTGCAAAAGACCTCTTTCAAGTGCTGAAAAGCAAAAATATCACTTTAAGGACTAAAGTGCACCTGACCCCAGCCATGATCTTTTCACTCACCTCTTATGCATGCGAAAGCTGGACAATGAATAAGGAAGACAGAAGAAGAACTGATGCCTTCGAATTGTGATGTTGGCAAAGAGTATTGAGTATACCATGGACCATCAAAAGAATGAACAAATCAGTCTTGGAAGAAGTACAACCAGAATGCTCTTTAGAAGTGAGGATGGTGCGACTACATCTCACATGCTTTGGACATGTTACCAGGAGGGATCAGTCCCTGGAGAAAGATATCATGCTCAGTAAAGTAGAGAATCATCAAAAAAGAGGAAAACCCTCAATGATATGCATTGACACAGTGGCTGCAACAATGGGCTCAAGCATAACAACGCTTGTGAGGATGGTGCAGAGCCAAGCAGTGTTTTGTTCTTTTGTACATAGGGTCACTATGAGTCGAAACCAACTCAACGACACCTAACAACAACAACAACGACAACAGATACCCACCAAAATGGCCAAAATTTAAGAAAAGTAAAATATCAAGGTTTTGGAGCAAGTAGAATACACTACTGGTAGGAATGTAAATTCATACGCCCAGCTCAGAAAACTATTATGCCAAATTTACCAAACTGAACATCCATTCTTTATGACCCAGTAATTCCACTCCTAGATTTATATACAACAGAAATCAACATACGTGATCCAAAGACACGTATAACAAGTTTATAACAGCATTATTCATAATACTAAAAAACTGAAAACAACCGAAAGGTCCATCAGTAGTAGGACGTGTTCACACTATGAAAAACTATGCTATGGTAAAAATAACATGAATACTTGTCTTGAACATAATGTTTAACAAATGAATCCAGGCACAAAAGAGTACAATAGAATACATAGCATGTGAATGCAGCTCAAAAACTGGTAAAGTGAGAGGTCTAAACTGTGGTTCCATTTGGAAAGGGTTAATGTCTAGGATAGTCTGGGTAACGTGCTATTTCTTGAAGTAGGTGGCATTACAGGTATAGTCACTTGTTAAACACTATGAAGCTGTATACTTTTGATTTGAGCATATGTCTGTATTTACATTGTACTTCAATTTTTTTTTAAAATTTACTTAAAAAAGTTATTCAATTCATGGTAGACTCAGTTTCGAACAAAATCTTTTAGTCCTTCTTCATTCCAGGAAGTGATGAGTAAAGTCAGGAAGCCTCCTTAGGGGCATTCTGCACAAGAACAACAAAAAAATCTTATTTTCACAGATGTCTCCCAACTGCACATTTAAAGTTAGTTAAAACAAAAATTTCCATGTTTCAAGTGATACGCTAATCAGTATGTTATGTGAAACAAGAATGGCAAAATATTGATAATCAGTTTGAAGCTGAGTTATAGGACATGGAGGATGAGTACTCTATTTTTCTACTTTTTTGTATACTTTAAAATTTTAATACAGAAGTTCTTTTTCAGAGGAAGAAAAAACACAAGCATGCATCTGTTGTAAACAGACTAAAACCGATAATAAAAACAAAATGTATCACACAGAGACTTTCAAAGAATAGGAGAACAAAGTCAGAAGAATCTGTAATATACTAAAATGGGATTGTAAAACTTGGTTTTCTTTAGCTACAAATTTCAGTAAGAAATCTTATACCCTTATTTATATTGCTACTTATACTCTTGCCTTCTTTCTAGGCTATCTATTTCTATTCCTATTTCTAGGGTTTATTTTAACTCCACCTCCTCCAAGAAGTCTTAATCACTACTCTTGCCTCCAGACTCCAATTGATCACTGATTATTGGTTATCATTACGTTGATCCTCATTATTTTATATTCTGTGCTGCCCCAGTTATGTTTTTATGCATGTTATATTTCATGCATGTTATTTGTCTTAAAAAAAATTTTTACGGCATGCCTGGGAAACTTTATTATTCCTTGCTGCATCTGGGGATTATTAAACATTCAATACATTTTTATTGATAATTTTTTTAGCAAACTCTTACATTATCATTTCACTGATTATCAAACTCTTACTATGTATCAACATCTCTTTAAGCATGGCTTGCTCTCCTTAGCTGCCGCCTTTTCAATATGTTTATTAACTTATTTAGTCCTTGCAAAATCTATATGCACTTGCTATTATTATCCTCATTTTATAGATCAGATAACTGAATCCAAACCAAACCAAACCCATTGCCGTCAAGTCAATTCCGACTCATAGCAATCCTATAGGACAGAGTAGAGCTGCCACATACGGTTTCCAAGGAGGGGCTGGTGGATTTAAGCTGCTGACCTTTTAGTTAGCAGCCAAACTCTTAGCCATTTTGGTAAGTGTGGGAACTCCAGAACCTAAATTCTTAAATACTATGTTATGGTGCTCTTGATTGTTTAGTGAGCCCAGTACAGAGCAGTAAGAAAAAGAAACTTCCAAGGTGAGCCGGGAATCTAAGGCATTTATCTTCTTTAGTGTGTCAATTGCAGAAAATTTTTATTTACTTCAGGGAATATGGGACATAAAGTCTGTTCTCATTGTATACTGAATATATATTTTCTTCACAAGACTGTGAGAATTGCATCATAAAAATTGAGACCTGAATTTCTGCAACCAGTGTTGGACTGTTCACTACAAGCTCTTGTTGCAGAATCTCTGGTCTTGTACTTCAATATATTTATGTTAGCTCGGAAAAAGATTCTACAATTTTCTGGGTATAATTGAGGAGAGAATTTTAACTAATTTGTTTACTGCCTTAGAAACAGAATTCAGGTCCTATAGATTATAGAGTTAGAGAAATAGCTGCCATGTTATATTACAAAAGTTCATTAGATGAAAGTTTATTGCTCTGTTAATATTTGAGGACCAGAAATTGACTGGCACTGAGGAGAATTTGCTCACTGATCCTGATTAACTCATGGCACCTCTTTAAACATGCCTTATTCTTCTTAGCTGCCACGCATTAAATGTGCTCAGGAAATCCATCATTCTTCTGAAAATAGCCATCTCAGGGCAATGCCCAGAGATGTGTGTCTCTTTTTTCCAGATAGGACTTCTAGTGAAAACATTCAGACAGACAGAGAAAACTAGTTTAAACCACGGGAGATCTCAAAACCCCATTATTACCACTGATAACATTGTGGTGTATATTTCAATATCCTTTTCCAAAACAAATATTAACCTTTTTGTTAATTAAAGCAAAAAAAAAAAAGTACTATCATAGATTTCATATATGTTTGCATAATTCCCAAATTATTATATTTGTATAAAGTGGTGAAAGGATTGCTAGGACCAATGCAGTTTTAGACTTTTGTGTGTGCGTGTGCTTTACGTGAAAGTTTACAGCTGAAGTTAATTTCTCATACAAAAATTTATATACAATTGTTATGTGACCCCAGATGCAATCCCCACAATGTGACAGCACACTCCCCCTTTCCACCCTGGGTTTCCTGTGTTCATTCAACCAGCTCTTATCCTTTTCTGTCCTCCCATCCTGCCTGCAGACAGGAGCTGCGCATTTAGTCTCGTGTAACGAAGAAGCACACTCCTCACAAGTATTATTTTAAGTTTTATAGTCCAGTTTAATCCTTGAAGAGTTGGCTTCTGGAATGGTCTCAGTTCCGGGTTAACAGAGAGTCCAGGCACCATGTTGTCTGGCATTCCTCCAGTCTCAGTCAGACCATTAAGTCTGGTCTTTTTATGTGAATTTGAGTTCTGCGCCATATTTTTCTCTTGCTCCGTCTGGGACTGTCTGTTGTGTTCTCTGTCAGAGCAGCACTGGTGCTAGCTGGGCACCATCTGGTTCTTCTGGTCTCAAGCTGATGGAGTCTCTGGTTTATATAGCCCTTTTGTCTATTGGGCTAATATTTTCCTTGTGTCTTTGGTGTTCTTCATTCTCCTTTGCTCTGGGTGGGTTGGGTAGACTTTTTTATACATACTATCAAACAGCTAGAAATTTTGAACCAAATTTACACTTCCCACAATAGTATATAAAAGAACCAGTTTCTTCATACCCATAACAATAGTGATTATTGTATTTCAGTCTATGTCAAATTCAGTGACATCTCAATATTTTACTTCGCCTTTATTTGATTACTAAGGTAGCTGAATGCTTTCCATGTGTTTATTGACATTTGAATTTCCTTTGAGAAGAATTGTTTCTTTATATCGTTTGCTTTTCTCCCTTCTATTATGCTATTCAGGTTTTTCTTATTTATTTGTAAGAACTCTTGTGTGTGCGTGTTGTGTGTGTATAACACACACATACATACATATATCCACTTTATAGATGTTACACATTTTTTTCTTGTTTATATTTTTGACTTAAGAGTTTTAATGTTTTAGTTCTAACTCACAGAAAAAGACTAGACTCACTGGCCTGACAGAGACTGGAGAAACCCTGAGAGTATGGCCCCCGGATACCCTTTTAGTTCAGTAATGAAGTCACTCCCAAGGTTCACCCTTCAGCGAAAGATTAAACAGGCCTACAAAACAAAATGAGACTAAAGGGCACAACAGCCCAGGCGCAAGGACTAGAAGGAAGGAGGGGACAGGAAAGTTGGTAATAGGAAACCCAAGGTAGAGAAGGGAGAGTATTGACATGTCATGGGCTTGTTAACCAATGTCATAAAACAGTATGTGTACTAACTGTTTAATGAGAAACTAGTTTGTTCTGTAAACCTTCATTTAAAGTACAATAAAAAATATGAATTGGGAAAAAAAAAAGAATGGAAGGATAGAAATGTTTGAGAAAGCTGCTATAGCATTTGAACAGAGACATAAACAAGACATAACAATTTAGCTATGTACTTACAAAGAGAACATGACTAAGACCCATGCAGGCTATTTTTGCTCAAAATAGTAATTTAATTTTTTTAACTTGGCATCTTCTCAATATATGCAAATTGTCAAAATGTTAAAAAAGTTTTGATGTTTTAAGTGGTTTGACCTATCAGTCTCTACGGTTTTCACCTTCTATGTTATGCTTAGGAGAGCCTTCCCTACCTCAACTTTTTAAAAATGTAGAAATTACTTCAAATTGTTTTGTGGTTTTATTTTTACATTCGAAATTTAGCCAATCTAAAATGTATCTTGTTATAAAATATTCGGTAAAAAAAACCCATTGCCTTCGAGTTGATTTCAATAAAATATAAAGTAGGAATAAAAAAAAATTGTTTTTTGAAATCACTATCTACTTATTCTACTTATTCTAATACTCTTTGCTAAATAGTCTATCCTTTGCTTACAAATTTAATATCCCAGTTTTATTACACACTTTAGATATAACTGTGTCTCTTTCAGAGAGTTTTGTTCCATTAATCTTTCTACTCTGACTTTAGTACTACTTGTTGGGATTATTTATTCGGTTGTATTAAACTTATGTATTATTTTGGAAAAAAAATCACAGTAAACTTCTTTAAAATTTTATCATAGATACTGTAAGACAGGCAGTTTTCTAATAGCACAAAGTAGAGAAGTTTCATTATTATTAATTCACTGGTACTAAAAGCCATTTTTGTTGTTAACTGCTGTTGAGTCAGCCTCAGACTCATGGTGACCGCATGTGTCACAGAGTAGATCTGCCCACGGGGCTTTCTGGAAGTGGATTGCCAGGCCTTTTCTTCCACGGAGCCTCTGGGTAGATTAGAACCACCAACCTTTTAGTAGCCACTGATTGCAAACCACTTGAGCCACCCAGGCTCCATTGAAAGTTATACTACGCTGAATAACAGGAAGCACAGAAACAAAATTTGGGTGCATCTCCAGCAACTCTACAGAACTTGATGGCACACGTTTTGTATATTAACCGTATCCTTAACTTCATCATTTTCTCCTAGTCCACCTTGCCCAGTTTATTTACTTAAAAAAATATATTTTGGGCTTACATATGCTAGCTACCTTAATTCTATTTTAAAAGCTTTTAACAGATCTGTAAAGAGATCCATGAGCATAAAAATTAAGAACCACAGTTCTAAACCTTTTGAAGTGACTCATCAGTGGCCAATATTAAATACAATTTTACAAATTTTGTGACACCAAACTATTTTTTAAAAATTCATATAACCCAAATGGTGTTGGCATTATCTGAAGAAATAGATGCAAAATTAGAACACTAATGTCTGGAAGACTGATGCAGAAATAAAATGCTGACTACAAAGTCCAAGTCATCATGCTTATGTTTCAAGATAGCTGCAATAAAAACACTCATTTGGAAAAAGAGAGAACATAAAACAACAGAGAGCCATCTCTGGTCCATAAAACTCATTGCCATCAAGTTGATTCTGACTCATAGCAACCCTATAGGACAGAGTAGAACTGCCACATGGGGTTTCCAGGGACCGGCTGGTGGATTTGAATTGCTGACCTTTTGGTTAGCAGTCATAGCTCTTAACAACTTCGCCACCAGGGCTCCTTCTCTGGTCCATACCACATACCAAATAAAACCTGATTGATAGGAATTGATGCATGCATGCATTCATCAAAACATATTGAGTTCCTTCTATGTGCCAGGCACTATTATAGGTGCTAGATTTATAACAGTGAACAAAAGAGACAAAAATCTCTGCCTCCTTGGAGGCTACATTCTTATGCAAACAATAAAAAAGATTGATAAGTAAAATAAGCCAATTAAGTGTTGTTAAGTGCAGTGGAAAGTTAGGCAGTTGTTAGGGAATGTGTATGAGAGGCTGGAATTTTAGACAGGGTGGCTGAGAAGGTCTCACTGAGAAGATGATGTTTGAGTAAAGAGTTGCTGTTCAAAGACCTTGATCTGGGGTCATGCCAAACACATGGAGGAACAGCAAGGGGTTGGGGTAGCTGAATTCAGGTGATATAGGAAGGGAAAGTAGTAGGGAATAAGGATAGTCAGATAGTCAGAGACCTTGTAAACCATGTTCAATCCTTTATCTGTTACAGAGTCATTGAAGGATGTGGAGCAGAGGAGTGACTTGACCCAACCCATGGTTTAACAGGCTTATCCTGGATGCTGTGATGAGAGTTTATAGAGAGGGGGAAGGGTCAGAATAGACAGGCCAATAGGGAGGCTACTGCCATGACCCAGGGGAGAGATGATTGTGCTTATACCAGAGTGATAGCACAGACATAGTAAGAACTGGTTTGATTCTGAATATACATTGACAGTAGCCCCTCCCTCCCCAAAAAAACAAACCCACTGGTTGAAGGTAGAGCCAACAGAATGTGACAATGGGTCAGTTACAGGGTTTAAGAGATAGAGAAAAACTAATGATAATGACAAGACTCTGGCCTGAGCAACTGGAAGAAATGGGTTGCCATTCCCTGAGATGGGAAGTCTATGGGAGCAGCAGTTTTGGAGGGGAAGGCCAGGATTACCAAGTAGAGATGTCAAGTATGCCAGTGAATATATGTATCTGATATTCAGGATAGAGGCCTGAGCTGGAGATATAACATTGAGAGCCTGCAGTATACAGATAGAATGTAAAGCATTGAAAGTGACGAGATGGCCAAGAGCTTCCTGCTCTCACACTGGAGTGAGTTCCGTGGTCAGTCAGTTTTGCTGCCCCTAGTCTAAGAAAGAAGATCTCCCTTATCCATTGTTCTCTGTGATACGTTAACTGGAGAAGATGCTCAGGAAAGTTGTACAGAGGTGCTGCATGTCTACAGGTCCCTTCTGTTGGTGCAGGTTTGGGGACATGGACATTGCATTGAGTCTGAGATGGCAGATCTTTCTTGTCTGTTAGACTTGGCAATTTTCTGCAGTTGCAGCTTTCTCAAATGCTTAATGGTCTTTTAGTCTTTTTCCACTCACTGAATTCTATGGTCTAGTTACCAAAGAGAGAGATGCTGGAGAGGGTAGAATCCTTTCTGTAAATTTCTGTCTCAGAAAAAAAAAAAAAAAAGTCTTTGCTCTGTAAATCCTCCAAGCCTCAGTTTAATGGTCTCCATCTTGGCCATGCTTACATCCTGGGTTCTGCCTCAAGATAAGTTAAAACCCTAGTCTTGTGTGGAGGGGCATGATTAATCTCCTCATGGAAAAGAAATCTGCCATACATATTACTGGCAAAGGACTAATTTGCTTAACTTCTATACAGAGATCAGGATCAAAACAAGAGTGCACAGAAAAAGAAAAATAAAAGACAGCATTCCTAATAAAATAAATGCAAGGAACTACAATGGAATGTCATTTTTCACTTATCAAACTGAGAAAATAAGTCTGTGTGTGTGTAAAAATATCAATAGGTAAGTCATTTTGGCTATCTGCTATGGACCACGTACCCACATCAGGCATTTTCTCATTAACCCATTTTGTTTGCTACTGTGATTCTTCTTATGATGAAACATGATTAAAGCAAAGGTAATTCTGTTAAATCATAGCGAAGATTTAACAGATTGTCCAAGAATGTTTTGAAATATTGTGCCTTCAGCCACATATGTATATGTGTATGTAAGGGGAAATATGTTAAAGTATTCTACTGTTTATTCTATTTTACATTAAATAAATGAACTGGAGTATCACTGAACCCCAAACTCAAAATACCATGGAAACCCTTAGTAATGACCAGTGGCTTTCACTGATGACGCATCATAGGGGAAGGAGATAGAGATTATTCATTTTAGAAATATAATTCACAACTTTAATACAATCCAAATGTGAGCAGTACACAAGGTAAAACTTGTGTGAATTAGAATATTAGTGCTTATGAATTTGGTAGGATAAAAATCAAGGTTGGTTTTTCTGTTTTAAAATATCAAGATCCATGGGAGGGAGATTAAGAGGGCTATTTCATGTATTTCTATGTTGGTATATGCATGTAATGGTTATGCGCATTCATTCTAAGGGATTTAAGCTTTTCAGTTCTTCTGACTTTATCTTCTTAGCTTCCAATACTGCTGTTTTGTAAGAGAGGGAGAAACTCCTAGGAGCCTTTCTAAAGGAGGTAATTGTGCAGGACTCCCTGGTCTCCTTCTCCAGCAGTGGAACATACATCAGTCGGTAATGGTTCATTAGTCTGTGCGTTTGCAGTTTGGTCTCCTGAGGAGGAAAATTATTATTTTTTTCTCTGTTAGCCTAGAAGAGCACAGATATTTTGTGAATGTTTTCATCTTATTAAGACTTTAAGGCAATGTCTTGAGCATCTAAGGAACAGAATGAAAGGATCACAACACCGAGGATGATAAGTCATTTGCTGTCTCACCAATTCTAACAGAAGCGCATAAGGTGGTAGGTACATCACTGAGCTGTGCCCGTTGGCTTTAATATTGGACGATAAATATAGTTGTATTTTTACATACTTATTCATTTGGTTGAAGAGAGACATCGTGTATAGTTATGAGAACACCAGCATCAGGGTCATTTTTATCAAAGTTCCAAGTAGGTCTCTGCCACTTACTAATTGCATGGTCTTTGAAAATGTACTTAAAATTCCAAGCTTCATTTTACTCGTCTGTAAAGCAGAATAATACTACTACACACGTGAAGAATAGTTGTCTTAGAGATAATGTGTACATAACACTCAGCAGAGTGTATGACCTTGGTAAATTTTCAGTGGATGATAGAAAAGTATTATTATTATTGAGATCCACCTGATTTCTCTGTTCCTTAGCTTTTCCCCTATAATGGAGCAATAGTTGAGCAGTTGGCTGCTAACCAGAAGGTTGGTGTTGCAAATCCACTAGCTGCTCCGCAACAGAAAGCTGTGGCAGTCAGCTTCTTGGAGATTTACAGCCTTGGAAACCCTATGGAGCAGTTCTACTGTGTCCTACAGGGTCGCTGTGAGTCGGAATCGACTTGATGGCAATGGCTTAATGTAAAAATAAGCAGAGAATGTTGTAGAAATCCCTATTACACGTACACAAAACAAGCTTTAAATGACCAATTTAGTGCCCACAGCAGTTGAATAATTTGAAAGGACACTTGGTTGACAACTTTATTATGAGGTTTCTTTTTGGGGTCCTCAAAGTGGTTATTTGTAAGCTGGGAATGGTATAGATTAAAAAAAAAAAAAAAAGAAGAAGAATTTTGTGAATTAAATGACATGATAAATTTAGAAATATTTTGCAAAAATTAAGAAATTTTTTCAGGCTCTAAAATGTAATACAAATGTCAAATTGGCCCTGGGAAACACTTTGGAATTCATCCAAATTCCTTATTTTAAAAAAATGAGAGAAGTGAGAATTAGAGAGGTTGTGACTTATCCAAGAGCACACGGTTAGAGAGTGACCGACTCAAGACCCTGGATCTGTGACTGCTGTTTCAGATATCACCCACCATGGTGGGTAACGTGTGTCTGTTGTCATGTTCTAATGGGCCATTTAATACTCTTCTTGTTCTCTAATACCCCAATTTTTTTTTTTTTTTTTTTTTTGGTTTAGTTCTCTAATACCCCAATTGCTCTAGCTGTCAGTCAGTGTAGAATGTAGAAAATCATTATGAAATAATGCTGCCGGCTAAGATGGAAGAGGGTTGGTTCTGTCTTAGAGAAGTAAAGGGAGCTGTGGGAATTCCTTGTCTTGCCACGTCACCTGTCTTTCATTAATTAGCTTCGGTTTGCAAACCCATTGCAACGTATTGCCTGGCACTACTTTAAAATGAAGTATTTTTGAAGTCATAGTTCTAGATTTCCATCGTTTGTTTCAGGGGAAAATTGGATTTCAAATCTAGGCAGCCATTTTGTAGACATATATTTGAGGTTACTCTGCTACTTTTTTCTGCTACTGGCAAAAATATGTAAAAACGAAACTCCAGTGCCGTCTTTGAACATAAAGAACAGTTTTGCATCTCTCAAAATGTTAGACTCTCCAAGGCATTTTCAGAAACTTAACTCTCATTGGATTACTTGATATTGACATGAAGGAATAAGTAGTGATAAGAAGATAGGATATAAAGTTAAAGCTGACTCTGAGAGCCACCTCCACAAACTAAAGAAATGGAAACTACTTCATCAGGCACTCACCAATCCAAGGATAGCCTTGGTATTCCATCAATCTTTATGTTTCTGCAACCCAGCACAGAACTCCCTTGTTTGTTGAACTAAGCAATTCTAACAGATATTACCTCATATGCAGCCTGACAGAGGGAACTACATTTATTCCTTTATCGGGAAATTGAAGTGAAACTGAAACAGATAGCCAGATAAGTTAGTCAATATAAATCACCTTTAGGTTCAACCTCCCCTTTCAGGTTTCACGTGTGTACAATGTATATGTATGTATTTATACATTCTATATCTATTATGTATACATATGTGTATATATACTACATATTATATCTATTTTATTTTGTTGTAGTAGTCCAAGAAATTGTTAAATATTAGTTCATCACAGTCAGGTAGACACAACCAATGTAGCTGGAAAAAGATTTAATCTCAATTGTCAGAGATATCAGGGGTTGTACAGAACTCAAATTTGTTAGTGTACAGAAATACTCAATGGAGAGAGAAAAACCGACGAAGAAAAAACCTTAAAAACAGTATTTGGTTGCACAACATGATGAATGTAATTAATGTCACTGAATAGTACCTGTAAAAAAAGTTGAAATGGCAAAGTTTTGTTATACTTACACAAGAAAAAAAAAATATTTGGATTTTTTTTTTATCATAAACTGAAATGTAGACTCAAGTATAATTATTTTAGTCTACCCTGAGGAAGGAAACCCTGGTGGTATAGTGGTTAAGTGCTATGGCTGCTAACCAAGAGGTCGGCAGTTCAAATGCACCAGGCGCTCCTTGGAAACTCTATGGGGCAGTTCTACTCTGTCCTATAGGGTTGCTATGAGTTGGAATCGACTTGACGGCAGTGGGTTTTTGGTTTTTGGACCCTGAGGAAGTAAGCTGGTTTTCTCCAACACATGATCTCAGGTGATGTGTCCAGTATTACTGTCTTGCAGAATAGAGCTTCCTTTTTTTGTATTTATATTACATGTATTTATATTATTTACATTATACTACATATATAATAGGCCTCTTTGCAAAAATAACTGAGGTGGCTTCAATTATTCCATTTGTATTGGCTTAAAATCATAGTTGTTTAAGACTCTTAACAAACTAGACTAAACCAAAAGCTAAGAAGTTTCGTGAATACAACCAAACACTTCAAGGGTCAGAGTAGCAGGGCCAGGGGTCTGGAGATCATGGTTTCAGGTGACATCTAGCTCAATTTGCATAACGAAGTTTATTAAGAAAATGTTCTGCATCCCACTTTGGTGAGTGGCATCTGGGGTCTTAAAAGCTAGTGGGCAGCAATCTAAGATGCATCATTTGGTCTCAACCCACCTGGAACAAAGGAGAATGAAGAACACTAAAAAGTCGAGGAAAATATTAGGCCAAGAGACAGAATGGGCCTCATAAACCAGAGACTCCAGCAGCCTGAGACCAGAAGAACTAGACAGTGCTCAGCTACCACCAGTGACTGCCCTAACAGGGAACACAACAGAGAATCCCTGATGGAGCAGGAGAAAAGTGTGGTGCGGAACTCAGATTCTGGTAGAAAGACCAGATATAATGGTCTGACTGAGACTGGAGGGACCCCAGAAGATATGGCCCCTGGACTCTCTGTTAGCCTAAAGCTAAAACTATTCCCAAAGGCTACTCTTCAGACAAAGATTAGACTGGACTGTAAGACATAAAATGATACTTGTGAAGAGTGTGCTTCTTAGTTCAAGTAGATACATAAGACTAAATGGGCAGCTCTTGTCCAGAGGCAAGATGAGAAGGCAGAAGTGGACGGGAGCTGGTTGAATGGAGACGGGACATCCTGGGTGGAAAGGAGGAGCTTGCTCTCACCTTATAGGGATAGCAACTAGGGTCACATAGCAATGTGTGTATACATTTTTGTATGAGAAACTAACTTGAACTGTAAACTTTCACTTAAAGCACAATTTTAAAAAACTCTTAAATTCTATTTATTATAAAATGACTTAATTAAAATGTGGTGGAAAGGGACACATGTTCTATTAAGTTTTTTTTAAGCCATGTGGGTAGGATGAGGATAGTTAGGCAATTGTAGCTCAAGGAGCTTTAGGGAATATGCCACTTTCAGGTTCTGGGGGTCAGAGAAGACCATGTGACTCAACCCTTCTTTGTATTTTTACATTTCTAGCTTTATTTCAAATCATTTGTAATTGGAACTGTCTAATGCCAAATGGGAAACCCTGGTGGTGTATTGGTTAAGTGCTATTGCTGCTAACCTAAAGGTCAGCAGTTCAAATCTGCCAGACACTCCTTGGAAACTCTATGGGGCAGTCCTACCCTGTCCTATAGGGTCACTATGAGTTGGAATCAACTCAATGGCAACGGTTTTTTCTTTTTTTTAAATGCCAAATGAATTCATTTTTTTTAAATCGTGCTTTAGGTGAAAGTTTACAGCTCAAGTCAATTTCTCATACAAACATTTATATACATATGGTTTTGTGACATTAGCTGCAATCCCCACAGTGTGACAGCACACCCGCCTTTCCACCCTGGGTTCCTTGTGTCCATTCAACCAGTTCCTGTCCCTTCCTGCCTTCGCATCCTGCCTCCACACAGGAGCAGCCCATTTGGTCTCCTGAATCTGATTGAATTAAGAAGCACACTCCTTACATGTATTATGTTTTGTTTTACAGTTCTGTCTAATCTTTGGAAACCCTGGTGGCATAGTGGTTAAATGCTATGGCTGCTAACCAAAGGGTCAGCAGTTTGAATCTGCCAGGCGCTCCTTGGAAACTCTATGGGGCAGTTCTACTCTGTCCTATAGGGTCGCTATGAGTCAGAATCGACTTGACGGCACTGGGCTTGCTTTTATTTATTTATTTATTTTTTTGGTCTAACCTTTGTCTGAAGAGCCGGCTTTGGGAATGGTTTCAGTTCTGGGTTAATAGAGCATCAGGGGCCATGGTTTTAGAGATTCTTCCAGTCTGTGTCAGACCTTTAAGTCTGGTCTTTTTAGGTGAATTTGAGTTCTGCTTCACATTTTTCTCCTGATTGTCCGGGACTCTCTGTTGTTTTACCTGTCAGAGTGGTCCTTGGTTGTAGCCCGGCACTATCTAGTTCTTCTGTCCTCAGGCTGGTAGAGTCTCTGGTTTGTGTGATTCTTTAGTCTCTTGGGCTAATATTTTCCTTGTGTCATTGGTTTTCTTCATTCTGCTTTGCCCCAAGTGGGATGGGACCAATTCATGCATCTTAGATGGCCACTCCCAAGCTTTTAAGACTCCAGGCACCACTCATCAAAGTGGTGCAGAACATTTTCTTAATAAACTTTGTTATGCCAGTTGACCTAGATGTCCCCCAAAACCATGATCCCCAGGCCCCAGCCCCAGCTACTCTGTCCCTCAAAGTGTTTGGATATGTCCAGGAAACTTTTTAGCTTTTTCTGTGGTCCAGTTTGCTGACTTCCCCTCTTTTGTGTGTTGTCCTTCTCTCTTGTTAAGTTTTTGACTATTCAGTACCAAAATCATAGACTACTAGAACTTGAAAGGATGTTATGTATAGGTAGAGGTCATCTGGTCCAAACCTCTTCTCTCCAAGTAAGAAGAATGAGGCTCAGAGTAGTAACTTACTCAAGGTGAGTCACACAGCAAGTTAAAATAATGACTCCTCTGTTCCCAGTTATCAGTATTACACTGAGCTGCCTCTACAGGTCTTTGCTTTTAGTATTGGCCACTAGCTACAAAACATGTAGTTCTCTCTGATTCAGAAATGATTATAGCTAACAATATTTTATGATAAACAGGATTTCATTATTTTTCAGTAATTTTTTGTGTGTGACTTCTGGAGTCTGGAGTATAACTCATCCATAATAGAATATAAAATAATCAAAGAAGTGAAAAATAATGAGAATCCATTTTTTGAAGACAACAAATCTGGAAAAAAAAATCAAATTTCTGCTCTTGGTTTCCAATTATATTATCAAATGCTCCATCTGTACATCACATTTAATAGCCCATTAAAATCTTTGTTATAGAGTAGATTTCACATTGCCTCGGTGGCAAAAAACAGCAATTTTTCTTGATGCATGCGTTGGAGCTAGCTGTGATTTTATGGGTTTTTTTTTTCCCCCACATGTCATAAGAATATCCTCAAATTAAACAGTTTTGTCGTCTATCACCAAACTATGTGTCAGCTTGTGGTAGAACATTTCGTTTTACATCTTATATCCCTAACTTTAGATAAACACAAACGAAAATCAGAAAATCACAATGTTCACTGCTTTACAGCTAAAATTGTTACCGCATTGCTACATGCACATGCGTTTTTCCCATTACTGACAGGTAGTTTCTGGGGGAAAGGTAGTCGCAGTCAGGGTATTAAACACTCGGCAATTGAACATTAATTATGGATATGGAAAAGGACAGCAATAAGCAAAATTGGGATATTTATCTTATTTTTATCTGTACTGTAGTAGAAATGTGTATACCATATACTACATGTCTTTGTAAGCATCTGATGTTATACATGACCAATCTCCTTTTTGTTATTTGGTGCCTTATTTATTTCTGTTCAGAATGGAGAGAGCCAATTCAAGATGATAAAAATCCTTAGAGGAGGAAAATTCTCTAAGAGTAGAAATGTCCAAGAGTGAAATGGTCTTCAAGCCCCCAAAAATTCAGCAAAACATTCCAAAATCAGTCATTTTGCCCCTTGTACAACTCAAAGGCCACCATGTCATTGAGGGAGCCAATAGCCCCTCAGAGTATTAAGATTTCACAATCTGTTTAACCTTCTCTAATGTTCAGCTACTGTTTTTTGTTTTTGTAACAGCTTTATTGATATGTAATTCATATTCATATACTGTTAACTCACCCAAATTGTACAGTACAATTGAATAGTTTTTAATATATTCACAAAATTGTGCAACCATCAATTTTAGAGCATTTTCATGATCTCAATATAAAAGAAAAGAAAACATACCCAGTAGCTGTCACATCCACAGTCACTCCATTGCCCCAGCCCTAAATTACCACTAATCTACTCTCTATCCCTGTGTATTTGTGTATTCTGAACATTTCATATACATGGAGCCATAAAGTATGTGGTATTTTATGACTGGTTTCTTTCACTCAGCCTAATGTTTTCAAGGTTCATCCATGTTGTAGCATGTATTGATAACTACCTTCATTTTATGGCCAAATAATACTCCATATTATGACTATATGACATTTTGTTTATCCATTTATCAACTGATAAACATTTTGGTTGTTTCTACCTTTCGGCTATTATGAATAATGCTGCTATGAACATCTGTATACAAGTTTCTTGTGAACATATATTTTCATCTCTTTGGTTTTTTTTTTTTTTTTTTTTTTTTTAGGTATATACCTAGGAATGGGATTGCATGGTTATTTAGACATTTTAAATTTTTTAAATAAAATTTGTTCTTATATTTAACTAGACTGTCTTACTGCCAGATTCTGTTGCTTTGACATCCATGTATCTATAGAAGATAATTAAGTCATTCTTCATTTTTGATCCTCAGGACATAAAAAATTTGTATTACCTCTTCATCTCAATTCCAGATTAAGCATTTTAAATTCCCTAAATATTTCAGATTTTTTAAAAAATCTTTACTCAGGTCACATTTACTTTAATCCAGAATTGCTCCCCATAACTTGTTTTTATACTTACGATAAAACCACCTTCGACCATTAGAATGATAATGTCCATTTATTGGCCACTTTCTGTGTGCAGGTAGATGCTTAGTACTCTACATGCATTTCTCTAGTTCTTAAAACAACCACGTGAGATAAATATCGTATCTCAGTATTACAGTTGAGAGAACTGAGACTCGAAGAGTTCAAGTGACTTATCTAAGATCTCCAGCTAATAAAGCAGTAGAAAGAGATTAGGAAGCAAAAGTCCTCTGACTCAGAATTCTGGGTTCTTCTCTCATACCAAGCAGTCTCGTGTTAAGAACTCTTTGACCAATGACCGCAATTAAAAGAGCATTCTTTACAACTGCTATTTAATTGTTTCAACCCTTCACTTCCACATAGAGACATACAACAGTGAGCTTAAGAGGAAAACCTCAAATATCAGAAAATAGTTAATAATAGTACGAGTACCAATACCAGTTGCTATCCAGTTGATTTTGACTCTAATAATATTATACATTAAATAGCATAGAAGAATACCTTTCACAGTTTTTGAACATATCCATAATAAGAACAATGTTTTATATCAAAGCCCATAATACCACTTATACTCAAAATTTCCAAAGAATAATACTTTGGATGTATATTCTGTTCAGATCTCAGGACCCATAGTTCTCTAGCCACAATTTGAAAAATACTGGTATACAGACTCTACAATTGGGGTAGACATTCCTTGTCCTAGAGTCATCTTAAAGTTACTTGTCCTTGAAGAAAATAGCCAGGAATTGTGAAAATCTTCCCCGCTGCCACAAGATCATGAAGACGCAACAAAAGATAGCAGGCAAATTGGACAAACTCAGCCACTTGTAGAGGGTTGAAGCTACCATTCAGCAGAGCTAAATGAACTCCCAGAGAAGGGAGCATACAAAGAGACAGAGAGCTGCAGTGTCACACAAATGAAGAGCTACCGTTCCAGAGTAATCAACGTATAATGGTAGGCAAGTTGTAAAACATATTGAAGTGAAGTAAAACCACTGCAGAAATATGGCTACTACTCTGTCATCAACAACTGTACAATTAGAGACAACGAATTACAGAATTCTGCAGTTTATGTTAAAGGCCTAAATAGGAAGAGATGATCTTCAATGGTAGGTCAATACAGGACCGCAACAACCAGAAAGTAGATCAGTGATCAAGGATAAAAGCATAATACTAATACCACTCTTGGAGAGACACATTTCTCTTAGCTACAGTTATTTAAAGGTTTACACAATTTCTAGAGAAAATGAGTTAAATGTTTTACCAAAGCCACATTGTTGTTAGGTGTTGTTAGGTGTTGTCACATTGGATCCAACTCATAGCAACCCTATGGACAACAGAAAGAAACACTGCCCGGTCTTGTGCCATCCTCACAATGGTTGTTATGCTTGAACCCATTGTTGCAGCCACTGTGTCAATCCACCTCATGGAGGGTCTTCCTCTTTTTCACTGACCCTCTACTTTACCAAGCCATACTACATGTTTACCATAGCCACATTACATGTCATCTGTGATTCATTATAGATTCTATTTTAGTGATATAGTTAAATTCTCAGTCCATCCACATTGCCATCGAGTCAATTCCAACTCATAGCGAGCCTATAGAACAGAGTAGAACTGCCCCCATACAGTTTCCAATGCTGTAATCTTTCCAGAAGCTGACTGCCACATTTTTCTCCCACAGAGCAGCTGGTGGGTTTGAATCGCTGACCTTTTGATTAGCAGTCAGACGTTTAACAAGTGTGCCACCAGGGCTCCTTTCTCAGTTCATTAAAAAAAAAAAAAAACAAACCTGTTACCCTCGAGTTGATTCTGACTCATAGTGTGACCCTATAGGGCAGAAGTGAACTGCTCCAAAGGGTTTCCAAGGAGCAGCCGGTGGATTCAAACTGCCAACCTTTTGGTTAGCAGCCCTAGCTCTTAACCACTGAACCACCACCCAAAAGAAAACCAAACCTATTGCCATCGAGTCGATTCTGACTCATAGAGACCCTATAGGACAGAGTACAGCTGCCCCATATGGTTTCCAAGGAGCACCTGGTGGATGCAAACTGCCGGCCTTTTGGTTAGCAGCGATAGCTCTTAACCACTACACCACCAGGGTGTCCACTCTGCCACCAGTAATGTTTAATTCGACTCAATCTTTTTTTGTTGTCTTAGAAAATCTTGAGTTAAAAAAAGATCAGTGCATTTTTAGAGACAGCTTTTGGGTGGTCCCAAATGACAATTGCTACAAAAATTGGTCAGATGAGGTAGGCAGCACCCCTTGAATAATATTTCTTTAACAAGAATTATTCCTTTTTGGCCGTACATAATATCCATCTGGATGAGACCACGACACTTGATGAAGTAAATGGTGCAACCCAAAATCTCCTGTTTGCAGAGCTTCCTTAGCTTTCCTCTAGACAGCAAATAGAGATTTGCACAGAAGTGTAGTTTTAAGTGCATATGGCATCAGGATTATAACAAAGAATTATTTACCGTACATACCGCCTATGAAGATAACCAATTCTTGTTCTTCATTAGCATTGGGCAGATACCATCTTTTATGTGATTTCTAAATTTTCTCTACCTCCATTCACAACTTTATGTATCTCAAAGTTAGACGCACAGCTTAATGCATGGAAGGACACTTGTCCAGGGATCAGAGGACAAAGGTAAATGCCGGCTTTGCCCCCTTATTAGCTTGTTTTGGATTACTTGCTAATGAAAGTAATAACATTAGGAAAGTGAGTGATTTTTTTGAAGTGTCAGTTTCCTCATATGTGAAAAAGGTAAAGCATTTACTATTCTAGCCTCATTCATGTGTTGTTGTGAGAATTGAATGAGATTAACACTGCAGAGTTCTTTGTGAATTGATCATTATTGCACAAATGTAAAGATGAAAGGAACCTCATTAGGCAGACCCTTCCTTTGCATGTGTGATCCTAAAAGCTGCTTGCTAAAGATTTCTACTTGCTATAATAGAAAGTTGTTGGAACTGCTTTCTCTGCCTCCCTGTTCCAGTCTTTATTTGACTGCCTCGTGCCTCTAAATGTGATCTTTACCTCTTTGTCACCATGATCAAATCCTTAAATCAAATCCTCTTTTCTTGCAGTCTGAATTGCCCTCACTGGGAGATTTGCTATAGTGAAATGCGAAAGACTGCCTCATGCAGATGGCAACAACTGAGAAACACATAGCCCAGGATTAAGCAGATAATATATTTCTTCAAACTGAAGTCTTTAAAAAGAAAAAAAAAAAATCACATCCTTATAGAATAAAAACTACTGCAGTGTTGAATGATTCGAATCTTCTATGACTTAATTGAGTTATCTCAATCTACAGTAATCATTTTCCTCACCTTATTACAAATATGCTGCAAGCATTGTGTTCCTAAGTGGTTGTGTCCTTTTTGGGTGAAGGAAAGGTTGCTCCCAATCACAGGGAAATTTTAAGGAACCGCTGTCAAGCGTGCCAAGATGACTGCTCAGCTGCCTTCATGTTATTATATTTGATTGCAAACCCTACCAAATATGGAAAGAATTGGCTCCCCTGGAAGTAGGAACTTTCAGAGGAATCAGAAGCTTGGCTAAATACCAAAAACAAAGGGTATGATTGGTTATTGAATATGCAATTGTATGTTTTGATACTATCACATCTATTAGGAAATTTACATAAAATCACATAACCATGTTGTTTTGTAGATTACTGTAATTTTCCTTCATTTGTGTCCTGGGGAAAGACTTTGTACATTTATACACCTGCAATTAAAGTAATTTCATATCTAGTGCCACACTGGGCAGAGCAACAGTGACTCAGAATAGCACGAAAAAGGCCAACACTGAAAATCTTAGATGCGATAGATCCATTATTATTATGTATTAGATCTATTAAATGCAATAGATCTAAGACGGTAAATAGCCAAGGTCAAGACTGGGGGAGGGAGAGAGTCAGTAAGCATTAAACCAAAACCCACTGCCATTGAGTCAATTCTGACTCATGTGACCCTATAGGACAGAGTAGAATTGCCCCACAGGGTTTCCAAGGCTATAATCTTTACAAAAGCAGGCTGCCATATCTTTCTCCCATGGAGTGGCTGATGGGTTTCAACCCCTGACTTTTCGGTTAGCAGCTGAGAGCTTAACCACTGTGCAACCAGGGCTCCTTCAGTAAGCATAGGAAGAAGTTAAAAAAAAATACTATCAGTTAAGGAAGATCAAAGTGGCCTACAAAGATAGCAAATAGGAGCAGGTAGACCAGTTTGGTGCTAGGCCTTTGATGACCACAAAGATAGATGGAAGGAGCAGGCAGGCAAACTATATAAGTCCTGGAAGGGCAGAGACAAAGAAGAGTGAGGGAGCTATTGAAGCTACACCCTTAAAACAAAGTATGATATCTGATCCTAGGACAAATATATTCTTCCTCCTATTGTTTATAGTCATGCAAGAACTCACAGTTGTGTGTGATATAATGAAAGGATGCACCTCACAGTGGAGATTACAATGAAGAGAAAGCACTAGACTCTCCGGAGGTCTTGGATACAGGCCAAGAGTTTTTCTCCTTTTTAGGCAAAGAACCTGCTTTTTATCTACCTGATGCCTTGGCATTGAGTGGAAGTAGGGAATGTATTGACTCTAAAGTTTCTCCCTAGAGTTAGGAAAGAAGTACCAATCTATGCTGTATTTTCAAATCACTGGGGAAATATTATAATTGCTCCACTTATCGAGTATCTTTTTAGCTGTCTCTTGCTGTATGCAAGGAGACCCGGTGGTGCAGTGGTTAAAGTGCTCAGCTGCTAACCACAAGGTCGGCATCTGAGGGAGAAAGATGTGTCAGTCTGCTCCTGTAAAGGTTTACGGCCTTGGAAACCCGGTGAGTGCAGTTCTCCTCTGTCCTATAGGGTCGCTATGAGTCAGAGTCAACTGGACGGCACTGGGTTTTTGGTTTTGGTGGGTGTTGTATCCAGTCTATATTATATAAATCCCAGAACCACAGAACAAGTTAAATGTTATCCTCTGTTTGTTAATTAAGAATCCTGATACTAAGACATATTAAATTATGTAGTTAATAAATAGTTGAGATGGGATGTGGCTAGAAATCTGTCTCTGTAGCCCCATAAGCCATAGAGAAAGGGTATGAGGATGACAACTGCTTATGTATTCATTTATTAGGTAAGTGTACAGCTCTAGTAGTGGATCCCAGATTGTGTGCTAGCTCCCCTTCCCCAGTTCCTCCATTTTAAGAAAATTAAAACATATTTTTAAAAGCTATTAGGCTAAGTTGATTAACTGTCTAAAAATTACGTTGTCACAGTTCTCTGTATAAACTCACTTTGCTCTTCTTAGTCCTTCTAATAAATGGGTGTGTTGAGTTCTTGCCACTCATGGAATTACAAAAAAGAGATTTGGATGAGTCTCATAACTCTAAGTTTTTCAATCATGTCAAGCTCTGGCCTGATCAAATATACTTAATTGAAAGAAACCTATGGGGAATGTGCCTGGCTGACTTGAAAGTAACTATTAGTACAATCAAATTCAAAAGAATTGTCCAGAAAATATGCATAGACATTTAACACTTTAAGTTCATGAAAAATTATTGCCTTAAACTCATTTATTACAATTTTCGTAGAGTACTTTGTCTGCTCCAGATTCTGTTCTTTAGAGCTGAAAAACCTGTGAAAAAAAGAGAACTCTATCAACAGTACTTTTTTTTTTTTAAATAAACAGCTGATTGGATGGATTTCTTTTCTGCTTCAGTTTATTTTCCACCCACATGAACAATTATGTGACTATGGCTTATAAAACAGAGAGAGAGAGAAAATGGAAACTGTTTAAAGTTTTGAAACTCATTTGTAAGGAAATATTTAAAAGGTTGGTGTGGTTTAGTTTAGCCTAGAGAAGACAAGATTGGGGAAAACTTAAAATATTCCCATGGATAGGAAGAACTTAAAAATAAGAAAAATAGGAATTTGTCGAAATAGCAGTGTGGGATTGTTAGATTTCTTTACAGGTAAATGTCACCAAAGACAGGATTGTGAATCCTGGACTAGACTCATGAATAAGGGTGTAGAATGCTTGTTCTTCTCTCCAGACTCCTTTAAAAACAATGAAGATTCTTATGTACTATGCACCATTTAGTACGCAGATTCTACATGGATGCATGGAGGCGAGGAGTTTGGATGCCAAAATTCTATGGGCTGTCCATTTTATATTTCTTGGATATGTACCCTTGGGTTAATGGTTGGGAATTTGAAGTCCAACAAAATTAAATAACTTAAACAAGTACATTGACTAAATCAGTGGTAGAGCAAGCGCATTAGAAGTTTTTTTTTTCCTCTCTTGAATAGATAGGACTTACCCTTTCTACTGAAAAAAAAAAAAAAAGAAGAAGGAAGGAAGGGAAGAAGGAAAAAAAGAAAGGAAGAAGGTCAGGATGATCCAACTGCATTATAGTCAGCTCTGCATTCTCGGAAGGTTAGCACTAAATTTTACTTTTTGTTCACTAACAGTTCAGAGTGGATAATTGGCAAGCATTGGGCTTTGGAGTCTTCAGTTGCATGAAGAGAGAGTAAAAAAGCACATATAGAACTGTGAAGCAAGTTTTTACAGGTTATGACTTCTGTCCATATTCCATTAAACGGAACTCAGTCATATGACCCTGCGTTACTGCAGGGGAGGCTAGTAAAGGTCACACAGCTGTGTGTCCAGGAGTTTATGTATGTGTGAGTGTATGTGAGTGTGTGCGAGTGTGTGTGAATGTGCACATGTGCACAGGTGACTGAGGAGAGAATCACCAAGCTAAGAAGAGATACTTTCTTTAAAAATACTTAACCAAACCAACCAGTTGCTGTCAATTCCAACTCGTGGTGGTCCCGTGTGTGTCAGAGTAGAACTGTGCTGTATAGGGTTTTCAGTGGCTGATGTTTCAGAAATAGATCGCCAGGACTTTTTCTGAGTTGCCAGTGGGTGGACCTGAACTGCCAACCTTTTGGTTAGCAGCTAAGTGCATTAACCATTTGTACCAGGGACTCTTTAAAAGCACTTGTTAAACATAAAGTATGGTAATGCTAGAATGTATTAATGCTTCAAGCATAAGACCATTTCTAATTCCTTTAAAAAATATGCTTTGAGAATAAATGTTGAATTTTTTTTAGTGTGGACTCCTTCTATTATAATTTCACTTGAAAATCAAACTTGCTGTGAATTCCAGTAGAAATTTTTAGGACTGAGCAATGAAACAGGGTAATTTTTAACAAGTGCCAACGATTTCCATGTGAAAGGGGCCTTTATTAAACATAACACTCCTGTGGATTAATGATGTGTTAGCAGAAAAAGACATGTTGAGCTTGGTGCAATTATCCTTCCATCCCAATTATACTGTGACATTAAATCTTGTGACATTTAATAAGAAAGGCCATTTCACCCATGGCTACCTCCAGTGCAGACGATTTATACAACAGCGTTCCCATAGACAAAATTATGAAAAGAAGGCATTTCAACATGCTGATATGTCTAACAGCCCATGTAAATTAAATAAGGTGTAGCAAAATATATAAACTCGTAATATTATGATTACCTGTTACCTGAGACAAAAGAAAGATAAATTAACAACACTAGCTTTTAATCCATTACAAAATTAAACAAATGTAAAAGGATAACTAATAGGAGAGGAAGCTGCAGAGTAGATAGGGACTCAGGAAGTTATTTTTTCCTCACAGAGACATTTAAAGATTTTTCATAATGTGCGTCCATCTGGCATATTTGGACAGTAAAATAGCTTAATATTTGTTGAAACTTCAATTAATTTTACGCTGCAGTTGCAAGATGCCTTAATTACCTTAGAGAGTTGAAACTCTTCTATCTGAGGTTGAATTCTTGGTCTTTTAAATTAAGTTGTTTTGATATCTTGTATTTTAAACTATTTGTATTTCATCAAGTTAAAGAAGAGCTAAGTATAAAGGGTGCTGAACAAATATTTGTTGAGGAACGTACTTGTATTTCTGATCTTTACACTGCTGAGATGATGGAAAAACAGCCAAATATAACAGAAAAAAAAAAATCACGAAACCATACGTTTTAAGGGCTACATTAAATCTCGAATAAATAGAATGAGATTTTTTATTTATATAAATGAAATTCCGAGTTGCTTTTGGTTTAAAATACAGAAACATAAATTTTTAAAAGAAATTGCTAGTTTACCAAGAAGCCATATTTTTGGTAAGATGAGAGTTTTGTATTATTTCAGTAAGAGTGTATAATTATCATACATATAAGTAGATAAATAGAAACAGTAGTTAGCTGAGTAAATGTACATCTTAATCAAATGGTCTAAAAATTACCATCTTTGAATTTTAAAGGTTTTAAGAATTTTTGCTCAGATCTATAAAGAAATAACCTTAGTCATAAAATGTTAGGACTAAAATAAGTCTGATAGCCCCAAGGATGTCAACTATTCTGAAGTAGCCCATATCTCTGCTAGAAGACTCCTGAGAATATTTAAAGGACCAGACTCCTGAGAAGATCTGTCCTCTAATATGAATACTTTTATTCCAGAATCCCTTGCTTTCATAAATATGAGTGATGCTGCGTCCTCTAGACTGATTTGGTCCCATCTGGTAAGAGAAAGTCCCTTGGCTCAATGATGTGATTGACTCCTAAGGATCTAGTTCATCATTAGAGGAACAGATACTAGAATTATTGATGTGTCTCTTGTCCACTTCCATCTTAAATGTTGCTTCTTGAGAACAGAACCCATGAATTCCTTATCATTATAACCTCATGGTTGACTACTGTCTGGTTTATTACTGTTACCTATCCATGGGCTCACCAATTGTCATGATCATCCAAATATTTTTTTACTGTTCTAACTCGTCATATGTGGAGGTAGGTGTGTCAACTTGAGTCTTCCGGTTACAAGTAATAGAAAATCCAACCCAAGCTATCTTAAGCAATAAGGAAGCTGAGTGTAAGCTAGGGTGGGTCCAGTGGTTAAATAATGCTGTCAAGGTTCTAGGGTTTTTCTCTGTCTCAGCTGTGCCAACTATAGCATTGTCTTTATGCTGAGGCTGATTCCTCTTTGATTTAGGGTAACTTTCAGTAGTTGCTATACCTTCCCTTGTTCAAGAAAAGATAGAGGTAGAGAGTTTAGCTTTAAGTGTTCTCTCATAAGAACCAAGGAAAACTTTCTCAGAGCTTACTTAAAATTCTCTCCTTATATCATACTGGCTACAATTTTGTCACATAATCTTCCTGAACTGGCCAAGTAGATGGAATGCTCGAAGGCCAATTGAGATTGTACATTTTACTATAGTAAGTGTAATTGCAATTATATTTATTAATTAATTCCAACTGCACTTCTGCTTCTAAAGTAATAGAATGGTTGTTAGGTTACCAACTACAATGTTATTTACAGTAGGAGAAGTCCAAGGAAACTGAACAGAGAGAGAACAGAGAAGTAGATTTAAAATGAAGGTATTGAGGGCCAATTGGGGCCACCCTTTTGCAAAGAGAAATAGAGAAACTTCAAGCCAAGCAAAACATTCAAGTTAAAAGAAGAAGAATAACACAGCACAAACTAGTAAGAACTATTTCATTTAAAAAAAAAAAAAAAGCTAGAGTGTTAAACTTTTATAGAATCTTTGTGTTCTTTAATAAGGAGATTTTGTTTTTTCTGAGAAATGAAGTTGAGGATATACTTAACGAGGCAGGAGAAAAATGAGAAAACATATAGTAAAAGTGAGAAGGCGTGTAGTCTTTTAATGTAAACTCACAATTTGGGGTAAGGGTTAGATATGAAAAAGACTAACCTATTGTTCCTATTTCTATGGGTGCATTTTGTTTGTATAGAAAGATTTAACCATATAAGTGCTGGCATATTGGATGGTTTGTTACAAGGAGGCAGAGTACAAATAATAAGAAATTCAACTGTACTTAAGATCAATGAGCTTGTCTTTGTGCTGGGTTGTAATGAGCCTGGTTTTCCTTTGCACACTGGAAAACGCAAGTTCTTTGTAGAAAACCTTCCTCCTCATCTCTTCCTGCATTTGTTTCTAGGGAGAGATTTACCATTCCATAACCAAAATTTTGGGCCTTTCCAAAGTGTAAACTATTGTTATCCAAACATGTCAGTGCATAGCCTTGAAAACTTACAAATCTCCCTGCTCAAAGAGGAACTGTCACTAAGGCAGGCCATAGTTAAATTTCAGTAACCATAAGGGTTACTCTAATGGCACGTGAAGCTGGAAATTAGAATCGTGCCGGATAGTGGTAATCATTCCAGAATTTCTGCCTATTTAACAAATGTAATCCTCAACCAACCCCAGACCTCAGAATCTAGGGCTCAGGGTAGATCCCTGTGTTGGGAACAAGTATCTGTGACCAGGAATGTGACCAAAGATGAAACCACATCTGTATCAGACAGAATCTAGAGACTAAAATCTGTGACATAAGTAAAGCCAAGTAAACTCTTAAGAAGCCAGAGGTCATAGAATCAACCTTAGGGAAAAAGTTGTTTCCAGCGTAATTGAGGAAATTCTCTGCCAGGTTTATCTGGACAAAAAAAAAAAAAGTCTACTACTAGGCCTCAGTTATCTGATTAATTTTTATGTTGATTAAGTTTGCTGTGTAGATGCTTCACACACCATATTACCTACGTACATTTTTTTTTTTTTACAATAGTCCTAAGCATAGGTATAGCTTCTCAGAATATACTTATTTTTAAGTAATGACCTTCTGTAGGAGCCTTGGTGGAGCAGTGGTTAAAGTGATTGACTGCTAACCGAAAGGTCAGCGGTTCGAAACCACCAGTGGCTCCGCAAGAGAAAGATGTGGTAGTCCGCTTCCATTGAGATTACAGCCTTAGAAACCCTATGGGGTCGCTGTGAGTCAGAATTGACTCGATGGCAGTGGGTTTGGCTTTTGGTTTGGGGACCTTCTATAATGTAACATTTTATACCTGCCAAAGTACAACTAGCTGCCCTTTCTAGAGGTTACCTGGAGCCCTTCACATTTTCTTTCATTTTCTCAAAATTCATCCAAATCTAGGTTGCATGTTGGAGTTTCACTTATGAAAGTGTTGAAAAGTCACATAAAGTCATTTTTGCATTAAGGCTCTGGCAAGATAGCTGGTTTCTGTGGAAATATATATATATAGAGAGAGAGAGAGAGATTATTTTTAGTGGTAAATAGCCATTGCCAGGGAGCCGTAGTTAAGAAATGGTGTGCCCTGCAGTGCTCAGAAAAATAAGCTGTCTGTGAGTATTTTAAAGCACCAAGCAAATTCCGAGGTATGAGAGTATCCTGGGGTCACACAGCTCCATCTTGGCGAAACAAGCTGAAGCTTTGTGGAAGTGAATTAAAGACTCGACGGCACTGGGCTGTTGGGTTTATCACAGACTTGCAATTCATCGTAAGAAATGTTCTTTGCCTAGTAAAGCCAATTTTTTTTAGTGTTTGACCCCCACAGCATCTAAAATGAGCATTTGACATCCACCTCTTAGTTCTCTCCCATTCCATTGCTGCGATGGTAAAATTGAGCTTTACATCTGAGAACACATCTACTTTAACCTTAAGGATGACTTTGACTTATAAAAGTTTTGTTTTTTCTTCTTTTTTCCTATTGTCAAGTTTAAGCAGAAATATTTCGGACATAGAGACTCAAAAATCACTTATAGTCAGGGGAAAGACATAGCTAAGACGTTGTTGAATTTGAAAAAGAGAGTTAAGTCGTGGGTTGATAAATTGCTTTAGTTCCCAGCATTACTGGGAAACAGCTGATAAAAATGTCTTCTCATATAGTCATTAACAGTAGGGCTTTTTTAGGGGGATTGGTGATAGCCTGTGGATAAACAAAAGGATTAACTTCATTCTGAAGCGATATGCAGATTCATCTTTCATTGTTAAAGGGCAGGTAAGAAAATTGCCTATTTCTTTGAATAATTTGGTCTGTAACTTTGATCACTAGATGGTTCATTTATGAACGTTGTTGTGGTTGTTAGGTGCCCTTGAGCCGATTCTGACTCAAAGGGACCCTGTAGAACAAAGTAGAACTGCTCCATAGGGTTTCCACGGAGCAGCTGGTAGATTCCAACTGCACGCCTTTTGGTTAGTAGCCGTAGCTCTGAAAAACTCAATATTTTCTTCCCTGTGGTAATGTATTTGCAGTAAATGAGATATTCACTTTTAAAAATCTTTTCCTGAAAACAGGAGTCAAATGATTTTCACAGATACGACTAAGTTTTTTTGTTTTTTTCTATTAGTGGTGAAGTGTTCTTCCTGCTATGGCTTGATCACTGTACATTTGCATTACAAACCAGCACCGAACTCCATAATGCAAACTAACCACATCTTGGATAATCTTTGCTATAATTCCAATTAAAAACTTAAATCTTCTGGGCTCTATACTTGACTGGCTTGGGTAGGATAGAGGACCCAGGGTTCTTTGTGTCTTGAAGTCTGATGTTCAAAATTCCAACAATCCTTTCGAATCCCTTTAAAAAAAAAAAAAATTAAGTTTGCTATTTCCAGATATCCTTTAATACTTATGTGTGAATTTTACAATGGGAATTTTTTAAACCCTTTTGTGTTTAGTAACAACATGGCCTTGATAACAACGTCAGGCTACAACTGTGCATTGTGGGAGAAATTACGAAGATTTACCAGTTTGAGCAATCCTAAACTTTCTTTTTGCGCTTTTTACAATAACTCCTTTGTTTTCCACTTTATTTGGGAAGCAAGATTTAAGTAATTTTTCCGTTCTGCTTCAGTAGTCAGTCAAAGTTGCTAAGTGATGTTATTATGTGTAGAAAATAAATGCAGCAGTTTAGTCAGTCTGCCCTGTTCTATGTTCCTCTCTTAAAGGAGGTAACCATTCAAACGAGTCTGTGGAAAACAAAACAATGTTCAAACCTGAAAAAGCCCTGTGTTAAACTGTCTCTAACCCCATCACACAAGCAGATACCACACGAGTCTGAATTAGAGAGTAGGGAATTATTGACAGGGGTCAAGAGACTCAGAGAAGAAGAAAATTAGAATCAGAGTGTATGGAAAAATAGAAAATTGGGCATTCTGATGTTTTCCCCAAATTAGAAGTAACGTGGACAGGTAAAGGAAAGAGGAAAATAATGAGGCCTTATCTATTTCCCTTAGAGAGAAGAAAAAGGGAGCTAATGCAGGCAGAATATAAAGTCTTAAAAATGTGCATCTTCCTGTTCTTGTCGTTGCCATCACTGCCATTGAGCCAGTTCCGACTCATAATGACCTTGTGTACAACAGAAGAAAATACTGCTCGGTCCTGTGCCATCCTCACGGTGGTTGTTATGCTTGAGCCCATGGTTGCATCCACTGTGTCAATCCATCTTGTCGAAGGTCTTCCTCTCTTTTGCTGACCCTCTACCAAACTTTGCAATTCAACCTCTAGAAATTATATCATAAGTAAATAATTATTTAAAATATTTTTAAGTTATTAACAAAGTTGATTATCATTAAAATGTTTATAACACAGAAAAGTTATAAACTGCATAAATGTACAGTAACAGATAAATGATTAAATAAAGTATGATACATTCAGATAGTAAAATACCCTGAGACCAAGACCATGAGAAATGTAGTTGAATATTTTATGGCATAGAAAGGTATTCATGGTCTGTATTGTTAAGTTAAGGAGCAGGATACAGAAAATCTTTCTGTTTTTAAAGTATTTTATACACATATATTAGAAAGAGAAAAGAAATTATATGAGAAACAAATGCTAAATGTTGACCAACAGTTATCTACTGTTTATGAACATATGTTTTTGTTTATGTCTTATTTATATTTTCTATTTTTTTAATAATATTACTTCTGTAGGAAAGAAATACATGCTTTAAAAATATTTTAAAGCACTTTTTCCTCTGAGAATGTCAGTCCAGATATGTTAGGAGGGAAGCCCAAGTTAGGACAATTGGTAATCGAGGATTAACTCATTTCTTCCCACGCCTTATCTTTTATGAACTATGGTAAAAAAAAAAAAGAAAGAAAGAAAAATACATGAAAATATTGCAAAACCTTCCAATACTCATTTATTAAAGTATGCACTGCATGTAAAAGATCTTCCAAGAAATATGATTTGCTCCAAGAATGTAAGGATAATTGAACATCAAGGATATTTTTTAATTAATTATAAAAATAATCTTATTAAAAAGCATCCAGTTCCAATACATTTCTTAGTAAACTCGTACTAAAGGTATATTTCCAGACATTATAATCTAACAGAAACCAAGAAACAAGGAAATACTCAAGTCATGTTTATTAAAGGCTAGAATAAGACTAAGCTCCTGTTAACACTACAATCATTCAACATTTTTGGATGTTCTAGAAAATACAAATAATAATAAATATTGTATGAGTATTAGAAGAGTCAAAATTATTATTTCAGATGTTGTGAATGTCCACTACAAAAAACCTAAGTAAATCAACTAATGTTTTATAAAATAGTAAATTGGCTGTACTCAATTAACCAAAAATTCAGCAGCTTCCTTGTATGTACAAGTCATTGTAATCAATAATCAGTACAAAAGAGAATGAAAAGAAAAAATAATTATAAAATAAAAACTCTCATTTAAAATGACTGCTAGTTCAAGGTGTGGAAACCCTTTGCAGTAAGCAATTTGGCCTTTGGTCCTGGTTGCTGAGAGTTGGACCACATACGAGGCCAGTGGGGGAGAGGGATGACCAGACCAAGAGGGACGACCTGGGGGCCCAATGTTGATTAAGCCTCAGGAGGCATGATATAATCTATCATGACCACATGGTAAGTCCAATAAAGGCCTTGAAAGATGGAGTTTCAGTGGAGTTTTTGGGGTGGTGACAGCAAATATCTGCTCTGTGGTGGATAAACTTGTCCCCATCCATATAAATTCCTTATGCCAGCAAGGGTTAAAAAAATGATTTAAAAGTTGACTAAGTTACCTGAGGAGTTGGATGTGAGGAAACAGAGAACCCTGTGTTGATAGTTGAGTACAACATTACTAGAGGACAATTTTACAAAAAATTTTTTAAAAATGTTATTAAAAAATTTTAATAGCATACTTTGACCCAGTAGTTATTGCCCTAAGGAAACCAGCAACTGTTCGTGTGTGTGTGTGTATCTATGTGTGTGTGTGTGCATATTGGAATGAGTTACATTTATCGATGCAGAGATGTGGCTGTATTATATTAACTGAAAAGATAGGTTACCAAAGAAGATGCATGTTTTTTGTGAATGTATATACAGTTTTTATATATTTATGTATACTTAAAGTAGGGATATATACCAAAATGTTAACAATGATTCTCATTGTTGTAAATCTTTGTTTTTCCCTGTAAACTTTCTCGTAACTTATCTGTAATAAGCCTCTAATTCTTATATAATCAGAAAAAAAAAAGCTATCTAAAACATATTTTTTCTGATAGAAAATTAGTTCAACTCTCTTCTATCTGAAAAGATTATTTTTTATTTAAATCTTTGAAGCCAATAGAGAACTGTATCAGCTGGAATGCTTTTGACTGAAAGAAATAGAGTGACCAAACAATGACAGCTTACAAAATAAAGGTATTTGCTTATATTACACAACTTTTGAAAGGAATCAATTTCAGGCTTGGTCCAGTGACTAAGCAGTTTCATTAAGCACCCAGGCATTTTCTGTTTTTCCATCTCCCACCCACAGCATGTTGACTTTTCGGCCTTAGGCCAGGGCTGCCAGTCCAGGCCAGACCACAACTGTGATCCGACCAGGGCAGCCCTGCATCTTCTCCCCAGGGTCATACCAGTCCCTAGGCCATTTCAGCCATTGATCTCAAGGGGTCCCTGGTAACTGGGACAGGGAGGGAATGAGGACAGAATGGTTGAGGCAGAAAGTTGTTGGAATGAGACAGGGTCCATTTGGGGAAAATGGACCTCATGGTCATAAAATGGCTGCATCAGCTCTAACAATCACATTCATTATTTAGCTATATTCAAGGTAGGAAAAATAAAGGGTAGGGGGAAAATATTTCCTTACTCAGAATCTCTGTCTTTTTACCTGAAAAGAAACATGCACAGTTACCATGTCCCAGCAAACTTCTCCTATGGTCATTGGCGAAGCTCACATGGCCACTCTTAGGCCTATCATTGGCAAAGAGGCTTTTGATGCCCACAATTTTCTTAGCACAATTATGAGTCACCTGTAAGGCTCAGAGATGATCCACTCTCACTAAAATTAAGGGATATCCCATTACTGTGTCCTCACCTTTACGAAATCAGGGCTCTGTTTGCCATGAAAAAGGGTAAAGGCTGCTAGGTGGCCACAGGCGTTATCTTCCATAAAAACGGTATCATCTTGCCAACACGGTAAAACGACACACACATGCACACACAAAGCTTTGTGAGACTTTCATTGGAAAAATTTCATGTTAAACACATTCTTTTATTATTTGTAATTTCAAAGATACAGAATCATAGATATTTAGAAACAGAAGGGGACTCAAATATTACTCAACTTAATTCACTTAAGTAATTAATGAGGAAGTGGGGTCCAGCAAGGTTATAATCTACTGCTCCACATTGCCTGCCTTTATAATTAAAAATCCAGGCTCGTCCTCCTGATTTCCTCTTCGACACATTGCTTTCCATGTTTTTGCCTCCAGCTTGTTTGAACCTAAACATCTTTTCAGGAGGGACTAGTACCTGGAGAAGGACATCAAGCTTCATAAGGTAGAGAGTAGCGAAAAAGAGGAAGACCCTCTGAGATGGATTGACACAGTGGCTGCAACAGTGGGCTCAAACATAACGACAATTTTGAGGATGGCACAGGACAGGACAGTGTTTCATTCTGTTGTACATAGGGTCGCTATGAGTTGGAACTGACTGGACAGCACCTAACATATTTCACCATGGAAAAACAAATAAACAAAAATAACAACAGCAAAATATAAATTGCTTTTGAACTTCCTTTTCTCCCTTGTTACTTTGTCTCACTATGTTCTCTGAGCCTATCATCTGCCTCCTTGCTTGAGAGATTTCCTTAGTTTCAGATTCTTCATAAACACTTTCATAAATTCCCTGACACAAAATTTCCAAAAGCATATTTAATCACAGAATATTTTTTGACTTTTTATTAATAACAGGCTTATAGAAATATTGCAAAAATAGGACAAAGAATTTCCAAATACCCTTCATCCATATTGTTATTGTTAGTTGCAGCTAAGTCTGCTCTAACTCGTAGCGACTTTGTGTATAATAGAACAAAACTTTGCCCAGTTCTGCCACATCCTTACAATTGTTGACATATTTGAGTCGTTGTGGCAACTACGGTGTCAATCCTTCTCATTGAAGGTCTCCTTCTTTTTCACCAGCCTCTGTTTTAACAAGCATGATGTTTTTCTCTAGCAATTGGTCCCTCTTGGTGACATGTCCAAAGTAAGTAAGATAAAATGTTAACATTTTACTACGTATATCTTTCTCTCTGTGTATGTATATATATGTGTGTGTATATATTTTTCTGGACCTTTTGGGAATAAATTACAGCATGATATGCCTTTACTCCTAAGTACTTCAGTATGCACTTCATAGAGGAAGGACATTTCCTTACATAACTATGAAGCAAACAACAAAATTAGGAAATTAATATTGACGCAGTTCTCTTATCTAATCTACACAGCTTATTCAAATTTCACCAATTATCTGACTAATGTTCTTCAAAGTAAAAGAACGTTTTCCAGTCTAGATCCATCCAGTCACATGTTGCACTTGGTTGTCATGTCTTTGTAGTCTCATTCTATCCTTTTATCTGGAACAATTCCTCAGTCTTTTTTTTTGAATAGCACAGGCCATTTCTTACGTAGAATGTCTGTCAAATTTGGTTTGCCTCTGGTACTCATGATCAGATTCAAGTTCAGCGTTTTTGGTAGCAATACCACCGAAGTGAACAATCATTCTCAGTACATCATATGAGGAAGCAAATGATGTCAATTTTTCCCTTACTTTGCCGTAACTTTGATTGTTTGATTAAGGTGGTATCTTGCCAGGTTTCTCCACTTTAAAGTTAATTATTTTTTCTTTGTAATTAATAAGTATCTTGGGGAGAGGTATTTTGAAACCATGTAAATATTTGGTTTCTCATCACCTACACCCACTAGTTTTGCCTGAAACAATGATTACTGTGGTGGTTTTCAAATGATGATTTTCTAACTCTATTAATACCTACTACATTTATAAATTGGCATTCTACTGTAAGGAAGAGTTTTATATATTTATGTATTAATTAATTTACTTTTATCAGTATGGATTCCTGGATTATTTTATACTATTGGTTATGACCTGTTATTATCATCATTTTGATGCTTAAATTGTCCTAATGTCCCTCACTTCTTCCATTTTTTCCCTAGTGTTGGTTTAGGGTTGTCTCTCCTCATGAGCAAACACTGAATAAGTAAAACAAGGAAACAAAAAAGCATCAGTGTTTCAGGACAGAAAATTTTTCTCTACGCTTTACATCATGGTAAATGACCCAGCAATGATTTCAAATACAGCAGGCTCTAAATTCCAAGCTGGTAGTAGAAATGCACCCATTTGTTTATTATAGGCATTTATTATTTATGTTCAGAAAAATAAAATTTCATTTTTCTGAGACACAAGTATATATATCAGAAAAAAAAATTCTATATAGGTGACCTCTCTTTGAAGATAATTTTAGAATAGCACCTTTTAGAACTAGTGTTTGGATTCTCAACATTGCAGCTATGTTAAAGCTGCTAACTGTAGCTTTAACCATGTGATTCCTTTGTAGTACCTTTTATTAAAACCTCGATTTTGTAACATATGATGACATCTTGACAGCTGAGCTGTATTTCACACACACACACACACACACACGTACACACACAAATAAGAAAATGGCAGATTAAAGCTTTTTTTTTTTGTAATTATTGCAGCTCATGGATTGTGTTATCTACAGGAGCTGGGTTCCTGTCCCACTTCTAGCCCTTACAGTCCATATGAACTGGGGTAAAATATTTAACCTCTCTAAACTTCAGCGTCGCCAACCACACAATGGTGAAGTGATTCACTGTGTATACCACTAACCCTATCTCAAAATATCACTCCAAAATATCATGACCATTTAAGATAATACATCCAAAGGGCTGGTCCAAGCCTGGCTCATTACAAGTGTTCAATAATCTTTATTACAATTTGTCAAGCATATTTCTAAGGAAATGGCACTGGGTTCGGTTTCAAGATGGTACTCACAGAGTTTTAGAACAAGACAACATCAGAGTACTACAGTCCAGATGCTAGATGCCTAACAACATCTGCATTTGGTATTTGTGCACATTTTTTCGCTTGCTTCTATTCTGTTCTACACATATTTAATAAGCACCTATCAACTCTCACTCTCACTAAAATAAACTTGGATTTTGATGACTCCCACAAGTACAACTCCAATTCAGAAACTTTTTCTCAGATTCCCCTGCGCCCCTCCTACTGAACTCCTTCTTAACACTTTTACTTTGGTCTCTAGCACTTATCATAATTTGCAATTATATATAAATATACCCAGTGCCCAGTGCGGTCGAGTTGATCTATATATATTTTATATATTATACACACACATATGGAAAACCCGGTGGCATAGTGCTTAAGAGCAATAGCTGCTATCCAAAAGGCTGGCTGTTGGAATCCACCAGGAGTTCCTTGGAAACTCTACGGGACAGTTCTACTCTGTCCTATAGGGTCACTATGAGTAGGAATCAACTCGACAGCAATGGTTTTTGTCTTTGTTTTTTTATATACACACTTTTTTTTTTTTTTTTTTAGTAACTGCCTCTACCCTCCCACTAGATGCTAAGCCTCCTGAGGAGAGGGACCAGGTCTGTCTCATTCATTCAACATCCTGTGGAATACCTCAGCATAATAGCTGCTCAGTAATGTCTGTTGAGTGACTGACTAAATGAATAATTTATATACAATTATGTTGCTTATTCCTCTTACAGGGAATTATCTTAAGTATTATTATGCAAGCACTCAAGTTTTAGTTCATTTCATGTACAAAATCTATTAAAATATTGTGTAAATAGAAGAAATTCAACTGGTAACATTCTGATTGGACATTTAAAAACATAAGCAATTGAAAACTGGGACTAATAGAAATAGCATACTTTTGCAACACTTGTCTTTATTACAGTGAATATGTAACAGTAGAAAATGAATCTATATTTAAATAATGTTTTAATCTTTGAAATGCTCTAATTTCCTTTATATTTTTGTAACATATACTTTTGTTGAGAATTCACATTAAAATACCTTTCTATGACTAGATTAAAATTTTTATTCCATTAACAGGCATTTCTAGGTAGATAACTGGGGTCCCAATAGAATTCACAGCTGCATTTTTACTTGAGATGAATAATGTCTTTTTAGGAAAAAATCATACTGTGTCTTTTTGGTAGGAATTTGGAAATTGTGTGAAATGCTAAGTGACTAAAACAAAAAAAAAGGCAAAATAAATGAGCCTGGGGTTAAAAAAATAAACAGCTCAAACTTGAGGACAAAAGCCAATCCAATGGAAAATATCTTAAAAATCTGGATATGGGATATCATTGTGGAGCTGTTCAATGGAACACAACTACAACAATATGGCTGTTTTTATTTGAGTCTTATGTAACTTTTTTTTTTTATGTAACTTGCAACTAAAAGCATCCTAATATGAACCACTATTAAAGAGTTCGTTATTTCATACTTCATCAATTGTAAGATGTACACATTTGTACATTTTAATATCTCTGAAAAGGCCATACATCTTACAATTGATAGCATCTTATATTCAGTGAAATGCAAGATTTTTTTTTTCTTTTGCCAAATTTGCCATTCAACATTAAAATATGCCAAAGTGCTATGTTAAATAAAGGTGCTCCAGTGACATTCTAAGTTATATAGCCATGGGTAGAACCTATGGCAATCAATATTAACCTGATTCAAATAAGACAATTTATCACTCATTGTATTATTTCCAAAGAGATGATGATAAAGTATAAATTATAGTGAGGAACTCAAGATGACTCAGTCAAGATTATATTTTTATACTCCCCTTAAAGTAACATTCCTTCAGCTGAAAAAAAATAAAAACAGAGCTATTTGTTTTTAGAATACAAATTCATTTCCAATTAATTGAAAATAAATTATTAAAAACCAACTGTTAATCTACTAAGTAGCAGGAAGTTTTTACTGGGGATAGGGGATTTAAGGAACTAACTCATGAATTTTAGAAGAGGTAAGACATGAAGACAAGTAACTAACTATAACACACAGTAGTGTTTTATTCCTGGCATAAACTGCTACCAGAGCACCAGTGGGGTAAAAATGGGTACTATTTGGAGTGTTGGAAAGTCTTGAAGGAGAAAAGCCATTTGAACTCTGTTCTAAAGGATGTGTATGACTTAGGTGAAGATGCAGTGGGCTAAGGGTATTACAAGAGACCCATCCAAATAAAGCATAGAACCTGCAAAGGCCAGAGTGTATTCCGGGAGCAGTAAGGCCTAAAACTAAGATGTTAAAATGAGTTTAATAATAGGAGATAAGATTGACAGGTAGTGGGGATAGATGGTATGCTCATTACCAAGCCCTTTCTCCTTCCAGAAAGCTTTAGTAATGAAATCCTAATCTTTGACCACTGATAATACTTGCTTTCTCACTCACATTTATATTGGAATCAGTCAAAAAAAAAAAAAAACTGAAACTTCAATTTCCTTTAATATGCTTTCTTACACTTTTCTCAAGAAATTTAGAGCAGTGCAGAGCTAGAAAAGAAATTGCAACTAAACACTCATCATAATTGCAATTAAAAGGAAAATCAAAACAACAGCTCACACCTGTGGTGTGCCAGCACAATGCTAGCCAATTTACGTATTATTTAATTTAATGTTCAAGATAACCTTATGATATACATACTATTATGATCTCCGTTTTATTTGTGAGAAAACTGAGTTTAAGTACCTTGTCCAGGGTCAAACAGCTAGTAAATAAGTGCTGATTTATGACTCCAGGTTTGGCTAAAACCAGTATTTAAATGCTGTCCCCCAGTCTCTTTTCAAGCATGACTTTAAATAGGCGAGATTACCTTTTTGACTTGCCATATTGGAAAGGGGGTTTAGAAATATTTTCCTAAATTCTTTTAGTTTGTTCTTCATGCAAAGACCTGTTTGCTTTGGTGCACTATTTGAATTCAACCATATGAAGAATGTTTGTGAGGAGCATCTAGTATTTATTACTAGGAAATAAACTATAATTACCTATTTCATTAAAAAATTACTGAATAGCTGTCTAAAGGTTGGTCAATCCCAACTGACCAACCAGTTAGTGATTTTCTCTCAGCTTAAAGAATTTACTGTTCCCTTGGGCCAAATTTCATTCCATAAAGAACAGAGGACCAGGCCTAATTGGAGAATAATCTCAGGCATGCATCATGAGGCATAAAGATTTTATTTTCTACAAATAACTTGTCTTGGTGATGCCCTGAACCTCAGAAAAATTTTGAAGTTATACAAGACTATAAAATGCAAGTAAAATAGGAAAGTATAAGGTCTTCCATATTTTTTGCCTCAAACAATTTTAAATCCAGGTAGTGTACTTTTTTTATTTTTTATTTTTTTTAAGTATAAACCAGCCTGCAACTTCAAAGGCCACAAAATGTCATTGAAATAAAAATGGATGGCTAACCTTTGAGGCAGTGCTCACCTGTCCGCAATCATTCTGACCTTCACGAGTTCAACCCTTTTCTAACAGCTTTGTCATTCCTTTATTTGGGCTCCTTTTAACTATAATAGAATAAAACACGTGTTTTGCCCAAACATCCATATTTAATAGAGCAATAGAAAACAGATGTCTGTGTTCCTATCGTATAATTACTTAATCAATAAAATAAAAATGCAAAAAGGCTAAGTATCAGTGGAAGAAATTGAACATTAAACACTAAAGCAAACCAAGCCCCACACTGACTTGTATTTTCACACTCAGAGGGAAAACTCACTAACATCTCTCTGTTTTCCTTTTCAAAAAAGAGCTTTAGATTAATGCTATAATTAACCATATGGCATGATTCCTTCCAAACTATAGATTCTATACAATTTGCTTGTAATTAATTCCCTTCTTTTTAATCTTTCCAAATTGGCTTTGTTTGCTTCTGCCATTAATTTCTCTCTCTTCTGTAATGATTGTCCATTGACTTCAAGATCATCTCTGGCTGTGGCACACTAAGATGAGGCTGTAGAAATCAATGAGTACAGATGCTTTTGACGTTTGCTTTCTGCTTGAAGCCAGGAAATATAAATTAGAATCCACCTTGGATGACAGAAAAATCAACGTTTTGGGTCTTTTATGATTTTTTTTCTCACTTCAGGAATTCTGAAATCTAAGCCATGTCAATGGTTGCTGAAAACTCCAAAGCAGTTTTGCTTGGAAGGGAACAATTTTCAGCTCAGCTGAAACTACAAGCAGCAGGGTGCAGGAAAAAGGAAAAGAGAAGGTGATCTGCAAAGAAACTTAAGTTGGTCATGAACAGAAAAAGAAATATTTTAGAAAATGCCCTATCTTTTTGTTGTTGTTGTTAAATTGACATTATGCCGCAGTCATAACAAGAATCTTTTTTGAAATTATGCATTCATAATGATCGCTCTAATTACAAAGCAACACCACAGGGATCTTTCCTGCCTTCTCCTATGAAACATTCGCATTTTTTTTTATTCCACAGTATGAACTTTTCCACTTAATGTCAGTGTTTTTGCTCATTTGTGTTATCCACAACAACAAACCGACTAAGCAAAAGTCAAGATTTCCTTATGGTTCCACGTCAAAAGTGTGATACCTAGATAGTATATTTGGAAGCTGAAAATGTTCCTAAGTAGATGAATTTTATCAGAAAGAGACTGGGAGACAGGACACAGTTCTTTTTAGTCCCTGATTCATTCTTTTATTCAAAGACCAAAAAACAGGAAAATATCAAAGTAAGCTGTACCTTTTCCCCCTTAGTGGTTTTCGCTTTCCTTCTACCTTTGCATTAGTAGCAATTTAGTGAAGGAAATTAAAATAACTAAAAACAACATAATATGGTTATTTATTCTTTACATACAGTATCCTGTGAGACACTAATAGGCACATTTTTCCACAGCCAATGCATTTGACAGATATTCAATTAGATGTACTTATATTCACTGTAGAGACTTTTGTGGTTTTAAAAACCAAAACCTATTGCCGTTGAAGTCGATTCCGACTCATAGCAACCCTATAGGACAGAGTAGAACTGCCTCATAGGATTCCCAAGGCTGTAAATCTTTACTGAAGCAGACCGCCCCATCTTTCTCCCATGAAGTGGCTGGTGAGTTTGAACTACTGACCTTTCAGTTAACAGCCAAGCACTTAACCACTGTGCCACCAGGGCTCCTTTTGGGGTTTATGATATGCTAATATTAATTTTTTTTTTTAATATTAATTCTTATCCAAAAGTGAGGGCTGGGTAGGAGTGGGTGTGGTGTCACAGTCTCCCATTCTTATTTGATCATAGGACCCTTAATCCACAGTTTTCTTCAAAACGCAATGTAAATTTTACACTGCATGGTTTCACCTTCATACAGTTATTTAATGAATATCTCTTCTCTACTAGATGAATGCTCTAGAAAGGCAAGGACTAAGTCTACTTATCCTTGCCATTTTATCTCCAGTTCGCAGCACAATGCCAGACACATAGTTGACCCTTCATGTACATTTGTTGACTTAATGATAGGACTTCACAGTACCCACCCACTTTCACACCAGTGGCTTTCTCGGCCCCTCTTCCCTACTCTTTTGGCTTTCTCCATAGTACTTGCTTCCATCTGGCATATGATTTATTTAGTTGGTCTTTATCATTTATCTCTCCAACTTAAATGAAACCTCCACGAGGGCAGAGATTTTTATCTGCTGTGTTCATTTTGCATTCTCAGTAGGAAAACAGAGCCTGGAACATAATAAGCCTTCAATAAATATTTGTTGAATTAATAGTACAGTTTCAGTTTTCATCCTTTGGTCGGAAAAAGAATCTATTCTCTCAGTTCCTTTCCCAGCATTAAATGAGGGCTCTCCCAGCCATCAGAACACATTCTAATCTTAGGCAAAAATGGCATGTATGCTGTTGGCCTAGATTTAGTTCGGAGCCAATAAAATTCTTTTCTATAATGCAAGTATTTCCATCTGTGTTGCATTTGTGTTGTGTTGTGTGTGTATATAAGCCACCTAGGAGAGTGTTTGCCCTTTTTTGATATAGAGTCCTATGAATTTTAACAAACTTATACAGTAGTATAACCATCAATTCAATCAAGATACAGAATATTTCTATCACCCCAAAACGTCCCCTCAGCCTTCTTTATAGTCAGTCACCTACCTTTCTCTCCAGCCACTGACAACCTCTGAGTGATTTCTGTTCCTATCATTTTGATATTTTCAGAATGACATATAACTGGGATCATACAATATGTAGCCTTTTGAATCTGGCTTCTTTCATCTAGCATAATGCAAATCATAATGCTGCATGTATTAGTAGTTCATTCCTTTTGATTGCTGAGTAGCCTACCATTGTATGAATGTACCACAATTTGTTTTATCCTTTCACCAACTGCTTACACTTGAAGTGCTTCTAGTTTGGGGCAATTATGAAAAAAAAACTGCTATAAACATTTGTGTTCAGGTTTTTGTGTGGACATATGACTTTATTTCTCTTCAATAAATACCTAGGAGTAAGATGACTAGGATAAGTGTATGTTTAACTTTGTAAGTAAACTACCAGATCATTTTCCAATATGGCTGTGCCATTTTTTATTCCCACAAGCAATGCATGAAAGTTCTAGTTGCTCTGAATTCTTTCCAGCATTTGGTATTTTTTTTTTTTTTTTTTGAGACGTCTCTAGTAGGTATGTCATTGCAATTTGGATTCACATTATTCTAATGACTTATGAAAGGAGCCTTAGTGGTATGATGGTTAAGCTTTCAGCTTTTAACTGAAAGGTTGGTGGTTTGAACCCACCTAGCAGCTCTGCAGGAAAAAGACCTGGTTATCTGCTCCCGTAAAGATTACAGTCTAGAAAACCCTATGGGGCAATTCTACTTTGTTACCTAGGGTCGCTATGAGTCAAAAATTGATTCAATGGTACCTAATAACAATAACGACTTATGATATTGAATAACTTTCCATATGGCTGTTTGCCATCTGCCTCTGTGAAGTGTCTGTTTAAATCTTATGCTCATTTTTTTTTTTAATTGTAATGGTTGGTTTCTTATTGAGATTTGAGAGTTCTTTACATATTTTAGTTAGCAGCCTTCTATCATTTATGTGTTTTACAAATATTTCACCCGTCTTCATTCGCTTAGCAGTTGCTTGTCTTCATTCTCTTAGCAGTATGTATTATGTTTTTGACCCCAAATGATTTTTCTAGCATGGTATCCTGTTGTGAATTGGAGATAATAAACTAAAGCCCTTTTAGTGCAAGTGGCCCTTTGTATGTCAATACACATATTGATTTTACTTCAACTCCTCTTAAATCTGTCAGAGTAAACTTTTAGAGGGTAGAGTAGAGACAGTTGCTTCTACGATCTCTCCCATTACTTGGCAACTCGACTTGCTTTACTAGGGACTTATTCAATCAAAACCTCAGATTGTATCTTTAACTCCTACCCTACGCATAGGTAGATATGCGCCTAACCCTTAGAGATGCAACATGAATATACGTGGCCTCCAAGTTTCTTCTTGATCCATGGCCACCAGTAGGATTTGTCATTAATGGTAAAAAAATAAAAGACAGGTTAAGCTGCCTAATTGGATTTAAAAATCTTTATTTTTAGATTTTTTTGAATCACTGTAAACAGTTACAAGAATTCACTCAAAATCCTCTTTTATCCTTAGTATCACCGACCAGGTAAATGTAATGAAAAAATAGAGGAAAGGGGAATAGCTGTGGACAAATTGCCTAAGCTATGACTCTCAATCAACTCGAAGGCAAGAGTTTTGTTTTTTTTTTAAATGGGACCTCAGTAACATGTTATTATGCTTCCATCTCCATTGTGTTAGTAAGGACTTATATTTTGCCTTGATCAATTTCAGACTACAAAAGTTGGTATATTTTACTTTTTAAATAAACTACCAAATCATTTTCCAATATGGCTGTAACATTTTGTCTTCCCACAGGCAATGCATGAAAGTTCATAAAAAGTTAAACTTTTTTCATAAAAAGTTGGTAAAAATCATCAATTTCTTCATCTTTGACATTAGTGGTTGATGCATAAGTTTGAATAATAATCGTATGAACTGGTTTTCCTTATAGGCATAGGGGTATTATCCTATTACTGACAGCCTTGTACTTTGGGGCTGATAATTACTGGTGATTGGATAGTAGTTACTGGTAGTTGGATACTAAAGAAGAAGGATCAGTAGTTGGGAAACATGCTCTTTGCGATAGAATTGACATCAGAGGTCTCATGATAGAATTTTGCAACACCAATGACTTATTCATTCCAAATACCTTTTATTAACAACATAAACAGGGTGGGTCTCGCCAGATGGAATACACAAAAATCAAATAGACTACATCTGTGGACAGAGACAATAGAGAAGATCAGTATCATCAGTCAGAACAAGGCCAGGGGCCGGCTGTGGAATGGAACATCAATTGCTTATATGCAAGTTCGGTTGAAGCTGAAGAAAATTAAAACATGTCCATGAGAGCCAAAATATGACCTTGAGTATATTCCACCTGAATTTAGAGACCAACCAATTCAAGAATAGATCTGATGCGTTGAACATTAATGACCTAAGACCAGAGGAGTTGTGGGATGACATCAAGGACACCTTACATGAAGAAAGCAAAAAGTCATTTAAAAAAAACAGAAAAGAAAGAAAAGACCAAATTGGATGTCAGAAGAGACTCTGAAACTCACTCTTGAGCATAGAGCAGCTAAAGAGAATGAAAGAAACAGGAAAGTAAAAGAGCAGAGAAGATTTCAAAGGGCAGCTCGAGAAGACTAGGTAAAATAATGAAATGTGTAATGAACCGGAATTAGAAAGCCAAAAGGGAAGAACAGGCTCAGTGTTTCTCAAGCTGAAAGAAGTGAAGAAAAATTCAAGTCTTGAGCGGCAATATTGAAGGATTCTATGGGCAAAATATCAGCAATGTAGGAAGCATCAAAAGAAGATGGAAAGAGTACACGAAGTCACTGTACCATTTCAGGAGATAGCAGATGATCACAAACCAGTGGTATTGAATGAAGAAGTCCAAGCTGCACTGAAGGCGTTGGTGAAAAACAAGGCTCCAGAAATGGATGGAATACCAATTGAGATGTTTCAACAAACGTATGCAGTGCTGAAAGTGTTCACTTGTCTATGCCAAGAAATTTGGAAGATAGCTACCTGACCAACTGACTGGAAGAAATCCATATTTGTGCCCATTCCAAAGAAAGGTGATCAAACAGAATGTGAAATTATCAAACAATATCATTAATATCACGCACAAGTAAAATTTTGCTGAAGATTATTCAAAAGCGATTGCAGCAGTACATCTACAGGGAACTGCCATAAATTCAAGCTGAATGCAGAAGAGGACATGGAGAGGGATATCATTGCTGATGTCAGATGGATCTTGGCTGAAAGCAGAAAATACCAGAAAGATGTTTACCTGTGTGTTATTGACTATGAAAAAGGTATTTGACTGTGTGGAACATAACAAATTTATGGGTAATATTTCTAAGAATGGGAATTCCAGAACATTTAATTGTGCTCATAAGAAACCTGTACATAGGCCGAGGCAGTCATTTGAACATAACAAGGGGATACTGCATAGTTTAAAATTGGGAAAAGTGTGCATCAGATTGTGTCCTTTCACCATATTCATTCATTCTGTATGGTGAGCAAATTATCCAAGAAGCTGGATATTTAAAGAGGAACACAGCATCAGGACTGGAGGAAGACTCATTAACCTGTGGGATGCAGATGACACAACCTTGCTTGCTGAAAGTGAAGAGGACTTGAACCACTTACTGATGAAGATCAAAGACTACAACCTTCAGTATGGATTACACCTCAACATAAAGAAAACAAAAATCCTCACAACTGGACCAATAAACAACCTCATGATAAATGGAGAAAAGATTGAAGTTGTCAAGAATTTCATCTTACTTGGATCCACAGTCAACACCCACGGAAGCAGCAGTCATGAAATCCAATAACATGTTGCATTGGGCAAATCTGCTACAAAAGACGTTACTTTGAGGGCTAAGGAACACCTGACCCAAGCCCTGGTATTTTCAGTCACCTTGTGTGCACGCGAAAGCTGGACAATGAATAAGGAAGACTGAGGAAGATTTGATGCCTTTGAATTATCCTGTTGGTAAAGAATACTGAATATACCATGGACTGCCAGAAGAACGAACAAATCTGTCTTGGAAGAAGTACAGCCAGAACGCCCCTTAGAAGCGAGTATAGTGAGACTTTGTCTCACCTACATTATCCTTTGGACATATTAGTTATCAGGAGGGACCAGGGAAGGACATCATGCTTGGTAAAGTAGAGGCTCCCAGGAAGAGAGGAAGATCTTCAGCAAGGTGGATTGACACAGTGGCTGCAATGACAAGCTCAGGCATAACAAGATTGTGGGGATGGTGCAGAACTGGGCAGTGTTTCATTCAGTTGTACATAGGATCACTTTGAGTTGGAACCCACTTGGCGGCATCTAACGACAACAACATATTTTACTTATTGAAATGTGTTATAGATGTGTTCAAAGGAGTCAAATTGTAATCTGTCATATAAGGTATTTGATAAACAGATCCCTTAGTGTGGGAAATTTTATTTGTTCTTCAACAATTACTGGGATGGTGAAAGTGGTATAGAAGAAACTGCAAAGGCTGGGTAGACAAAAAACCAGCCATCTATGCCAAGCTCACTAGTAACTTCTTCTTGGTATTCAGAGCCTACCCTGAGTTAGACTTAAGGGAAATAAAAACCTCTGTAACTCTGTCATTGTAAATCCAACAGATGACGAACTAGAGCAAAGAAATGTAGTGATTCCTTAAAGGGGCAAAATACCTTTTCAGACATGACTTTCCAGTGGCCGTATTGAACGTGAGCTTATTTAATCATCCAGAACAGAGAACTTATTATCTTGGAAAAAGCATAAAAGAAAGATTCACAGAAGCAAACATCCCTAAGTGTCACTTCATGGTGTTGTCCAGGATATAGGAAATGTTGGACAATAGGTCATCGCTGTAAAGGCCTTATTGGGAAAGCCAGCCCTTTTCTGAAGATGAGTGAACTGGCAGGTGTGACCTGAAGATATTAAACCTCTGAACCATTTAAACAACTTCCCTTATTTTAATTTCAAGCTCTGCCTATAGGCAGACAATTTACTGATCACATAGGTATGAGTTCCAGTGCACACAACAGTTTTTATTTCTCATCATGAATTAATAAACATGTACTCTGGTTTCATACATGAATGAGATTGATATGACCTCACCATAAAAGACAGAGCTCCTCTTTGGAGTCATTTCCTTCCATCTTCATGATATTTCTGCCCTAATTGCATACCCTCTATACCATTATTTTCTTAACATATTTCTTTAAATTGACTTTAAATCAATTCACCTTTGTACTTAACTGACCCTCAGCCTAAAGAATAACATCCAAGGTTGGTACACCAGTTAAATCATATCCCTAAGAAGCATTAAAATAAATACGTAACTGTGAAAATAAAAATTGTTTGTGCAGGAACCTACGATTACCTTGCACACTGTACCTTGGCGGATTTACAAATGTAATGCCACCCTGAGAGATGCCAGCTGACCTTCCCTGCTGACACCAGCTCACTAAGTGCTTTTTCCATTTGAAAATTATGTATGAAATAATTACAAGACTAGGCTAATCACACAACTGGTCTTTCTGAGCCTCTTTTCTTCATATGTAAAATCTAGTCTTTTCTAACTCTAAATGTTACAGTACCAGACAGAATTATATATGAGACACATATAAAGGAGAGGAAAGCAAACACAGGCAACATGTGACCCTGAAAGAAGTGAGTCAACCTCTCTAACCTCCATTTGCATATCAGTAAAATTGATATGCTAGTATTATTCATGTTTTAGGGTTTTTGTAAGGATTGTTGTTGGTGTCGTTAGGTGTTGCTGAGCCAAGTCCAACTCATTGCAACCCCATGTGACAGAACAGAACTTTCCCATAGCGCTTTCTAGGCTGTAAACTTTGTGGGAACACATCACCAGGTCTTTCTCCCTTGGAGCTGCTGGTTCCAACTGTCAGCCTTTTGGTTAGCAAATAAGTGTTTAGCAGTTGTGCCACTGGGTCACCTTCTCTGAAGGATTAAATGAGAGTAAATGTATAAAATATACTTACCACAGTTCATAAAATGCAGTCATAATTTTTTTTTTTTTTTATGTCATAGTGGTTGGTTTATGAAGATGAGGGAGTAGAGGAAAAAGTTTAAAAAAAAAAAAAAAGTCCAGGGAAACAGTCAAACAAGTCTTCAAAAAGTCAATGTAATTAAAAAAAAAAAAAAAAAAAAAAAGCGAGAACATTGTTCTAGATTATAAGAGATTTAAAAGCCTTGACATCAAAATTCAATGTGTGATCCTTGATTAAATACAAGCTCTAAAAAAGCAACTATTAATGATATTTGGAAATAATTGGAGAAACTTTGTTATTGAATATTAGATTACATTTGAGAATTATTAATTTTTTAGGTACAAAAATGGCTATATTGAATGATGTCTTTGGTTTTAAATAAGTGTTCAAGTATTTAGTAATGAAATCATGATATCTGAGTTTACTTTGAAATGATTCAGCAAAAGATCAACAGATTGTTTTTCGATTGATAAACAATTGAAAGAGAATATAAATAGGGCAACATTATAATACTTTTTAATCAAGATGAGGGGTGTATGAGTGCTTATTGTACCAAACTTTATACTTCTCTATATGTGTGAAAAATCTTATCATAAAAACTTTGGGAAAAATGAGGCAAATCAAGATACACTATCAAGCATGTAAAGCAAAGTGCCAAGGAGTATACAGAAGGATCTTTTCATTGTTGTGTACTCTTTCTTTTCGTCCATTTTTTTTTTTCCTTATCCTAGAAAAATAAACAAGAAACTATAAGCCATAGTTTATTTTTCAGAAGAGGAACTAGGAATGAGAGTAAAGGTAAAGACATTTTACTTTTTATTTTATTTTTTTCTATATCATTTGAATTTTTACCATGTTTGTAAACTGCTTTATTTTTAGTTTTTAATGTTTAAATGAAATAAAATCATTGCCAATTTTTTTAAAGTTTGTTATTATTAGCTATTTCACCAAAATTACTAGTGCTCCTCTGATCTAGACTCTTCCCTGTGTGTGGCAGGGCAGCACATTCCGAATGCAATGCTTTCCTCCAACGTGCCAGCTGAAGACATTTACTTGACCATCAAGAGAGGGTTTAACAGCGATAAGACATAACAGATTGAGAAAAAGTGTTGGCTACACTGCCATTGTCAGTTATCTGAATAGGAATGAAAAAAAGAAAGAGAATTTTTAGTCCACAATATCCAGATAAATTAGTTTTATCTCAGTTTCTACAACTTGCCTTAAAAAAATACAGATTGTTTAACTGGTCATTTTCACTGTTACAATGTAATTTAAAAAGTATCTCTTGGGGTAAAGTTTTCTTGGCTGTCTGGGTTAAACAGTTTTGTAGAGTATGGATAGCTACAAGTATTCTTAAGCCTTTTTCCCCCCTTTCTTACCTACCTCTCCTTTCCCGAAGAGATTAAAAAAGAAATTGAACTGAACTGTGAAATAATGGACAGATTTAAAAGCGACTTTGTCAGCAGCTGAAGAGATTAAGACTCTCAAAGTAATATTAACTTTCCATCACTGGTTCTTCTCCGGCCTGCTCTGAGCTTGGCAGGGCAGGAGCAATGCATCTTATGGCAGCAGTGAAATAAAGAGCAGTAATCCAGCCTCACCTAAAAATTGGGGCGACCCATCTCCTGGCCAAGCTGAAAACTTCACTGTGGAAGGGTAGGTATTCAACAGTTATACCCCTATGGCTATTCCTAGCCATTCTCAGTTGTTTCCAGTACCTGTTGCCGTCCAGTCAATTACAACTCGTGGTGATCCCATATGCTTCAGAATAGCACTGTGCTCCGTAGTGATTTCATGGCTCTGATCTTACAGAAAGTAGATCAGCAGGTATTTCTTTCGAGGCACCTCTGGGTGTGTTCAAAGCTCCAAACTTTTGGTTAGCAGTCGAGTGCAAAACTGCACTAACCAGAGACACCTTCTAGATGCATAACCCACTTGCCGTCAAATTGATTCTAACTCATGGCAACCCATTTGTTGCCAAGTAGAACTGTGCTGTATGGGTTTTCATGGGTGTGACTTTTTAGAAGCAGAATGCCAGACTTTTCTTCCAAGGAGCTTCTGGATAGGTTCAAATCACCAACATTTTGGTTAACAGTGCGTGCTTAACTGTTTGTGCCACCCAGGGATCTTCTCATTGATTAGTGCCCAGGATATTCTAGTTTGTTAAATATTTTCACTATCACTTTTATCTACAAAAAATCTAATATGGGGAGCACGATCAAACACTCACATATTGAATGAGTCAGATTCCTATTGCTTCTACTTTTGCTAGTTTGTTGTACCTACAGTGCTTGAAAAGAACTCTGGTGGCATGGTGGTTAAGCACTCAGCTGTTAAATGAAAGATCACTAGTTTGAACCTAAAGATCACAGCCTAGGAAGCCCTATGGGGCAGTTCTACTCTGTTCTATAGGGTCAGTATGAGTCGGTATCAACTCAATGGCACGTAACAATAACAACAAAAACCTACAACGTGGTGCTTGAGTGGAATAGAAGGGTCTGAAATTACTCTGCTACTCTTTAGGAGACTAAAACATTGTGGGGATTCTTGTGTCATCATATTCTGATTGTTCTAGCCATCACCACCACCATACTGATGCCCAGGACAGTCAGATGCTTTTTGATTTGTTCCCAGTTTACTTGTCTACCTCTACATCTCTCTTCTCTGAAATATCTTACCAAAGTCACTAAGTCAATAATGGAGGTGAATTAGACGATAGACCAATAATAGTGACAACAGTTAGTGTATTCATTTCCTAGGGCTTCCATAACAAAATACCATGACTTGGGTAGCTTATAAGGATAGAAAGTTATTATCTCACAGTTCTGGAGACAAGTAGCCTGGAATCCAAGTTGTTGGAAGGGCCATGTTCTTTCTGAAGACTCTAGGGGAAGATCCTTTTTCCTTCCCTCTCAGTTTCTGGTAGCCCCAGGCCTTCCTTGGCTTGCAGCCACAGCATAACTCTGTCATCACAGAGTCATTTTCCTTCTGTCTGTCTCTCTGTGTTTTTTCTCTTTTATAGGACACCATTAGATTGAATTAGAGCCCACCTTACTCTGATATGACCTTATGTTAATTTAACAGGTAACATCTTCAAAGACCCTTTTCCCAAAGAAGGTCATGTTCACAGGTACCATGGATTAGGACTTCAATACATTTTTTAGGCAGACACAATTCAATCCTTATTAGTGACCAAGGCAGGGAGTCAGAATCAGGCAAACTGCTTCCTGTATCAATCTGTGACAAGTATTTGTCATATACAAAACATTATATAATACATTTAAAATATTAACTAAAATGTATTTTGTGCTGTTGTATTATAAAGAAACCTTTAGTATATTCTTCACTGCCAGAATAAAATAGCATTGGCATGGCAGTCATATTTCATAAATGAGAACAGCTAAATGCAATAGCATTTTATGAACTTAGAGCAAAACTGATTTTTTAAATGATCTTGTTTAAAGCAAGCTCCCATGCTCTTTGGCTTTCCATAGTCAGCAAGCTGTCTGGTTTCATGTTTCACTGTACCATGCCATGAGATTTGTTTTTGAAGCCTCATAAGTCAAAGAGAGGGGAAAGAAAAGCAGGGCATATACTTGATGAGTGGTTGTTAGAGTTTGTATAGAGTTAGACTAATTTGGCCATCTAGAATGATGCAAGATCCTAAACTTTTGCATTTTGATCTGTAATTCTGAAGTTAACAATGGACCCATTATGCTTTATAATTTTGTTGTATATTCCTGTGACTTCATTAAAGAAATAAGTTGGGCTAATATCCATCCAAACAAAAAAAAACCTTTTGCTGTCGAGTGGGTTCCGACTCATAGCGACCCTATAGGACAGAGTAGAACTGTCCCATAGGGTTTCCAAGGAGCTCCTGGTGGATTCGAACTGCTGACCTTTTGGTTAGGAGACGTAGTTCTTAACCACCACACCACCAGGGTTCCCACTAACATCCATAGCTTACAAAAAATTTTTAAATAGGTGCCTTATTTGTCATGTTCAAGTCTTTCTTGAATATCATGCTTTTAATTTTAAGAGAGTCAGTCAAGTAAAAGGAAAACAAATCTAGAATTCTAGTTGTAGCTCTGCCATTGATTAGCTGTGCACACCTGGGGAAGTTACTTTTCAGGCCCTTGATTTCCTGGTCTAACATGTCTGTTCTAACATTTTAAGGTAATATTTTTTAATTCCATATGGCAGCCATTATGGTAACAGCAAGGAGCCGTAGTTAATATTTCACAAGTCGAAACTTTTAAGTAAGAGATGAGCTTTTACATACGCTTAAAAATTGTCAGCGGTATGAGGCACCCATCGGAACACAAATAAGTCTGTGAGTCTTCTGCCCTACCAGGCCATATATTATCCCTGGGGGAGATAAAATTAGGAAGCTACAGATTGTAAACCGTAATGGAACTATCATTGCATATAATAATCAGGCCTGAGAAATATGTTGTAAAATGTGACTACTCTTCACAGTACTGTACTAGGCATGCAATACTTGGTTTACCTGATTTAAGAGATAATGCGCACTGTAGTGATCAGTTTGCATCCTTTTGCTTTGAACTTTGAGGTTCATTGAAACTATTTTTCTGTATCAAATAACAAACCTCGTTCAGTCAAAACAGAAACACGTTAAGGCAAGAAAATACATTTTGGGGGATAACTTTACATTGTTCATTCATAGTACATTTTACATTAAGTTGAAACTTTATATTTATTTTTATATGTACTATATAATAAGTGATTATTGCAGAGTTAGACAGACAGAGAGATGAGGGATAGATACAATATTATGGCAAATAAAGTAACCTTGCAGCAACAATAAACTTTACAAATTCCATCCTGCCATTTTTTTTTCTAAAATACATAGTCTTTCTTTGGTCTTCCTGTGTGTAAATGATGCGTCCTTCCACAGATCCAGACCACAAAGCACTCTGCTCCCATTGTTGATCAAAAGAAATTATTCAGTTGACATCCAAATCACTGAAGAATTAGCTGGTCTCTGCATGTGGTTAACACACTTCCTTCCCACACTCCCTTGATGTCAAACCCCAAAGACCCCACTAGAAGACATGATGTGAAGTGTGAAAGGGGGTGAAAGAAAGCTTATTTTGAGGCTATTTTGGAGATGTTGCAATTTGAGATACGTAAACAAAGAAAATAAGACTAAATCATGGATTAGAATATTATTTGTCAGCATTGCAAAAAGCAAATTATTTTGTATAATATGATGTTTCCAATATCATCTCTGCAGTTACATTCCTTTGATCTAAGCAGGATGCTATGGGATATGCCAAGCAGTTATAAAATATTTACCTGACTGTAGAAGATACTTTTTTGCCTTGGAAAAAGTTGATCTCACATTCCCCATTTCTGTGAATGCTGCCCTAGGCTGTCACCTCAGAGTGTGAACATGGAGAGAGTAATATTTACTGTGATCCCCAGAGCCATCCCCATGCTCTGGGATTTTCCTTGGGTCACACAGGTTTTCGGGCAGATCTGCTTTCAGTACTAATGATGACAGATTACCTGTTCTTTTCTTCTCACAACAAAGGCCTGGAAATGCATGTCATTCTCCTATGGCTTTTATTTTTAAAACTCTTAGCTGTTTTACCATCTAAAATTCTATTAAATTACATCAAAATATTCTTTAATTCACTTGTTTTACTGTAAGTTTGACTGCTTCCCCCCTGAATTGCCTCTCTGGGTCGGCTGGGTTGATATCATGCAGACCAAGGGCTCCTCAAGAATAGAAAGTCCATGAGAACAGAGGCTTCATATTTTGCACGTATGTTGTACCCTCCGTTATTTCCCAGCACCTAAAATATTGGCTCTTATTAAGCTTGCAATAAATAGGTATAAAATGTATTAAAATTCAAATTGAACAATACCTGTTTACAAATGTCTAAGGTACAGGTAAATGACAGTATGATTTACAGAGGTCTGAGAAATGCAAGTACCATATGCAGACTGTTAATTATCCTGATTCTTATCATTCCAGTCATTGTGGTTATTATGGCTCATTGTGCAAAGAGAATTGGAGGATGAAAGTAATTGTCTTGTCATTACCATTGGTCGTGATGACAAGACAATTGTATAGACACTATCAATGTCTATAAGTTGGGTGGAATTTGCAATGGGAAAAGAAGAGAAGAAAGCAAAATGCAGCTTAAAACCAAAATGTAAAGTAATATAAAAGATCACAGAATGTTGTTGTTGTTAGATGTCTTTGAGTCAGTTCTGAGTGGTAGCGAGTCTGTGTACAATAGAATGATAAACACTGCCTGGTCCTGTGCCATCCTCACAATTGTTGCTATGTTTAAGCCCATTGTTGCAGCCACTATGTCAATCCATTTCATTGAGGGTCTTCCTCTTTTTTGCTGACCATCTACGTTACTAAACATGATATCCTTCTCCAGGGACTGGTCCCTCCTGATAGCATGTCTAAAGTACATGAGACAACTCTCACCATCCTCACTTCTAAGGAGCATTCTGGCTGTACTTCTTCCATGACAGATTTGTTTGTTCTTCTGGCAGTCTGTGGTATATTCAGTATTTTTGCCAACACCATAATTCAAAGGCATCACAAAAGAACTACTCTTATTTTGTTCATTGTTCACAGCTCTGAATATAGTGTTTAGATTTGTTAGCAGTAATTGTTTCTTAAAATGTTGTCTTTTTTTTTTTTTTTTTTGACACTGGCAGAAGTGGGCAGCCACTGGACTGTCAGTTTTGGAGAGAATGGTCAAATGTCAGAAAGTGGGATCTAAAGCAAGAATGTTTATGAATGCGTTTAACTGGGGCGTTTCAGATGAGAAAGAATAAGTTCCTACTGATAAAAAAAATAAATAATAGAACAAAAACTGTATTACCTGCTTAAAAAGGGGGGAGACTGTTTCCTGGAGGATGTGAAAGGAATGTCACCATTGATTTGTCTGACATCATTCCCCAGTAAAAAGGCCTGAATACCCTGTACACAGAGTACCTAAAAGAAACATCTTTCAAGCTCACCTATTGAGCTGATCTTAAAAACATTTTACCAGCTTTTATTCTGACTAATATATCTATAATAGATTTTCTCTTGCATTTCCAAAAAGGAGCCCTCTTACCAGAATTTAGCACATTGAGTTCGTTATCTAAGCTTTAGCACCATTCAGATGTGGAACCATGTTGCCCGTGCTTAACTGCAAATGAATATTTACTTGAGAAATTTTGAAACTTCTCTTTCAGAATTTTTTCAGTATGTTTCTCATTTATTCTGAGTACAGAAAGTACTAGTCCAAGAGCTTTCTTTATCGTCCCAGGTACTCCTCTCCTCTTGTTATCTTCATGCAAAACTCCTATCGAGGCAGGCAAGGCTTAAGGGGCTGACTTTTGAATTGGAGTTAGCCATTCACCGCTGTTCAGGGAAGCCTACCTGCAGAACTGACCACCATATGCTCACTACCCTGATTTAACAGCTCTTTCAGATTTATTCTAGCAACACTAAAAAAAAAAGGAGTTACTGTAATGAAACAAAATGCTTAACATTTTTGGCAATATTTCACACAAATTTTTCTAAGAAGTCAGTAACAGCTTTTTGGAGAATCAGGGTGATGCAGGCAAAAAACAATACCCAGCTACCAAATTCTGAACTCAGAAGAGGCAAACTATGGACATTATCAGAAATAGCAGGCGTTGCTACACTGAGGTCTAAGATGTCAACACATTTCCTAATACATCAGTGGTTTTAGAAGTATTTGTGCTTGTTCTACACCTTGGCCACTGGCAATAAAAATGTATAATTTAGGGGGGATTTGGAGATTTGTAGCAGCTGGGAAATTTCATGTCAGCTTACCACCAGAAGAATGGCTTCAAAAGGATGAATGAAAATGTAGAAATTACTCGTGGGTAAATAGTATTTGCCTGAATTCTTTTCCTAGTAAACTGTTGTCTGTACCTTTTCTGAAATCGTTCAGTGTTAAAGTTGGAAGAAAGTTTAGAGATTATCTCTTTCAACTCCCTCTTTTTATAGGAAGGCTGCTGAAGTTTGGTGAAAAGAAATGATTAGATATGAATAATGAGTTAAATTTACCAAGGCCAAATTGTGAGAAGCTAACCATTGGCATGGAATCAATTGCGACTCATAGTGACTCTGTAGGACATGTCTCTACCCATCCATTTCTGCAATGCTGACAAATCATAGGGTTTCCAAGGAGTGACTGGTGGATTCAAACTGCCGACCTTTTGGTTAGCAGCAGAGCTCTTAACCACTGTGTCATCAGGGCTTCTCAGTAATTGTTGCCACAGGCCTAATAAACATCCGAGGGCAGTTCTAAATGAATTAGGTAGGTTGGATGGAGAAATTGAAAGCGACTTTGTTTTAGACTCACTGGTCTCTCATGGGTAGGACCCAAAGTTTCTGCCAAGCTCTCCTCAGTCTAAAGCCTTCCTCAACAGAATGGAGTTCTTTCCTCGAGTGAAGGAAGCGAGAGTTTGAACTGTTTTATTATTACCTCATTCCCTTCCCATTCTCCTAGTCCCTGTCCACCTTGCATTCCATTTGTCTAACCCTCCAATATGGCTGCTGACACAGCTGAAGCTATCTTTTTATGTATTTTTTGGCTACTGCTTTTTGCTTTGTTTTCCACTCCCACCCTTGGCCACCATCACATGATCCAATTAAACTCTGTACCCACAGCAGTGGAAAATCAGATTATTGTAAAAATGCATCCAGCAAGTAAATCTGAATTGGCACATTCTGAAGCTATTCGTTCACTGAGGGTGAGTGAGGACTCATTCAACCTTGGTATAAGAAAAAGAAATAAAAAGGAAAAAAATATATATCAAAGAAAGAAAATAATAGCACTAAGGTGATCAGTGATCATTTTTTTTGTTAAATGTAATATTTTTTCTGGCAACGCATTTGAAAGTAGGGTGGATATTATTAACAGATTTGATTTTTTTATCATTTATAACATCTTAATCTAAATGTATAATTTTTTCTTCTTCTTCTTTTGACTCACCCAATAGACATTGTTATGTCACTGGGTCTCAAGAAGTGTTCCGGATCTCTTCTTTGGAAAGGATGAGTGTAAAGTTTATTGCTTCAATTTAATTTGTCTTATTTTATTTGCTTTCGACGCTCTCTGTCCTCATCTCACCTTTTCTACTGGATCACTGCCTTTATTGCAATTCATTCTTTTCAGGAAACTTGCTAGAAAAGCCAGAGCTTACAATTGGGTGTGAACCTTCTCAACCACATTCAGTGTATGTCCCAGAGAGGAAGTGGCAGTGTTCTATAAAGGTACCCCCATACAGCTTACATGATAGGACAAGTAGAAACACCACACACACACTTACACATATACTATCCTGAAAATCCACTCAGATTATACACGTTTGAGTTTGTTTTCTATTTCCCTTGTAGTTCTCACAGAACCCATTACTACCTTACACAGAGGATTTCCCCCAAGTCTGCAGAACTGAGCTGAGCATGAATAGGAAGGAAGGGAAGCCCAAGAAGAGATTATTTCAATAGAAGAAGTAGCTTATTCTCTTTATAACACCCTATGGCAACACTCTTATCTGTCTCATATCAAGTCTCTTTCTTCATCATTCTAGTCAGAATAGACAACTGCAAGAGGAAAGGCCAAGAGGCACTCTAAGAAATAACGATTCTTATGCCATTTAAATCATTTAACCAGGGTAATAATTTGAAGCCCTTGAAAGAGTGTCATAATTATACTTGAAGTGGTCAGACTACTCTCAAATCTATATCTCCTGACCTGGATTCTCTCCTCACTTTCTCTTCTAGATGTCTGTCTTACAGGAAATCTCCACTCTGACATCCTAGGGTCTCAAACTCAGAATGTCCAATTGGGCTCATTGTTAGTCCCTCAAATCTGGTCTTCTTCCCAATTACTCCATTTTTATAGTGTATCCACTGTCTCTCCATTTCTGAAATTTTTTCCAGCCCCAAATCACCCCTTATAGTTAATCTGTCACTAAATTTCATATTAATATAATCTTGTCTTTCAATCTCAGTGTAATCATCCTAGCCTCATGATAATCTTTCCTGGATTACGGTCAAAATCTCCTAACCAGGCATCTCACTGTCATAATGACTCATGTTTTCAATTCATCCTGAATACCATTAAGTTGATCTTCTAAAGTTCTGTTTTCATCATATTACAGCCTTTCTCAAAATCCTCCGATGGATCCCATTTGAATTTAGGATAATGCCCAAACTCTTCACACCAGCATAAAAAGACTTTTTATCTGTTCCCAAGCTACATACCCAAACTTAAGTCCTTTTCCTAAGCAACTTAAACTATTACTGTAAACAAACTCCTCACTGTCTCATCTATCCTCCCCTACCTCTGTCTATATCATTCTGTTCCTTACTTGCAAGAAATGCCTCTACCCATCCATCTGTGACCAAATTCTACCCATTCTTTTTAGAATATAGTAGAAACTGCATTTTCTATATGAAGTGTTATCACCAATCGTCACACCTCACTAATCTACATATAACTCTTGTATTTAGAGAAAATTACATAAAATTTAACACCAAATGCTTTTCTACTTCATGTGTGTTTTGTTGTTGATGTTCAGGTTGAATGGGTGTTCTTAGTGGCTCCTTCTTTACCCATCAAAGTCCACAATGGCCTATAATTTTTTTTGTTACTGTCTCCATATTCTTCCATACTCCACCAACTTCTCCTCCTTTGTGGAACTGTTCTATTTCATCTGTTTCCTCAATTAATTGCTTTGGCTCATATATCTGCTTATTCCCCTTAGACTGACTACTGCTGGATATGCTGCCTGGCTTATGATTTGGTTTCTCCTCATCTCTACATCCCCACTTACCTACCTGAGCCAGATTCTGAGAATACTCTTCCTAGATGATCTCAATTGCCATTGGCTCCTTCCTATTGTTTAGGAAAGTCATCAGGAACATGGTCAGTGCTTTAGCCACATTAAAAAAAAAAAAAAAGCATAGGGGATGACAAAGATTTTATAGTCTTTCAGTTGCTCAAACAGTATAGCACCATGCTAGAAACATAGTATGAGCATAACGTTTGTTGACTGACTCACTGGGCCTATAGTAGGGATTTTTCTTCCTATCAGCGGAGCTTTACGGTCCCATTCCATTCACATGCAATTCCTTCTTCTTTTTTTTCAATTTTGATTTATTTTTTAATATCAGTCAATTTTTCAAAGATAAAAGTCCAGCATTCTTTCATTCACATTGAATCTAATCCATGAGAAACAGATGTATCACAGAATTTCCTTTATCCTTTTTTTCCTCTTTTAAATTGAGGTAAATTTTGCATAACATAATGTTAATCATCTTAAAGTCTACAATTCAGTGGCATCTAGTATGTTCACAATATTGTGAAATCATCGCCTCTCTCTAGTTACATTTTTATTGCCCCAGAAGGAAATGTCACACCCACTGAGCAATCACTCCCCATTTTGCCCCCTGCCCCTATTAATCTTTTTTCTGTCTCTAGGGATTTCTAGAAAGGGATTTACCTGTTTTGAATATTTTGTGTAAGAGTGATCATACATATGTAACATTTTGAGTCTGACTCCTTCCACTTAGCACAATATTTTCAAGGTTCATCCATATTGCCACATGTTTCAGTACTTCATTCTTTTCTAAGGCTGAATAATATTCTGCTGTATGGATGTACCACATTTTGTTCACCTGTTCATCAACTGATGAACATTTGGGTTGTTTCTACCTTTCAGGTATTGTCAGTAGGCTATTGTCAATGTGCTATGCACATTCATGTGCAAGTTTTTATTTGAATACCTGTTTTCTGTTCTTTTGGGTATATATCTAAGGGTGGATTTGGTGGGTCTTATAGTAATTCTATGCTTAACTTTTCAAAGAACTGCCAACCAAACTGTTTTCCACAGCAGTGGCACTATTTTACATTGTCATCAGGAATGTACAAGAATTCCAATTTTTCTACATCCTCATAACACTTGTTATTTTCCATTATTATTATAACCATCATAGTAGATGTGAAGTTATAACTCATTGTGGTTTTTGTTTGATTTTCTGTAATGACTAATGAGGCTGAGTGTCTTCGCATGTGCTTGTTGGCCATCTATATATCTTCTTTGGAAAAATGTCCTTAGAAGTGTTTTGCCCACTTTTTAAAATACACTTTATATTTTTTAGAGCAGTTTCAGATTTACAGAAAAGTTGTGCAAAGAGTACAGGTAGCTCTTATATACCCCCTCTCCCTCCTGCACAAAGTTTTATCTACTATTAACATCTTACAATAATGTAGTACATTTGATATAATTAACAAGCCAATATTGATAACATTATTATTCGTGGGATAAATCTTACTTGGTCATGATGTGTAATTCTCAAAATATGCTGCTGGATTCAGTTTTCTAGTATTCCATTGAAGATTTTGCATCTATATTCATAAGGGATATTGGTCTACAGTTTCCTATTCTTGTGATGTCTTTACCTGGTTTTGGCATCAGGGTATTGCCGGCCTCATAGAATGAGAGAGGAAGCGTTCCCTCCTCTTCTATTTTTTTTGGATGAGCTTGAAAAGGATTGGCTTTCATTCTTTTTAGAATGTTTGGTAGAATTTACTAGTGAAGCCTTCTGGTACTGGACTTGTCTTTGTAAGAGGATTTTTATTATTGATTCGATCTCTTGTTATATGTTCAGATTTTCTGTCTTCTTAAGTTAGTTTTGGTGGTTCATGTGTTCCTAGGATCCTTTACTTTTCTTAATCACATTTTTCCTTCTGTCTGTAAAGATTAAATAAAGCTGAGGTCAGAAGAAAGGTGGTCTCCATTTGAAAATAAATCTAAATAGAAATATACTAAGTAGCATCAAGACATTATCTTTACCAAAAACAAGCCAAAATGAAAGAAGAAAATATTTCTATCTTATGTGGAATAAATGCCACACCCTTCATACCTATTTTTTTCTAAGATTCTAGGTGAGAAAAGTACATCAGTATTTTATGCAGTAAAATTTTACCAGGGGAAACAGAATACAGTTGCTAATCTTTCTCGTCATGTTGCCTCTCCTAGAAATTGTATATTGGCTTATGTGTTGTTGGTGAGTGCTACTGAGTCGATTTTGACCCATAGGGACCCCGTGAGACAGAGTAGAAGTCCCCCATAGAGTTTTCATGGCTGTAACCTTTAAGAAAGCATATCGCCATGTCTTTCTTCCACAGAGCCTCTGGGTGGATTTGAGCCACCAAGCTTTCAGTTAGCAGCACACTTGACTGTTGTGCCACCAGGACCCAAAAGAAGAATGCGTGTGTGTGGTGTGTGTGTGTGAGTGTGTACGTGAGACAGAGAAAGACAGAGAGAGACAGAAACAGAGAGTGAGTGAGTTAAGTAGTCAGTTTATTTGTAAGTATTAGTGACTTTTTTTTTTATGAAAGGCAATGGTGGTTAGCCAGAACAGTATTACCCACACCTCAAAAATGACTTATCTATCCTACATCTTTAGTACTTTCTGGATACATCCATTGTCTCTTGTAATATGAGACATGGTCTCTGCCCTCCTTTCATCGAAGACTCAGTTATGAGCCATCCTACTCTTAGCACGCACAGAGTTCAGTAGTGCAGTTGAACAGAACAGTTGAAGGCTCACATACCAGTGGAAGTTAAATAGTAATTCAGCAATGGCCTCAGAGCTTTTGCTGCCCGTGAAACATTTAATGGTGTTACCCAGGAAGTATCATGACACTGTACAAAGGGGCATCTGTTTTCAGCTCTAACCCTGACAAAGAAGCAATTCTTCCTGCCAAAGAAAGTAGAAGAAATCCCTTCCCTTTGCCCCAGCACACTCCAAGCCACTGATCCAAGAAGGAGTGCTGAATGCTCACAACAGACAGAAGGCTGCAGGGTCAACCGAACCAACAAGAACCACACCAGGGGTTAACAAGGAAAGCAGGAAGCCAACATTTTGCTGAGCATATCGGAGGGAAGCAAAACCCTAAAGCCATTGACAGAGGCACAATCTCATCTGCCAAGAGTGAGATAATCTACCAAGAGCATGAGAGTTCAGAAATGAAGAAGTAGCCTATCACAGAACAGACAACCTGAGAAAGAAAGGAGGCGGGATACAAAGAAGAGGATTAGCAGAGCCAAGGCCAGACAAGTGAGTTCTTGTTTTAACAGTAGTAGAGTAATGGACAGACCTAGGAGTGAATTCCAGCTCTGCCCCCATCCTGCTGTGACATTGTGTAAGTTACCAAACCTCTCTGAAACTCAGTTTTCTTGTCTGTAAAACAAGCTTACAAGATTGTGGGAATTAGAAAAAGATGAATGTAAAGTGGGATTCAATAACTGGCAGCTTCTTTTATTCTGAAGTGTGTGTTCAGCCATCACAAATGAATCCCTTGGTAGTCTTCTTGGAGTTCCACCATGCTTTATTGCTGTTAAGAGTCTGGTGTCAAATCAGGGTGCCTGCCTTACAGATGCCTCATTAATGACTTTTTTCTGCTTGAATGTGATACACTTTATAATGCCCTTATTATTTTCATTAGTTGCCATTGAGTGGCTCCCACTCAATGACAAAGTGTACAACAGAATGAAACGCTGCCTAATCCTGAACCACCTTCATGAATGTTGATAGACTTGAGTCAATTGTCGTGGCCACTGTGTATTTTGAGTGCCTTCCAACCTAGGATGCTCACCTTCCACTCTATATTGGACAATATTCTTTTGTGGTAGAGGGTTTTCGCTGGCTAATTTTCAGAAGTAGATCTTCAGGCCTTTCTTCCTAGTCTGCCTGAGCTCCTTGGGACCTGACACATGCCTCATTCATCTTTTTCCCTACTGACTATCATACTTTTTACACATAGTAGGTAATTAATAAATATTTAATACTACGAATGCCTCTCCATCACTTTGCACCACATTTTCAGACATGTTTTACTAGAAAACTATAGGCATAATAAAGTATTTTATGTGTTAGTATATACACATGTGTATGTATGTCCCTCTGTGTGTGTGTAGAAAATCAGAAATGACTTCACTGTTTAAGAGCTGAAACTCGTGCTAAAAATTTGGGGAGAATATCTGTCCTATTCAGTAATGGAAATACCTAAAAATGGAACTTTTATAAATATTTATATACATTAAGTGCTAATAATAGTAAAAGTATTTGAGGAAGACTTCCAAAAAATAAAATGTAGACATTTAGATTGTATAGCTATTTGTCTATTTATGTCCCAAAAAGTGTTTAATACAAAAAGGTTGAAGAGCTCAGGATTCAAAACAGCAGGCGTTTTCCCAGTTGTAGCCAATGTGGACATTACTATTGTGCCTCATTTCCTATTCATTATTGCTAATTTTAGTCTTCAGGCTCAAATATAGCAGTTTTAAAACTTGAAAATTGCATGAGCCCTTTTGTTAAAGTCCAACCTTTCCCGTGATGATCTCATTGTTAATTATTTTTTAATAAGTAGCTTCACCTCAAGTACGCCAGAACCTATTTGAGCTGCCAACATTAAAAGAAAGAAATTGCGGAAAGGGCAGTGATAGCTCCCTGGAATCACGGAATTATCAAGTCTTTGAATTGAAAGAGCTTTTGAAGTCAGCAGGCTCGACTTCCTCCCCAAGTTCCAACATTCTCTACTATGTTATTTACAGGTGATTCTGGTGACTCGGCCTCCTAATAGACCTCTCCATTTGCTAAGAAGTATCTACAGCCAGTGCTGATAGTCTATGCTTGTATCTCCTTACAACCACACAATTTAAAAATCAAAAATATTTTAATAGCCAATATTGTGTGTCCCACCACTGCTGTGGCTTGGTGGGAGCTTGCCAGTTGGCTCCATCTAGTTCCTCCTTGCCCAGTTAAGCATCACTTGCAGCTATCCAGGATCCCACCATGCATTCCAGAGACTTGCAAGTAACTATCCTGCCAATTTAAATGGGAACTCTCTACACACAGTAGATCTGTAGGGTTGGTGGAAAGAGATTTGGGTATCCCTTCTGCTTGACAATACATAGATGAACCACAGACTGGTTCCTTGAATGATCCACCCTGGAAGGGCAGTAGACTGGTAGGTAAATGTGTGGCCTCCAGAGTGAAATTGACTGGTTGACATCCTGGCTTTGGCACTTATTAGTTGTGTGATCTTGGGCATGTCACTTGAACATGTTTGTGTCTCTGTTCCCACCTTTACAGAATGGAAAAAATATTAGTACCTGTTTAACGTTATTGGGAAGATGAAATGAGTTATACACGTAATGAACTTAGGCTGCCTTGTATTTGAGAGGAAATCCTTGTGGCGTAGTGGTTAAGAGCTACATCTTCTAACCAACAGGTCAGCAGTTTGAATCCACTAAGTGCTCCTTAGACACTCTATTGGTCAGCTCTACTCTGTCCTATAGGGTTGCCATGAGTTGGAATTGACTCAATGGCAACGGATTTGGTTTGTTTGGTTGTCTTTGAGATGTACTCAATAATGTATGTCATTGAGTCAATTCCAACTTCAAGCAATCCTATAAGATAGAGTAGAGCTGGCCCATAGGTTTTCCTAGGCTATAAGTCTTATGCAAGGAACCCTGGTGGTGCAGTGATTAAAGCCCTGAGCTGTTAACGAAAAGGTCAGCAGTTTGAACCCGCCAGCCACTCTGCAGGAGAAAGATGTGGCAGTCAGCTTCCAAAAAGATTTACAGCCTTGGAAACCCTATGAGGCAATTCTACTTTATCCTGTAGGGTCACTATGAGTTGGATTCGACTCAACGGCAATAGCTAATCTTTATGGGAGCAGATTGCCAGGTTTTTTCTCCTGCAGAGTGGATGGTGGGTTTGAACTGACCACCTTTCAGTTAGCAGCTGAGCACTTAACCTTTGCATCACGAGGGCTCCTTCTCAATGATAATACTAGCTAATATATTAGCCTCATCGGATGGAACTGAGAAGAACAGACTGTGTGCTTCCTCATTACCAGCTTCTGCTCTGTTGACAAGCTGTGGTGCAGGCTACCCAGGCTGAACTCTGAGGTCTCACTGTCTGAAATCTATTTCACTCTTTCTTCTCCTCACATCTCACAGCCCAGGAATGAGTAAGAAGGAGGAGCTGAAAGCTTACTCTGCAAGCCTGCACCAGAATTTCCTCTTTTCTGTCTAGATCAACTGCTTTTCTTTTTTTTTGTTTTAAGAATTGCTCATTTTTTACTTTCATGTTCTGTAGTGACCTTTCCTCTTCTGCCTACCCCAGATCAGCAGTTAGTGCCTACTGTCTAATTGTCTGGGAAGGATAGAGAAAGCTCTTGGTGTAGAAGTCAATTAACGAACGCCATGAGTAAAGAAAATATTTTTTGATACAATATTTCATCATATCAATTTGAAACTATACTTCTTACCTATAGGTTTGTACTAAAATTTTATTCAGGCCTATTTAATCCTGAAAAAAATAAAAGTTTACCATACTCAATGAGATACATAGTCCATTAGAACACCAGCAAAAATTATTGGTTACACATGTTTTTTAGAACTTAAAACAAGCAAGAAGATTAACAATAAGACTACTTAACTCTGTAATCTAGAATCTCAACTTAAATAATAATTTAAAAGGTAAGATGGTGTGTATTGCAAGTTCAAAATACAGCTTAGGAGTTGAGAAATTATAAACTCAATGAAAGAAGATGAGCATTCAAGAAAACCCTTTGCCGTCAAGAGTAAAGAAAATAAGTAAAACTGAAGAAATATTCCATGCATTGTACCTAACCCGAATCACTGTCATTTGTTTCTCAGCCACAAATAACTCTCACTAAATTTGATTATTTTGATTATGCAGCCTTAAAAAATCATAATTTAGAGCATGAAAATCAACATATTGTGACACGTATATAGAAATTATGGGATCACGTGGATTTAAACTACCATCCCTAGCAAGAGATCTTAGAAAAGATATTTGAAGGATTGGCAATTTTATTTTGGGATAAGAACATGAGAATACATTTAAAATTGTTTATTGACAGTTGGCAAATCATCTTTTCCATCTTTGTATAGTACAGATGGGAGGCTAACATCTTCCAAATTCATTTCTCAGTTATACATATGTGTAAATTAGCCTGTGCAAATTATAAGTTTTCTTTGTTTGCTTTACAAATTCTGTCAAAGCTGAACTTAGAATTAATTTTACATTGTCTAATAGTTTTGAAAATTGACAAATTTTTGAATTGAGTTAGTCACTCCCCAAAACTTTTAAATTTCGAATCAAATGTCAACAAATTAATGAAAATGCCTAAGTATATAACTATCCGTGCTCATATACCACTAATATTTTCACTTAGGTAAATACAGTGCTCAATTTAGAAAAAACCAACATATTTCCTGCATTGGGTCAGCTACTCTGGGACTCTTCTTCCTCTGAAAACATATCCAGTGAGTTTTACTGCTGTTTTTGGCATTAGCCAGTCTAGTGGACTCAGATAACCCTAATATTCCCCTGTATTACCATCCCTATGTACGCTCTTGGAGCCCTGGTAGTGCAGTGGTGGTTAAGAGCTCAGGCTGTTAACCAAAAGGTCAGCAGTTTGAATCTACTAACCGCTCCTTGGAAACCCTATGGGGCAGTTCTACTCTGTCCTATGGGGTTGCTATCGGTTGGAATCAACTTGATAGCGATGGATATATATACCCTCCCGTATTCATGTGAGGTCAGAATGTTGGATTTTCTAAGACCAGTAGAGATCTTCAGAGACCAAGAATCACTTATTCTGCCTGTAATTTCCTTATTCTATTTGTACCTTCTTACCCTCCCCAGGCTCTAGTAGAGTCTAGTATCTCATTTGAGGAATTAATCATTCTTAGGTCTTCCCCATGGTTCAACACTTAGGTCCAATCTCACAATGGCTCTATGGAGACTTTTTGACAACGAGCAGAAACAACCAAAGTAACCACAACAAATTTAAGCATAAAGTTCATTGTTGAACAGAGGTTTTTTTCAGAGTCAGATTTTTTTCTTCTAGAATTACACTTAGTAGAGTTGAATTTTCTTGTGAAGTATTATCAACTTTTTCAATTCTTTCCTATATGCATTTCCCTTAAAATTCTGAAGAACCTAAATTTAAACCACTACAATATTAAGGATAAAAAGAGTGTGCTTCAGTGTTGTGCTTCAAGCATGTAACTGGAACAAAAGAGGCCTCAAAAATGAGAATAATGACAAGGCATTCAGGCATTGAGTTGCCATACGTATTTGAAAGTTGTGATTTATACTGGATTAGCCATCCTAAAGCTTATTGTTGGTGCAACAAAGAGAAAATTGAGTATAGTGCATAATCTATACAGAATGTGACCACATTCACTTAATAAATACTCAATTTTGGCACTTCCTTGATAGATGTAATGTCTGGATTTTGGAGAGGGGTGGAAGTCTAACTGGGATCCTTACAGAATGATAGGTATTCAACCAATGTTTACTGATAATCTGTATTTGTTAAGCACAGTGCTGGGCGCTGGAGATACTGCAGCAAAAATGATAAAACTTACCCTATAATAAGGGAGGTAGGTAAGGAAAGAAGCAACTCAGAAAGAGTGTGATAAAGAGCCATGATAGGAAAAAAATATGGGTTTTTCAACTGGATGGCGGGTTGTACCATTTTCTGAGATAGGCAAAATTGGGACATTAAGGTGTGCTTGGTGGGGAATAGAGAAAGATGTATTCAGTTTAGTATATGTTCCTTTGAAATACTAGTGGAATATTCAAGTGGACATTCCTGATGGGCAACTGAGTTCACAAATTCTGAATCTCAGGAGAGATAATTGGGCTGAAGAATAAGATGTGGGGAATTGTCATCTTTGCTTATTGAATCCTCAGGACTGGCTGAGATCAACAGTGGAGAGTATGCAGGGACAGAAGAGTACAGAGGCCAAGAAGTTTCCTTGAAGATACAAGATACTAACACATGTTATAGTTTATAAAGAAAATGTTCTACGTTCTACATTGGTGAGTAGAGTTTGGGGTCTTCAAAGCTTGTGTGCAGCCATCTAGGATACTCCAATGGTCCCACCCCATCTGAAGCAAGGGAGAATGAAGAAAACCAAAGACACAAGGGAAAGATTAGTATAAAGAACTCATGGACCACAACTACCACAGCCTCCACCAGACTGAGTCCAGCACAACTAGATGGTGCCCAGCTGCCACTGCCAGCTGCTCTGACAGGGATCACAATAGAGGGTCCGGAACAGAGCTGGAAAAAAATGTAGAACAAAATTCTAACACACAAAAAAAGGTCAGATTTACTTGTCTGACAGAGACTGGTGAAACCCCGAGAGTATGGCCCCTGGACACCCTTTTAACTCAATACTGAAGTTACTCCTGAGGTTCACCCTTCAGCCAAAGATTAGACAGGCCCATAAAACAAAACAAAACTAAAGGGGCACACCAGCCCCAGGGCAAGGATGAGAAGGCAGAAGGGGACAGGAAAGCTGGTAATGGGGAACACAGGACTGAGAAAGGCGGAATGTTGACACATCGTGGAGTTGGCAACCAATGTCACAAAACATTAATCATTTAATGGGAAACTAATTTGCTCTGTAAACCTTCTTCTAAAGCACAATTTTAAAAAAGAAAAGAAAAAAAAAAGATACTAATGCATGTTAAATGCTGATGGGAAAATGGGAGAAATTGATTATTTAGAAGCTTAATGGTAAGAGCAGATTAGATCCAGAGCTCAAGTTGAGGGATTGGCCTTTGACAAAACCAGTTTATCATAGTAACAAAAAGGAAGGGGTATTGGCTTATCAAAGAATCCTGGTGACACAGTGGTTAAGCTCTTAACTGTTGACCAAAGATTTGGTGGTTCAAACCCACCAGCTGCTCTGCAAGAGAAAGATGTTGCAGTCTTTTAGGTAAAGATTACAGCCTTAGAAACCCTATGAGGCAATTCTACTCCCATGCCCATTTGAGACTTTACCTTGGTAGCCTCAAATTGTTATTTACATAGTGGGAATTGGAAAATGCAACAAATCAGGGCTTCTTCCCCCACCCTTTTGGACTACTGTTTGTTATACATTTTCTAGTACATCACTGGCAAAGTGTATGAATGGGTAGCTATATTTCATTGTGGAATAATAAACTATTTCCTACCTGATGATACTTACTTCTATGAAGCAAGGTCATCAACAGAGAATATAGTGTATAAGAGATTTCAGGCATTTAAATACAATCTGGATGGCTCCTGTCATTGGATTCTACGTACATTCATGTATCTGGTGGGAGTTTGAACTAGATGATCTCAAAACTCCAGCCTAATTCTAGGTTGGAGTATACGATTTTATTATAAAGGTGGTTGTTAAGGAGCAACAACTTGTAATCTCCTTTTGTCTTTTTAAACTAGTTTTCCAAATTTTCTCCCAGAGTTGTAGATATAAATGAGTCTCTTGTGATTTTTCTTATTTCAGTTATTTTTTATCACTACCATTCAATTGCTCATTAAGTTTCATTTTGAGAAGTCTATAATTCTATGATTTATATCATGATTGCAATTTGGAAAACCAAAGAACCAAATCAAAGATGAAAACGGGGTATATCTAAACCATTCAGTCTGTGGAACTGGCATAAAACCTTTAATCCGAAAAAGGCTCTGGGCTAGCTCCATGTATTTTGTTTGTAATTTTCTTCTTTAAAAGAACAGTTACTCTGTTACGCTACTTTGGCTCGAAGTTGCCGTGCAAGTACTACAGGGTAGTTTAATATGTAAAATTAGACCCAAGTTTTTTGGTAAGTGACAAGTGAGATGGAAACTCCAACACTAAAATCTTACTACTAGAAAGCACTAAAATTTTACCTAAATAAACCGTAAAGGAAACTTTAAAAATTGACACCATTCATATAAGAAATGTTCTTCTACTGCTTTATGGAATATTTATTTTACTTATTATTTTTCAACCCTGTCTAGATGACCTTGAATTGTCAAATATTTTCATAAATTGCACAGGGGCAGAAGAAAAAATGTAAAGTAAAGCTATCTTTTCAGTGGATTGTGGGTGGTAGACACAAATACAGAAAAGTCCACTTCTGCTCTGTCTCACTCTTCTTACTCCATCACTTTCCTGTGGTGAAGCTAGAGAAACATTTGTGAAGAGATCATTTTACCCATGCTAGCTGTAAAATATTCCTGTAGTCTCATGTGAATTGTAGATATGAGGGTTTTTTTTGCAGAGAGACACTAAGGCAGTCGATGGTCCTACCAGATCACCAATCGTTGAGTCTTAAGGCACTTCAGAGAGAGAATCTCCTCTCTTACTCCTAGGGTGGAGGAAAAAAATCCCACTCCTACCCTGGAACCTGAGCCCCAACTGGTAGTGAGTGAGGACTGGTAGTGATGGTTCCTCCAAATCTGGAGCTAAATGGCACCCAATTCCAATTTTTATCCCAGTTTCAGGAGATCTGTTTGTCTTGGCCTAAGTCTGCCTTCCCCATGTAGGTTGTTTCCTAGAAAGGGTCCTTGGCATAGCACTGTCCTTCATATCACTGGCCCAACTCCAGATAGAAAGCTTGTCTGTTTGTAAACTAAGTGATGTTTCATAAACATAGCAGTGCTCTTTGCCAGGGAAAATTTGAAGTTTATGCAGAATTTTGTCACTTGATCATTTAGAGCTCTCTTTCTATAGCTGTTCCTAAGGCATGACAAAGATGCAAAGCTTGGAAGTTGTTACTACCTCTCCTTGCTGTTTTGCCTTCTCTCCTACTTGTGTGGTTCTCCGCTTTATGGAAATGGAAATAGTGGTGAGTACTGTGATGGATACCTGAGCTGTGTCTTAAGGGACAGCCTCTGAAGAAACAGTTTGGTAGGTCAGGAAAGAACTTTAGTGCCGTTTAGAAAAGGTCCTTCAGTGGAAGGTGCAATCTTGCTGTTCTCTAAGGTTGCAACGGTATGTTGTGAGAAGATTCTATTATGAGACATCACTTTTCAAGTCTCGGAGGCCTCAGTACTTTTCACATTCTAATTGCTTGCATACTATTACTAGAGTAATTTGCACAGGGACTATATGGATTAATATTTATGAAGAATCTTTCGAAATATAAGTTCCGAGGGTCAGGACCCTCCTTTCAATATGCTTCTAAGTCTCATTGTGGCAGAAGGCATTGGCTGCTCCCCTGATGGCAGACACCTAGGTAACCACCTTTATTTTATTGAATGTAAGATACACTGATGCTGACATTGTCTTGATCTTATCAGAAGGTTTTCACATAACTGCAATATGATTGCTACCTGGCTGACAGTGATTGTATGATGCATTGCACTATAAGACAAACCTTGCTTCAAATGAGGGGAAATTTCCTGGACTGCCCCATAATATTTACAAATTTTATGGATAACTTTTGAAGAATTGCTCCTGATAGTTTGTTGTTAATGCAGCTGGTAGTCTTCAGATGTGTTTGATTAACTGGAATGGAAAAAAAAGAAGGATATGCTCTAATCTCTGGATTTGCTTCATCACGCAAAGGATCTTAAATCTTTAATGCAAGATGGACATTCACCACCATCACTCAGACTACAAAAGAAATTCATTGAATAAGTATGGAAATATTCCTTTAAATCTAGGAAACAAACCAGTCACCTTTTTAATCCCTCAATTACAATGTGTGAAGTCTTGTTAGAATTTTATTGAAGATCCTTTTATAGCTCTTTGTGTTTCACTAAACCCCAAAGCAATTTCTATAATATACAATGGCAGGTATTGAACTGCTGCTTGAGTTACGCTATGCAAAAGCCCACCGTGGAGCAGCTTTAACTCTCTCTAACCCCGGGAGGGCCAATATCTACAATTTGATTTCTGCAAGCTGTTGAAATTTTGTCCACTTGGAACTCCATCCACCCCATTCGAGTGCTTCTAAGCGGTGGTTCTAAAGTCGGAATTTTCAACCTCACTGCTATTAACATTTGGGACTGGATAATTCTTTGTTGCGGGGGGGATCTGTACTTTATAAGAGGTTTAGCAGCTTTCATAGCCACTAGATGCCAGAAGTATCTCCCACCCCCAGTTATGACAAATCAAAAATATCTTCAGACATTGCTAAGTGTCCTTTGGGGCACAAAATTGTCCCTGGTTGAGAACCATTGATCTAGAGGGCTCCTTTCCAAGCTAGAGATGCCATGGGAAGAGAAGGGTCAGATGCTTCAAGAATTAGTTCTCATCCACATGACTATGACATCAAATGTGAAGTCAAAAGATGAATTACCTGAAGTAATTTTTAAAAGAGTGTGTTGCAGGCCTATTACTTTCAATGCAGTAATTTCCCAAACCTCCTTTAAGATTGATAAAGCACCAATACATTTTATTGGGAACGGAGCCAGGAAAGAGAGAGAGGGAGGGAGAGAGATGGGGGAGTGGTAGGTGTGAGTGAGTGTATGTGCACCCCGCACCTGTTCGTTGGGATATTGAGTAGGAGCTCTAAGAAGGGTACACAATAAACAAAGCCAAGCCCCTGCCTTCAGAAAGCTAGTGTTATAAGTGAGGACATACATACACCTAAAACAAGTTAAAAGGTATTGATTCCTGTCATAGTCATCTAGTGCTGCTATGACAGAAATACCACAAGTGGATGTTTTTAACAAAAAGAAGTTTATTTTCTCACAGTAAAGTAGGCTAGAAGTCCAAATTCAGAGTGTCAACTCCAAGGCTTTCTTTCTCTTTCGGTTCTGGAGGAAGGTCTTTCTCATCAGTCTAGACTAGGATCTTCTCTGTGCAGGAACCCTGGGTCTAAAAGATGTGCTCTGCTTCCGGTGCTTCTTTTCTGGTGGTATGAGGTCCCCCACTCTCTGCTTGCCTACCTTTCCTTTTACCTTTTGAAGGATAAAAGGTGGCACAAGCCACACCCCAAGGAAACCCCCTTTACTTTGGACCAGGGATGTGACCTGGGGAAGGCTGATGTTACAATCCCACCCAAATCCTCTTTAACATAAAATTACAATCACAAAATGGAGGACAACCACAGAATACTAGGAGTCATGGCCTAACCAAGGTAATACACACATTTTGGGGGGGACATAGTTCAATTCATGACAATTCCTCTGTTGAGGGTGGGAGAATGTTCTGGAGCACCAAGGAGGAGTAAATCCCTTCCCTAGAAGGCTTCAGATAAGACTTTATGGAGGAGATGATCGCATAGAGTATGGAAAGGAAAGAGGGAAATGAGTGAAAAAGCAGGTTTCAGATGACCTTGTTGTGAGCCAGGAATGGTAAACTAAGGCACTGTACTTAGTTAATGTGTGATATAATGAATGTTAACAGATAGAAGAAGCATGGCCCCAGCCAGAATATAATTAGTCCTCAAATAAGATAAACTGATGTTAACTTTTGTAAGAAATTGAGGAGATACCTGCTAGAAGATTTGATGGCCTTGGAAAGGGTAATGACTGTTGCTGTTGTTGTTAGGTGTCACTGAGTCATTTCCGACTCATAGCGACCCTGGGTACAACAGAACAAAATGTTGCCCAGTTCTGCGCCATCCTCACAATCATTGCTAGTTCCTCCTATTTATTCCCAATGTGCCAAGTACTTGGGGATGCACTTGGACAAGACTAGCTTCTTGAACACTATTGTGCCCAATAAATATTTAATAAATAAATACTTAAAAAACTAAGACCAAAATTGAGCTCTTAGGTTCTGCAAGGATTTTTGTAATGAATGTTCTGTGTCACAATCAGGCAGCCATCAGTCTTGTAGAAGTAGACCTTTCAGCACAGGAACCAAACACATACTTTACACTGATTCTTCTCTACCATCTGGGAGATGAAGAATATAGGATTTTTTTTCCCCAAAATATATATTAAGGACCCAAGAAAAAGTTCTTCTAATTAATATTTTTTAAAGATGATATTAGCATACCACTTCCAAATCATCCAATTAGAATTCATAAGAGTCACAGAAAATATCTAACTAAGAATTATCTAGTTAGTTTGAATGTAGTTAGATGTTATCTAGTTAGTTTGAATGTAGTTAGATGTTATCTAGTTAGTTTGAATGTAGTTAGATGTTATAATCTAGTTAGTTAAGTAGAAAAGCCTTTTGGGGTGAACTGTTTCCAAGGACCTCTGAATAATCAGAAAATGTGTCCCCCTCATTATAGGGCTGAACAGAGATAAAAACTAATGACTGGTTATGATAATATTTACTTTGCATGATTAATCTTAATAGTTAGATAAATTGGCAGTTGCATATTAGCTAGTTCTGAGTTAAGCTTTGTTATTCTATTTACCTATGGAAATGATTGTTTTAATTAAAGACACAACCACAGTAAATACCAATGAGTGGTCTTAGGATCTACATTTTAACATTGGTAGTGAAAAAAAGGAGAAAATGTCCTTTAGTGTTCTGGGCCTCTAGAACTGTGAATCAAATATTTTTACTTGCTATTAAGACAGTGCCTACCAACAATAGGTTCAGAAATACCTATTAGAGTTATAAAGCAATGATTTATCTTAGTTTATTAATGAAAAGTTAATGAGTAGAAAGCATGGTCTCTGTCTCTTTCCCTGCTTCCTATCACATTATAGATAGACATCTTTTTCTCATTTTCTTTGGGAGAAAAATTTAATAAATGTACCAATTTATTTTATGTAAGCATAAGATTAACACTTAGAAATGTACTTGTAACATGAATTGACCAGTTGGTGGGCACAGGGCCACGTCTCGGCTGAGCAAACATTGTTGTTCAGCCTGTAGAGGAGTTTTTGTCAAAGAATAGCAAGCACACGCATTAACCAAGTAGTCCCTCCTTAGTTCAGGTTGTTCAGAGTACTATAGACCCAGCTTTACTAAAGGGGTGAGTCTACAGCCACTTGTTTTGGACATATTGGAAATGATATGCTGGCAAACGCATTCATGACAAACTGGCCACAATTTGATGAGAATTTTAGGCCAGAGAGATGAAAGTCTAAAGAAGAAAATTAAGCTGCGTTTGTTTGTTTTTTAATGGTAATTTTATTTTAAAGAGCTTCTGACTTTAAATGCTGAGCAAAATTTAAATGTAGTGAATATGTGTCTAATTACAGGTATATAAAACTTATTAGTAAATTATTAAAGTGAATTTGCCTCCAATGCAAAAAAGACAGAGCTCTAATATGTCACTTACTGAAATGTTTGACTGGGTTTCAAGACAAGTAGCAAGCATGGGATCTGGTGCTGGAAGTATATCTTCCAGAATTACAGACAGGCTGCAGCTTCGAGCCTCTTGCCCAGGACTGTGGTCGGGATGTGCCTGATGAACTTCTTCACACTGTGATGGCTGGGCCCTGGTGTGGCGTATGCACTAGGGTCTTCTTGCTTCTGGCTTGCTTTATCGTCTTCCGTTTTCTACAGCATATGAGGAAAAATGACCTCTGCTTGGAAACGATAAAGTCAAGTCAAGAAATGAACTTGATTCCCAACTCACCATAGCGTTAAGAGAAACTGAGTGGTCTGAAAACGCTTTTCTGTCACGTTGACGCATTGGCTCTCAACCGTCTCACACTCCAAGCCCCGTTTTTATAGCAAATATTTTATGACACATTTATTCTCCTCAAAGAAATTCAGAGATAACCTACCTGCACAGACTATCAAAGAAATAAATACGAACCCTACATGTAATATAAAGGACAAATATAGAAATGCCCCCAAGTACGATGACAGTGGATGGCATAATGAAATAATCAGATACTGTGTCTATCCAGGGGTAGACTCACTGCAGCCTCATGGTGAATGTGGCATTTACAAAGGCAGACAGATACAGGTGAATGCATTGGAAATTCGAATGCCATGAGCACTGTTACTGCCCTGTGCAGTTATTTTCAAAACAGTAATCTACTTCCGTAAAAACAAGAACAAATCAAAATTGTCTTTCCCCCATTTACATGGTAGTTCCATTCCTGATAAATTCAGTGTATGTTAAAACCATGCCAAAAATACTCTATGTTTCTCCATAAAAAGTAGGTTATAACCTTTTGAAATGATACATAGGTTTTTACCTCCATGCAAACGTGAAAGCCATTGCGGGGTAGAGAGCTACTCTGTACATTGTAGGGTGTCTAGCATCCTTGGACCCCACCCACTAAATATCAGTAGCACCTTCTCCAGAGGCAATCAAAAGTATCACCAGAGATTTCCAAGATACCACCAATGGATAGTTTCAATGCTGTTGAGAACCACACATGTGTCTGTCTCACCATGGCACATGATGACCCACCATGTCTGCTTGGTACCAGCCCAAGCAAAGCCAAAATTACTCCACATTGACCTCTGTAAATCAGAATGGAGCAGACTGTTGTGTTCTGGCTATTCAGGTTCCTCTAACGCAGGCCCTGGTGGACTGCGCAATGCCCTGGTGCACATCGACAAGCAGGCCTCCCTGCTCTGCCAACCATCTGCATGCTGTTTTTTTTTCAACACCCTATTCTCTTTTTAAAAGCAATTCCTACCAAGTCCAACTTGCTAGACAGTAAAAATTTTTTACTGCAAAATTTTTAAAAGTTAGTTCTTACCAGTATGTGAAGAAAACTGTAAGGTTCAGAAGAAAAAGAAAGTACTGACAGGGTGTTTTTTTTTTTTTTTTTTTTAAGTGAACATATAAAGGTTCTCAAGCCTAAAGGTACACTTGATGAGTTGTTGGGGAAATACCTTCTCTTACTTTTTTCAGCTCCTCTTGTTCAACGTCCATGAATTAATATTTAGAAAATGTTTAGATAAGTCTGGCACATTGTAAATTCTATATAATCTTTGCTAAATAATTAAATAAGTACACCCAAAGTTATCATTCTAAAATTCAAATCTGATTCTATTTTTTCTTGATCAAAAGCTTCAGTGGATCTTTATTTAAAATTCAGATATTTTTAAGGAGCAGATTCTTTTCTTCAAGTAAAAATCTTACATGAAGACACAATATGTGAAACAGATAAAGCAGTTCTGCCCTGGTTAGAACGAGAGCGGGGACCTGGTGCCACATCCACCAAGCCTCTCCTCAGCAGTGTCTTGGTCAATCCCCCAGACCCTCCATCGCGCGCTCTACTGAGCATTGTTTGGAAGGAACTGATTCCCAGGATTCTTGACAAACTTCTTAGTACGGGACTGTAAGGCCTCCCAGGCTCTGGTCCCAGATCCCCTCCCTCACTGTAGGTGCCCTCACACTACAGCATCCAACCATCCCTACCAGGGCCAGTTCACTAAATGCCTCAGAATCCCTCATGCCTTTGTGCCTTTGTTCTCACTGACCCCTCCCCTCCCGAAACCCCTTCATCACCAATCACCCCGTTAAATGCATACCCATTTTCTATCAGCTCTCAATTCTTTGGGATGCTTCCTTCACATTGCCAGATAATCAACCTCTTCATCCTTGTGTTCCCATGCCACTCTGTCATAGCATCCATCACAGGTTTAATATTAGCAGCTAGCTTCAATTGATCGCATGCAATGTACCAGGAACTATTCTAACCCCTCTCCTGTTTTAACACAATTATTCCTCGAAATGGAGCCCTGATGGTGCAGTAGTTAAGAGCTAGGCTGCTAACCAAAAGGTTGGCAGTTTGAATCCACCAGCCGCTCCTTAGAAACCCTATGGAGCAGTTCTACTCTGTCCTATAGGGTCTCTATGAGTCAGAATCGACTTGACGGCAATGAGTTAGTTTTTTTTAATTCTTCATAATAACCGAATGAGATACATAAAAGGATATCCCTACTGTACAAATGAGGACATTGAGGCCCAGAAAAGCTAAGCAACTTCCCTAGAGTCATTCATAGCTAGGAAGTGGAAATGCCACAATTTGAACTTAGGCGGTTTGCTTGTCTGCTAGATCATTATACTTATTTATTTATTTATACATCTGCCACCTCTTTCTGCACTGTAACCTCCTCATAACATTGCTCATCTCTTACTCATATACTATACCCAGAATGCAATAACTCTTAAAAATTGCTGTTGAAAGAATTAAAATGAGTGCTTTTTTTATGGGTTCAATCCTGTGAGTAACTTTAACTCAAAAATTCATAAAATATTTATTGACTTTCCTATAGTGATTTCTCCTTTCCCAATTTTCACTGCCTTCTGATAAATGGATAAAACTAAGAATTCTAGATCACTCAAAGTGCAGCAGCTTTAGTGGTAATAGAAATCGAAAATATTTAAAAGTAAATTTATGTGGTAGATACATAGTTGTTTTCTGAACAAACTATTTTAATATTTCAAGTATGCTTATTTAATGGGGAATCTCAACTTCATGCAATACATATTTTTCCTGTTGTTATATTAAGTGGGCTTTCTTTCCTATAAAGTGTCCTAAAATAATGAATGAAAATATTTCTATTTCTCATTTTCCAAACACCCATATTTTTTTATTAAATTGTGTGCAGCTTCAGCCTTTCCAATCTTTCATACCTGTTCTTCGTGTTCACTCACTGAGGGCAATTGTATTTCTTTTTCCCCAGTATGTCTTCTTAATTCAGAACATTGTAGACCTCTCTACTAATTTTCCAGATCTTAAGATTTTGGATTTTTGAGTAATGAAGACTGTAGGTCTCAGAATACATCAGACTCTGCTTGTTCCATTTACTAGCTGGATGACATAGCAATGTTACCCACCATCTCTTAGCATCAGTTTTCTTGTCTGTAAAAGTGGATTGCCTTCACAGTAAAATGATACCTTTTACTGGATTACCATCTGTAGAAGTAGTCTCTACCTCAAAGTCTTCAAATGGCTTCACTCAATTCCTGCTCACAGTATATGCTCAGTAATTATTAGTTACTTTCATATTTCATATTCATCTTGGGGAGGGAGGCTGCTTGGTAAAAATAAGTGTATCATCTTTTTATTAGACTTTATGATCTCCCTTAGCCACTTCCCTTGTGGCAACTAGCACATATTTCTTCGTTAGTTTTCTTTTATTGATGGATATTGGTCTTTCTAACTCATAAATACAGGCATTCTTTCCACTTAATAAACCATATCAATGTCTAAATCACGTTTCTTCTCACTGCTCTTTGGCAAAACCTTGGAGCTGACATTTTCTAAATGCTAATTGCTTTCTTTTCTCAGTCTATTAATTCATTCCAAACACACCCTTTTGATGAAGGATTAGTTCTACATAAACATTTTGTGAATGAAAAATATCACGTAGAAAGTTAAACCTTTGTTTCCAATGCAGGGAATAGATTTATAAATATGTATCAGTGATTTAGAGTCACCATCTTGCCAGAAGCACAGGAGGGGGCATTTCTATTCCTACAGTTCAGGCACTTGATATGTAAAAAGCTATTAATGATAAGTCAATCTGTTAAGATACTTTGTATTGAAATTCAGAAATAAAGATTTCAAAACAGAGAGAAAGAGAATGTGTATGTGTGTTGATGGCAGCACTTTTTATGTGCTGACAATCACACATCAAAATCTACTGGTGGTTTGCATGATACAACACGGGAAGGTGACCTTTCTAATGACCAGAAAACTCCAAAGTCAAGCCTCCAAAGCACTGGACACTGGATGAGGATTTTTTTTTAAAGGAAGGAAAACAGAAAAAGAAAAACTCTATTCCCTCCATTTTTGCCTTATGTTTTCACGTAGTCATAATGGTTTTCCAGTGTTCTGCAAGTTCACAGGTCCTGAAGATGCATGTGTTTATGATTCATGTGATTTTTAGTGAGTGAAGTAAATATCTCAAGAGGTTAAGGAAATCATCTAAGCCAAGGTCACAGGAAATGTCAGCAGCAGAGATAAAATGAGGACTTGGAGATATTTCTCATATCTTCCCTGATGACTGGCACAGAATTTACTTCTTTGAAAGCACTGGAAGCAAAAAGAAATGTCTTTCATTACATTTCTGGTAAAATAAAATATATAAAAATGACATATACTATAATGCAAAGTAAATTGCATGTATTTGCAGAAATCACATCCAATAATGTAAAAATAAAATACTTCCTTTGATTTTTCTGTGAATGTTTTCCAGTCATTTTTAAAATTCAAAAGCTAAATATTTATGTTTTTCAATTTGTAATTGCAGGGCTGTTGTTTCCTGGAAGGTATAAAACATGACAATGAAGGCTACAGAAGAGAGCCTTGCATAACCAGAAATGAGGTTAGAAATGGAGTGGAATGAGAATGACTAAGGAGAGGGAGTTGTGTGGGCCTGCACCGTGGCAAGCACACAGCTTGGGAGAAGGCCACATGATGCATGGATATATTCACTCCCACCATAGCATTTTGCTTCCAAGGCGTGAAGTTGTAGTCACCAGATACAATACTTTTCCATCCCCAAAATATGCTTTAAATCAGCATTTTCTGCTGGATAAAGCAAAGACCTTGGGTCATTTTTTTTTTTTTTTTAATTATCCAAATAGCCTGCGAAACCATCTACGTTGTGAAATACCTCCTTACCCTCTCACACTGATGAACCTTGTTGTCGCTCTGAGAGAAGGTTCACCTAGCAGCCCACAGGCTCCTTGGGTTCCCATGATGCCCCCTTTCAGACTAATGTTGGCTGAAGTGGGTAAGAGAAGGAGCTTTGGAGTCAGACAGTCTTGGTTTACAGATCATCCACCAAACTCTGTGGCTTTCTAGTGGTGTAAGCTTGGGCAAATTAATGTTTCTGAGCTTCAGTTTATTAATGGGCAAAGTAAGTACTCTTGCTTATGCAGTATAGCCACTGTAAAGATTAAATATGAAGAATATATGTGAAAGGCTTAGCACATGACTAACATTTAAACAATGGGTAGCTACCATGTTTTTCTCTTAATAGCAGAACTACTGAGCAATAATTTTTATTCGACCAAAAATAATTTTTTTCTCGGTTTCACTAGGTACCATGAAAAAAATTCATTTACGTAGAAACGGACTTGGTGTTCACCAAATAAAGGACAATGACAACATTTGCTGGTTTATATTAGAGTCACTTTATTTGATTGAACTTTATTATTTGGAAGTTGGGGATAAAGTAGAGGTGAGAACAGAAGTGATAGAGTAAAATTAGGACAAAATGGACAATGGCATAAGTGAGAGCGTAGAATAAGCACTTAATCAAAATAAACCTAAAGCAGAATCATTACTCACTGGATACGCTACCATAAGAACTAGATTCTAAACCTGGATCTGTGCAAGTAAGCCACAGATCTTACACATATCACCTCATTCTATGGATCTGAGTTTCCTCATTTATGAGACAGGGACTGGACTAAATTATCTGTCAGGTCCCATTCAGCTCTATATCCTAGAATTCTCTTGTGTTGAGATAATGTTTGCAACAAAGGTCTTCAAAGCAAAGTCTTAAAAATCCCTGTACCTTTTAAAAAATTCTATTAAATGAATACAACTGTGTTCTTTGCAAATAGCAGTACTTTCACTCTTTTTCATGCAAGAGCTTTGCAGAATTCAGCCTGAAAGACCCACGAGCAAACCTAGGTCATTTCTCCAAAGGCAAACTGCTGGCTGCTGTTAACCATGAAAAACATCTTGAAAGCTGTCTGCTACAGTTCACACAGGGGCTCTCAGACTCAGACTATTCCGTTATGATATACAATATCCTAAATAACTGTGCGTCTAAATGGAGCAGTTTTCATCTGGACTTTCTAGCATAGGAACACTGCCAGAGGACAACTGATTACGCTGGTGTGTCTAGTTACTCCCTGAACTGTGGCATGCGCTAAGGGTTCTCTCAAAGGTATTTTAAGCCAGAGAGTATTATTATCAGTTAACACCACAATTAATTATCTTGTTTACGTATTTTAAAACCATGTATTAAGGGCCCACTATGTGTGATTGACTTATAAATACCAGAAGTAAATGGTTTGTATCACTGAGATGCTCAGAGTGCAGTGCAAGAGACAGGCACACAAACATATAATTGCAACGCAATGTGATGAGGCCCAAAGTCAAAGAGCAGATCTTAAATCCAAGATGATGAACAAAATCTTTGTCATTAATGTGTTTGTTTTCAGAACAGTGAATGATTATGATGAGCTGTACTTAACTTTTTGGCATGGTTTCTTTTGAACCACTTGCCTGAAGTCATCTCATTAAAGTAAATTACACTGAATTCATTCCATGTTCCAATAATCCCCAAGTAATGAACTTTTATTTTAAAAAATGTCGCAACTATATTGGCTTCCTGTCTTTTCCATCCAAGTGGAGACCAAGCCCCTTCATCTTCCCCTTGTTGTTGTTATTTGACTCCCTTGTCCCCATCCCATTACTATTGTTTTAGTTTGCACTCTCTTTTTCTCTTGCTTACACCACTGTAGTGTCCTCCCTGTCTATATTCAGCTCCAGTTCATTGTCCCTATTGTTACCTGATATTTTGACTAAGGAATTTTGATCCAATGGAATAAGCTTTTACAATATGACAAAATAAATAAAATACTATACTTTCAACTTACTAAAATTATCAGGTAAGGTGTATGTGGTGAAATGAGTTCCTTTATGTGTCCTTTTGCCTTGTGTCTTTGGAAAAACAGCTTGAGAGTGTTTTTTTCCCCTAAGCCCTAAGGAGTTACCATTGCTGTAGTTTTCTACCCCAGAGGGTTTGTTACTTTTGTCCAGGTTGATTGACATTTCCTGGGTAAGCTGTAAACAGCTTGACTTTTTGTCTGGTCCTGGGTTGCAGCCTGCCCTGTGATTGATACGCACCTTGCAGGGATTGGTCAATAGACTATGCAAATGAGGCGAGTTGTAGCCTACTATTCAAATTAAGTATCTGTGGCCTACCAAGGGGATTGGTCAGCTTGTGGCCCCCTACTGAGGAGGGGCCATGCCTTGAAATTGACAAGGAGCTGTATATATAAGCAGCCAACCCCACAGAGGTTTTTGAGATAGAAAGAAGGAAGAAGAGAAGCAGCATGAAGAAGCAGAAGGAAGAAAGAAGGGAGAAAAGCAGAGGGAAAGAGAAGAGGCAAGGAACCTCCAAAAAGAGCTGTAACACTGACCAAGGGGTGTAACACTGAAGACAGCAGGAGGCCCAGAAAGGGCCAGTGGCAGAGCCATTGGCCGCAGGAGGCAGGGGCAAAGTTTGTCCTGAGGAGAACGAAAGGAGCCTTTCCTCAGGAGGCCAAGAGGAGTGTGTCCTCAGGGGGCCAAGAGGAACCTATCCTTAGGGGGGCCAAGAGGAGCTGAGAAAGCTACCTTGCATTGAAGAAGGGGGACTTTGTCTACATGCTTCCTGATCCTGATCCTGAGTTGTGTAGCCTATTGACCCTGACACTGAGTTGTACCCTGTTCCTTAATAAACCACTTAACTGTAAGTATGGTCTGTGAGCCCTGAGTGGGCATTGCAATAGATTATCGAAGCCAGAAGAGAAGTAGAGAGTGTCATTGAAGGGACAGATGATGTCAGAATTGATAAAAAGTTTGGAGAATGGAGGTATGCCTGACTTCCACCCATAGGGATCAGTTTTGGTTTGATCCTGGCCATTTTCCCCTCCTAAGTTAGACAAGTTCTGATGGTTCTGATGCTACTACTACTACTCCTCCCACCATTTAAAAGTATGGTGCAAAGGTCTTCGTGGGAGTCCTAAATGTTACCCCATCTCTGTATATTATCCTATCCCTCATCCTATAGTTCATCCCATGCCATCAAAATGATCTATTTTGCCTGACAAAATCAGAATGCCCTGCCTCCCTCCACACTGCTAGCACAGCACTCCTCCTAAAAGCTTCACCTCTAACCCTACTTTCTAGCTCAAAACTCTCCAACAGCCTTGCGTTTCCGAAGCAAAGGTGGTCAAACTTGAGTGCACATGAGAATCACTTAGGAGCTCAAGGCGAAATCCTCCCAAGATTCTGATTTAGTAGTTCTAGGATGCAGAGCCTAAATGGTTAAGACTAGCATGGCCTGGGTACCCTGTTTCCTGGAGTCCTTTTCTGGTGTCCTTCTTTCCTGACAGCTCCTCCACTTCCACCTCCCCTACCCCTGCCCAGCCAGTCTTGTCTTTCTCTCTCTCTCCCTCTCTCCCCTTGCTATAAACTCTTTGATCCATACCTGGTTATGTCCTCGGCACTAAGCACAGTGCTTAGAAAATCAGTGGTTGTCAATAATCACTTTTAAAAGAAGGAAGTAATTTGTTTACTCAAAACTATTCTGCCTGATTTGATAAAACTAGAAATGTGGAGTTTTTACAAATATCTGAATGAATGCATCAATTGGTCAAAGATGGAAAGGAAACATACAAAGCATTCAGCTTTGGTTTTGATTAGCATCATTTCTGGTGATCCTTAGGGGAGGAAATTCTAATTTAGGACAATTATGATTATGGTGGAGAAGATTCATAAACAAGAAGATTTTTAGAAAAACAACTCACTTGCTTTTAATTTTCAGAGTTGTTAATTTCCAAAGGCACAAATTCCCTAAATGGTTTAAGCAGTTAGGCAAGAATAAAATTATGTTGCTCATTTGTGACAGTGTATTAGTACTGTCAGGCAGAAGATCTCATTAATGTCTTTAAATTACATAGTGGCGGTAAGCGCCAAAGACTTTCAGAGGAAGGTGCAGAGTAAACGAGATGAATGTGAAACTAGCCTTCTTCAAAGTTTATGAAGCCCTGTCCCTCTGCAGCTCCAGCCCATAGTATCTCACCATCACTCACTTCTCCAAGGTGATGATTTTGTTTTAGAATACCTAAAGACCAATTGCCATTGAGTCTATTCTGACTCATGGTGACCTCAGGTGTGTTAGAGTAGAACTGTGGTCCATAGGGTTTTCAGTGGCTGTTACCTTTTGACATGCATGCTCTTCCCTCGTCCTGAGACACTTGCCTGGGCTATTTCTTGCTCATTCTTCAGATTTCAGGTTGAAAGCCATCTTTTCCAGTGAGACTGTCTTCCACCACCTGGGTTGGGCACCACCAATCTATGTTCCCCCTGACTTCATCTTTCTCATGGCACCTAATGCAATGTATGGAAATTGTATGTTTACTGGTTGATCAAACCTATTTGACCATCGGCTCTTGAGGGAGAGATTCTATCATATTCTCCATTGTACCTTCAGTGTATAGAATAGCGCCTTCAGTAAAATAAGCCTGGAATAAACATTTGCCAAATTAATTTGTATTTATGCAATAGCTGGGTATAGTCACAGCCCAAAAATTATATAAATTTTTATTTTGTTCTCTTTGTTTCATACCTCCCAACCCTGAAAACTTGTCTAGTACCAGATTTCATTTCAGCAGAGGGATAAATTGTATATAGACCAGAAGGACAGCAATCTGCATTCATTCCTGGCTCTACCACTAACTAGCTGAGTGACTTTTGAGAGATCACTATGCTTTCTGGTGTTTATATTCCTCACCTAGAAAGGGGATTCCTGCCCAAAGATTCCATGCCCAAAAATAAACCTTCATATTTTGGGTAAATAACTGTTCCAATGATAAGCAGAAGTTTCAATTATTTTCCTAATGTATGATAATTTTTTGTTTGTTTTTGTTTTTGTAACAGTAATAAAAATTCAATGGATTTAACTACATAGCATTTTTTAAATTTTATTCTAAGCATAATTAAGGAAAAGGTGACTTTGTGTCCAATGGTGGTAGCAACAGCTTGGGTGGTCAGATCAGGTGGCACCGATACATCAGTGTGGCTGGGTTGGGTAGCAGAGTCCACACATCCCTCTGCAGTATGTGTGTTGCATTTCATCGCTTAATCATAGCCACCTGGGGCTCACTACAAGTGGAAGGCAGTGAAAGGAATGAGAAACAACCTCAGTCACTTAAATCTGGGCATGAATCACGACACGGCCACTTTCTAGTCTAAATTATAAAAAGGAGGATAACACCACATTATCTTAATTACCTCTCAAATTTATAAAGATCCAAGGATTTAACAAAACATTATACATGAAAATCTTGGTAAGTTACAAATGTTAGTTCTTAAATTCAGACAAATGCTGATCCTACATTTGAAATAACCTATGAGCCAGTCAATCTATAGATATTTATTGAGCAATATGTATCAGGCACATTTCTAGGCATAGTTTTTTGTTTTTGTTTTTAAGCTTATACATTTTTATTCTTAGAGAAAATAGAAAGCAAACATATAGGAACAAATTATTAAAATAATTTTTAGGGCTAGTTGAGGAAAGACGCTCAGGAAAGACCTAAAAGATACCATGTGAGGTGAGAGCTATGAGGATCTAAGGAAGGGCATCTCTGGCAGTTGCAAAGGCCCTGAGGTAGGAATGCAATTGGCATTTGTGAGGAATGGAAATAGGCTGGTGAGGCTCGAGAATAAAGTGATGCACAAGAGCTGGGCTATGAAGCAGAGAAAGAGTCAGGAGATAGATCATATAAGGACTTTGGGCCAAGGGAAAGAGTTTGGGTTTTATTCTCTGCAGTAAAGCACCACTGGAGACTTCTAAAGCAGAAAGAAGGTAGTCATATGCTGCGTGGCCCCAAACTACTGCTGTTTAGTTAAGATATTCTTTCCTTTCAAAGTAAAGGACTGAGCAGACAGGCAGTCTCTCAAGCAAATTTAAATCATCCAAGGACACGCACTGTTTTGTTTGCTTTCTTAAACCTGTTAAATATCTTACTCCACCTGCTTCATGTAAATGAAAAGGTCACTCTATTTATTATTGGTTTGCTTTCTCGGAAACCAAAATAAGATCAGGAGTCATTTGCAATAAGTAGTGACTGTCAGTCTGTGATCCTGGAATTAAAAGTAAAGGATTATTAGAATTCCTTTCCTGATTTGATTTTTTCAATTATTTTTAGAATTTCATTTTGAGAGAAATTGGAAATCGGAAGATTAGACGGTACATAAGGATTTATAAGGAGCTCATTTTAATAAAACCCTTTTAATATTTTATGCAAAATTAGGTTTACTAATAAAAGCATGTGCTGTGTGTCATTCCAATGTTTTCATATAATTACCCACAATTATTTATGAGACCTTATAATTTTATACTTATTTAGAATCTAATCATAGATTTTTTTCACCTAGGCAAAAACCTCATCTATTTAAAATCTAATGTTTTAATTGTATGAGAATGAAACACAATATTAGACAATTCAGCAATGTTTATTAATTCATGTGTATGTATGTCTGATTAGACATTAAAAGAATGTAGACATATTTGTTGAATTTTTTGTTTCATACCATTTAAAAGAAGTATTTTAAAAATCAAATCTGAGAATTATCAAGATAAAAGAAGTATCATTTTCAAACTTAAATCTAAGAATTATAAGGATCAAACCAGTGCATTTCCCTTGTTATGTTTTGGGTCTTACCCCATGTTCATTCCAACACACCTGCACATACAAGTCCGATCAGTTCATATCCTCATTACCCAGGGTAAACCAAACCAGTCGCCATTGAATCAGCTTTGACTCAGGGTGCTCTCTTTTGTGTCAAAGTAGAACTGTGCTCCATAGGGTTTTCAATGGTGGATTTTTCAGAACTAGATCACCAGGCCTTTGTGTCTAGGAACCTCTGGATGAAATCAAACCTCCAACCTTTTGGTTAGTAACCAAGTGTTTTATCTGTTTGCATCACTCAGGGACAGGATGTAAGAATATAAGGCTCCCGGAAAAGAAGGGACCAGTACAAACCTTTGGACATTGCCCCTATTCTTTAGACTGCCACAGCTTCTTCTTCCCTCATTGAGCAGCAAGTCAATGTTGGGTCTCTGCTGCCCCCCTGCAATATGCGACAATCACACCTTCAATCAAAGAGATGGAAGGGGCTGTGTCTAGACAGACATATCTAAATTAGCCAGGAAGGGACTTATTGGCATTGGACAATTTTTTGATATTCTGGTGGGGTGTGTGGGTGTATTTAACAGGTCTAAATATCAACCCAGATATCTGGGCATTTAGCAAAAGCTTTCCCGTTTATTTCAAGACATATAAATTTTTCTCTGAACCCGAGAGACAAATTCCTATACAGGACTTGAAAAGCTCTCATAGACAAGTATTGGCCTCTTTTTTTTTTTTTTTTAAACTGGCTTTGGAGGAATTATGAAATAGAATAGGTGTTCTATAGCCAGTGACTCTCTGGCCCTATTGTTATCAAAATAGAGAACTTGAAGCTTATCATATAACCATTGTTTAAAACAAAAATTACAGAGTATTCCAAATACCTTAAGCTGCATCTCTAATTTAACAGCGAACATATTTAAATGAAGAAGAGCTGAAGGGTTTGGTAGTCATGGCAACATGATGTGAAAATATACCATGTCATTCAAATCTATTAGAAAAATATATTATCATTCCAAAGGTTTTCGTTGCTACTTTAAATACTGACTGTAGAAGAGGAAAGAAAAGAAAGGGATGAGAGAATAATTGAGGGGCCAAGGAAAGTATTTAATCCTTACATTAGGTAAATGCAAATTAGAAACTTATGTAATCTAAATTATAAACAAATATGACTAAGAACAAAATTGATATTTAAAAATATGGAATGCGAGAAAACCAACAGTAAACAAATTTTTTACCCCCCCCAAAATGTTAAATCTATTTCCTGCAAGTAAGAATCAAGAAATGAAGAATAATTTCATATTTTTAGCATTAATTGAGTTGCTTATATAGTACCTAATTCATAACAATTGATAGGAGAAACAAAATCCCCAAAAGAATAATTAAAATCAGTTTATACACATATATAGGATATTCAGAGCTCTTTCAAAATCATAAGATGAAAAGGTGATTAAATCTGGATTATTGTAGATAATTTTTTAAGATACAGAAGACAAAAATGAAAATCATCCAGACCTTACTATTCATAGAAAATCCTCGCATTTTGAAGTCTGGTCTTAAATTTTTTGTATGCTAGAAATATATATCTAGCTGGACACTTTTTCTTACATATGTATAGAATCGTACTATACATAAAAAAAAATACTTGCCTGTAATTTGAGAATTTAAGAGCTTGACTTTGATGTTAGACACACTTGAAATTAGTCTCCACTCTTTGTTCCTTCTGTAAAGTTGTCTTTTGAGTCCATCTGAACCTCATTTGCCTTATGGGAAAAAAAAAGGCAATCAATAGATGCCAATACCGATTTGACAGAGTTTTTTTGCCAAAGATTTGAAAGTCATAAAAATGTTTTGAAGCAATTACAAACATACTTAAAACAAATGAAAAAAAAAAAAGTCTCAGCAAAGAAACAGAAGATGTAAAAAAGAATCAAATGGAAATTTTAGAACTGAAAATACAATAACATAAAAAAAAACTCAAGAGATGGGCTCAACAACATAATGAAGAGTACAGAGAAAAAAATTAGAGTAAGTCAAAGATGGTATACCCACTCCATAGAATTTTACTAAGCTCTAAAAAGAATGAAATAAATATATGTGTTTGGAATGAAAAGGTATACTGATTTTTTATTGATTGTAAAAATAAATTTAAAAACAATAGACAGGTATTATAATTACATTTTTAGTTTATTAGGCATTTCTGTGCATATAAATGGAATATGAAGGCAGTATACCCAAAGATTAAAGCTATGAGCTCTGTAGCTGATCAAACACAGAATTAAATAACATATTCCGTATTGGTTATCTTTATAACTCTAAGGCAATTTATTGGACTTTCCTAAACCTATTTACTATTGATAAATGGATACCAATAGGATCTATCCCAAAGGTTGGCTATGAAAATCAAATGAAATAAGGCATAGTCACCATTTAGCACAGCGACTGGCACCTAGTAAATAATTAATCTTAGGTATTTTTTATTATGACTTATCAACAACACTAATATCATCAGGACTCCAAGTAGTGTTGGTTATTATCATTTAATATATTACATTCTAATTCAAGTTCAAATGTATCTCAATAACTACAACAAATATATAATTTTTAAGTTACATATTCCATAAGCATTAATCTATGTAGTGTAATGTAATTGTATTCTTTCTCAACTCTTTGAGTTACTAACATTTTTCATTCCATTAGAACCAGTTAGAATGCTAAATGATGGCAAAAAACTTTCCCAATAGTGAGCTCATATGCTATGGTAAATTTTACTTAAGTTACAGTTTGCAATATAAATCAGTAGATTGATTGAAGACATGATATTAGAAAACAAACAAACAAAAAAACCTCAACAGCAATGTTGCAAAATTTTTTTACTAGGAACATAACTATTTCATTCTCAAACCTGAAATGATGGATGTTTTTCATAATAGTTTTGTTATTCATTAATTAAAAAGTATTTATTGAGAACTTACTCTTCTTAACTACTGGAATGAATTAGTAAAACCAAATAGACAAAGATTCTATTCCTTGTAGAACCTTCAATCTATTCAAGGTGACAAAGACAATAAACCTAACATAATAAGCATTGTATAGTATTTCATGAACTGAAAAAATTCAGGGTAAGGACAATCTGGGATGAAAGGGGAGGAGCATGGAATACCTAGATGGCACAAATGGTCAAGGGCTCAATTACTAAGGGAGAGGTTCAAGTCTTGAAAGACAGGCCTGGTGTCCACTTCCAAAAGGTCACAGCCTTGAAAACCTTATGAGCAGTTGTACTGTACACACATGGGGTCTCCATGAGTTGGAGTTGACTCATAAACCTGGAGTATACTTGGCACATTCAAAGAAATGCAAAAAGCCTGGGGTAGCTGGAGTTGAGTGAGCAGAGCACTGTTGTTGGAGATAAGGTCAGAGAGGCAAGACTGAAAGATATGGGGAGCCATTGGAAGGTCTGGAGCAGAGGAGGGATGCAATCTGACCCACCATTTCAAGGGATCTTCCTGGCTGCTATATGAGAATAAGAGTGAAAGCAGGGAGTCCAGGACAGAACTATTGAGTAATCCGGAGTGAGGTGAGGGGAACCCGTACTAGGGTGTGGACAGAGAACAGATGAGAAGTGATCTGTCCCTGACTGTATGTTGAAAGTAAGAGCTAACAGGATTTCCTGTTGGATTGCATGTAGAGAAAGAAGGAAAGCAGTTTCTTTGAGCACCATCCCAGGATTTTGGGTCACAGCAACTGGAAGCATAGGGCTACCATCAACAGATACGGAAAAGGCCTTTGGTGGAACAGATGAGCGGGAAGATCAAGAGTTTAAGTAATAGGTCAACGAAAAGTAAAATTTGATAAAATTTAAATTCCCTGATTATCTTCTTCTCATATAAACCTTCAAAAAGCCACATTTATCTGCTTTCAAATTTGGCAATGTGGAAGTATTCAGATCATTAACTATAATTCGAGCTCATATGAATGATGCAATACAAGGGGAAAAGCTGACGAAACTATTAGTGAAAGGAGTCCTAGTGGCACAGTGGTTAAGAGTTACAGCTGCTAACAAAAACGTCGGCAGTTCAAATCCACCAGCTGCTCCTTGGAAATTATGGGGCAGTTCTACTCTGTCCTGTAGGGTTGCTATGAGTTGGAATCAACTGGACAGCAATGGGTTTATTATTAAAAAGTGTTCAGAATTCATTATTTTAGAAAACATTGAAAATAAGGTTTTAGTACATTTCAAATATAAAAATTTATAAACATTAAAGAAATACAAGTGAAAATTATAAAATATGAATAAGTATAAGTCAACACTCCAATGAAAATACAATTTAGTATAATAATGTATTCAACATAAATTACACGGTAAAAACAAAATTCAACCAACCATTTAAAAATTACGGTGAAATAATAGTTATCTTTCAAAAAGTGTAATCCTTACAAAACAAGGGTGTTAATGTCACTGTTGAGTTTCAAATATACTTTTGGTTCACAATTTGTAGCTCTTGCAAAAAAAAAAAAACTTTCTGGGTCTAAAAGGGCTTTGGGAAAACCTTTGACTCCTTTATTTTCAAACAATTCTATTTCTTATCTGATGCCTTCGGAGATCGCTTGTGAACAACTTTTTTGTTATTTGCAAGGGGTGAAATTTTGTTTTCAGTGTTTCAAAGAATTTATTACTGGCTTATCTTCCTTTAGTTTCACCACTTATAGATGGATTGTCTACTCTTCAGAAAGCTTTTGAACTAGAGTGAGAATTATTTGTACAATAGAAGCTTTGCTCTGTCAAATTTCATTTTTGTCTTCCTTTTGGGAATTATTTACATATGGGCAAATGCTTTTTACACGAGTGCACTTTGTTTATATAAAATTTTAATCAGTTTAAAACTCTCTGGCTGAATTGTAAGAAGGAAATCATTATAATTTCAGATTTTTAAAAAATCTGAAAAAAATAAGTATAGCAACAAAAATATCACTATTTCAATTATTTAAAATTGTGCAAAATACCAGAATACCTGACTATAGAAATCTGATGTTTTAATTCACTAAGGAATAGATTTCTGTCCTAGTGTCTTTTTCAATAATTACAACTAAATTCTCAAAACCTAAATCCTCACAAGTAATTTAAGATCACTTTCCTGTTTCATTATGTTTTCTCTTTAGAGCTAGTCAGAGTTTAACTATGTATTTGCATCAGTATCACTTTTGTTTCTAAGAGTATTGAATGTAAACTGGCTTTGAATGATCCATTTAATCCTCCACAAATGGGATGGAGCCTCCTTTTCTAATAGCAACTAAACAGCTCGTCTGCAATTGTTAGGTTGACCCATTTCCCTTCAGTGAATATTGAAAATTACATTTCATTTTTAACAGTGTAATTCCTTTGCCTTCATCATGATAAACCATTGGCATCTAGTGGATTCTGACTCATAGCAACCCTATAGCAACCCTATAAGACAGAGTAGAACTGCCTCATAGGGTTTCCAAGTCTGTAGTCTTTATGGAAGCAGACCGCCACATCTTTTTCCTGCAGAGTGGCTGGTGGGTTTGAACTGCCAACCTTTTAGTTAGTAGCCGAGCACTTAACCGCTGTAATTGCATGCTCACTTGTATTTTTCCACGTTCAGTAAAGATAAATCCAAGCAAAAAAAGATCATTACAAGAAAATCTTCTTAAGAATATTGTAGTAGCACCATGAATGAAAAGTTTTCCAGGAGGGCTGAAATTTTTGTCTGCTTTATTTTCTGGTGTATCCTCAGAACCTGAATTTTGCCTAGTACATAGTAGCTGTTTGTTAAATTTTTGCTAAATAAATATTGTGTAATTTGTGTTTGCTGTGTGAGAATAATTAATTCTGCCATAGAAGGATGGGATGGATGTATTAAGCATTGATAATGAATAACTTAGTATCTTATAGGGCAGAGGCAAAATTCATAAGCTGTGGTAGGTAAAGATAATGAACAAGCAAGCAGCTTGTAAGAAATAGTCAGAATTTGTAAGATGTGTTAAATATAGATAAGTAGGTTACTAAACTATGAGACATGTTAGTCATGGATAAAGTAATTAAAGCAGGTATGTGCTGAGCACCTAATATTCATAACATGCTAAATATATATAAGCATATGAGGTGTTCAGTATACAAGTATATTAAGTTGGCCACCCTTTGGGGCACACATTCTGATAAATAAAACCATTGCTGCTCATTAGGCTAATGGCCACCTTCAGTTGTGGCCAGATGTACTGGCCTCTGCTTTAAAGCATGTAATGGATCTAGGCATCTTCAATTTGCCAAGCCCATTGCTCATTGCTCAAACCTCAGCCTTAGTCCTCATAACCATACCACCAATAGCAAGGAGGAAATAAGACATGTAGCATTACATAACACAGGATTCAGGTAAGAGAGTCCTGTTGTGCTTGCAGTTTTTCCTAATGGTGTTAATCTGTCCCATCTCTTGCCCCTTTTTTCTTGCTATGTGTTTAAATTGATTTAATAAGTCGAGTGATTCAAGGCATCTTAATTTGGCCTGGGAACCTTCCCATTCCAAGGCCTCTGGGGTAATTTGCTTGATCATGTACTTAAGAGGCTACCTTACATCATATCCCATATAATTTTAGTGATATTATATGTGATAAATATGTATTATGATAATAAAAAATGCATACTCTTGTTTAAAAATTTTAGCATTCAGAACATTTTCCCTCTCTTTTCCAGTGAGTTGGTTTGAGAACCAAAGTGTGCTTATTATTATCTTAGTTGGCACAAGATTTGTAAGTGCCCTGTAATTTAAATTTTGTGTCTTTCTTTGCACTTAAACAGATATTCACTCTAGTGGACTTAGATTTATTTTTGAAAAATAATAATTTATGAATATTGGGATTTTTATAAGAGTTTTAAAATTAGCCCAAATCACAAGAAATCAAATGAAAAGTGTCATCTAGTTGATAACACAACTATAAATAAATTATCCTAAAAGAAAAGCATATTATCTCAATGTTTCAATCTTTGGGGCTTTGCGATTTTAACTCAGTGAAGATATCATGGCCTGTGGGTAATCCAGGAAAAAACTGATGAGATGGGCTCTTCTTTTCAATTTCCCCAGATATGCAATTCAGGCCAATTTAGAACATGTTTGATGAGCCAAGAAAAGAAAGGAAGTCTGCAAGAACACAGACTGACAGCGTGATAAGTAAAATTATAGCCCTTAAGGAAGCAAGAGCAACATAAGGGGTTGCTGAACTCGTGATTGAATCTTCTGCGGCTTTCAGTGAGAACACTGAGACTTTGGGAAGCCAATTGAGAATTCACAACACAAGAGGGCCCAAGGTCCTGGTGCAAATCCCTGTAGAGAGTATGGATAAATGGTTATCTAATTTCAGTCATTTCAAGAAGCACTTTTTTTTCAAGAGCCAGGCTTGCAATTGAATACCAACTTGAAAATCAGCAGGAGATAGAAAGAGAGAGAGAGAGATGTTAGTAGATGTTGCACCAGATGCTAATGAGGATGACAGTGTCTCAAAACGGCCTAGGAAGCAGGAACCTGACATTTAAAAGGCAGAGGCCCTTGGGTTAATCCCTTATGTAAGCCTCTTAATGGAAGACTATGAGCTTGAGCAACCTTGACTAAATAAGGGAATCAATAGAATTTTAGGCTTCATCTAGCCTCAAGAAGAGTAGCACATAAAGAAAAGAACCATCTGCTCTAGGATGTCTTCTCTACAGTAGTCTCTTTTAAAAACATAAACATAATTTGGGGAAGGAAAATTCTCATAATGATTTTTTTTTCAGTAGAAAAATAAAGAAAATGCCCCGTACTAACCATATACAGTAATGACAAGCTCAGATATTTCGCTATTAATTGGCACTATGGATAATGTCTGTACTTTCTAAATTTGAGATTTATTTGAGACCATTGGTGTTGAAAATCTCATACTCTGTTACAAGTGAAAGAAAAGAATTTTATTGAGGAGTAGAACAGCTATAGTTGGGCAGCACAAAGTAAAAATTACAAAGTGTTCATTCTTCAAGCAGAGAGAGAGGTCTACATGCATAGACAACAAAATAAAAGCAGAGGGTTAATGGCTGATAAGATCAGCTTCAGTGTGAAGTCCTTTAAAATGTAAAGGGCCATCACTTGGCTAGGAAAGGGCGAGTTACTACCTGGGTAAGTGGCGACAGCCGATCTGGTTATACACATTCTTCCTAGGAACTAGTTGTTTGCATCCTGACACATTCTTCCTAGGAGCAAATTATTCACATCCTGGTCTTTGGTTTCCTAGGAATGCATGTTGATCCTGCCATTCCTGTCCTGAGATGAGTGCCTCCATGTTCGAAAATTTCCATCTGTATGTCTGATCTTTTTATAACATTTGATACTGTACATTGTCCTCTACTTGACACGGTGTCTTTCCTCTGCCTCCATGACACTATGTGATTCTGATCCAACTCCAGGCCATCTCAGATTTCTATTTCTTTCACTGTATTAGTTAGTTATTGCTGCATAACAAAATGCCCACTGCTGCTGTGTTGATTCCGACTCATAGCAACCCTGTAGGACAGAGTAGATAGAACTGCCCCATAGAATATCCAAGAAGCAGCTGGTAGATTTGAACTGCTGACCTTTTGTGAGCAGCCAAGCTCTTAACCACTGCACCACCAGGGCTTCACTGCATAAAAAACATCCCCAAAATATGGAAGCTTAGAACAACAATTATTTGTTATGTCTCACAGTACTGTTGGTTAGCTGGTGTCAGCTGTGCATTTCTTCTGTTCCAAGTGGTGTTAGCTGGAGTTTCTTATGAAACTAGATTCACTGGGAGCTTGCCTGGGATTGCAGTGTCCCAGATGGTCTCACTCACATCTTTGGACCTTCAGCTACATTGACTAGAACAGCTGTAGGCTCACTGGGCCTTTCTATAATTAGGGTGTCATATTTATTACTTGGTGGTGCAAAAATGGAAGCTGAAGACTCTCTGAAGTCTAGGTCTAAAAATCCAAAAATGTCATTTCCACCACATTATATTGGTAAAAGCAAGTCACCATATTTGTGGGACACATAATAATCAAAATGTATGGATTACAGGGCTGATACTGCAGCCCCATGGTTTTGGAGACCTCACTTCCTTCTACCATCCTCAACATACAGCTTTCATCTCATGATCAAAGATGGCTGCTCCAGCTCCCACAGTCATGTCCACATTCCAACCAGCAGGAAGGGATGTAGGGCAAGTGAAGGTTCTGTTCCTTCCTCTTCAAGGAGTTGCACACGTGTCCCACTAGCTAGAATGTATGCATATAGCCACATCTTGCTGCAAGGAAAGCTGGGGGAAGTAGTCTTCAGCTTAGTATCCCTGTGCCCAAGTATAACTTGGGGGTTCTATTCCTAAAGAAGGAAGGAGAGAATGGACATTGGGAATAAAAAGTTGTTTCTGCCATACTTTTATTTAAATTTATTGTATTTATATTTCAAAATCAAGCTTATATGCTAAAGTTGACGGAGCAGTGTTCAGATCTAAGTTCTGCCTCTTATTGGTTGTATGACCTTAGGCAAATTACTAAACCTTTCTGAGTCTCATGGGCAAAATGTGAAAGCTAGAACTTACTTGTCAGGGCCATGGAGAAGAATAGTGCATATAAAATGCCAAGCATCTGACATGCAGTAGGGGGTCAATAAGTGATAGTAACCATGGTGATTATGTTTAAGTGTTGCTGACTGCCTTAAGCCTCAAAGAATCCCTTGTACTTACACTGTTTCACATAGTCAACAATCAGTTCCATGCCATCAAACAGATTTGCAGATTTGCCCTTGTTTCCAATGTTTCTGTCCCTTTAAGAACAGAAACAATGTCATATTTTTATTCTATAAACTTTCCTCACTTTGCCTAATACTAAAAAAAAAAAACTACATATAATAAAATAATTTGTTGAATGATTTCATAATTGTGGTTAGTGTAGAACAACCTCAAGCTAGGAGAAAGAGGCAAGAATATCATCCACAGTCTAGATTTTGATATTATACTGAGAAACATGTTGCCATCTGGATGTAAATGGGAGTATAAGAGCAGTATTGTAAAATAGGTGTTTATAGATATTAACACTTTTGAGAGGACATTCCCATCTTTCTGCCAAGAGATAGGAAATCTTGGTAACAATGACTTTTGATTTATTTAATCTGAGTTTAATAGAATTAGTATGTATGACCTTGGGGAAGCCACTTTAATATCTCTGGGCCTCCGTTTTGGAATCTAAAACAAATACAGTGACTCCTAATACATTGTGTTATTGTAAGGATTAAATGAGATAATGCATGTAAATTATCTGGCGCAGTTCACTGGACATAGCAAGGACTTTATAATATTGAACTATTGGTATGGCTGTTGTTATTCATGCATTACTTTCATAACAGACATTGCCTTGGGTAACAGTTGTTATTGCCTTGATTGAGTGATACAGTTGTGGTAGATACCACAAAACTGAAGAATTGCCCTGGATCAAATCAAGTTGAAAATATTACATGGAAATAAGAATATTATGAAACTAAATAGTTATAACAAGTATATGCCCATTTGCAAGTTTAAATATGATAATTGAAGGAGGATTGATTGAGATAAGCGAACAAGGAGTCAGTCAGCAGGGAGAGCCAATTGTGCCATTAAAATGTGAAGTCTCAACCCCTTCCATCCTAGCACGCAAACTCCACACCTGGGCTGATGATGATGATTTGCACTCCAGTGTGATGGCTGCACTGGCCAGTTTGTGGTCCTGCTTAATGAGGTAATCCACTGTCCCTGGTGTCCCATTCAAGATATGTGCTCAGTATCCTCCACTGATGGCCACCATCAGTGGCATTGCTTATAAATATCACACAGTTGGCTCACAATAAGTTCTAGCTGATCTGCCTGTCTAAGTGACAGAGCCTCTATATATCATTAAATTAATCTTAGAAGAAATAAAACTGGATGCTCCTTAGAAGCAAGGATGGCATGACTTCTTCTTATTTATTTTGGACACGTCATCAGGAAAGAACAATCACTGGAAAAGGGCATTGTGTTTGGTACGGTAGAAAACCTGCTGCCATCGAATCGATTCCGACTCATAGCTACTCTATAGGACAGAGCAGAATTGCCCCATAGGGTTTCCAAGGAGCAGCTGGTGGATTCAAACTGTCCTTTTGGTTAGCAGCTGAGCTCTTAATCACTGCACCACCAGGGCTCCGGTAAAGGGTCAAGGAAAATGAAGGAAACCCTCAGTGAGAGGGATTGACACAATAGCCTCAAAAATGTAGATGGCATAGGACCTGTCAACATTTTGTTCTGTTATACATAACATCCCAGTGAGTCAGAACCAACCCATCAGCAGCTATCAACAACAACAATCTGTCCTTTAAGACTTAGCTCTTCCCTTACAGAATGGTGGGAGAGTTAATCAGAAAATCAAGTATTGTGATATATAGGTGTTATAATACCCAGTGCCACTGAGTCAATTCCGACTCATAGCGACCCTATAGGACAGGGTAGAACTGCCCCATAGAGTTTCCAAGGAGCGCCTGGCGGAATTGAACTGCCAACCCTTTGGTTAGCAGCCATAGCACTTAACCACTACGCCACCAGGGTTTCCATTTAGAGGTAAGTATTTGGTGTTTGGAGAGTAAAAAGAGCAACAGAAGTATGGTGTTCTCCAGGAGGGCATAGTTGAAAAGCAGATAAGTGAAGCATTGATTAGGTTGACAGTTGCAAAAAGAAACAAAACAAACAAAAAGAGTAAAGTTAGTTAAGCGGTCATTGAAAAGGCATACCGTTTTACCACTCAAATTGGTATTTCACCCATTAATGTGTTTACTTCAGAAACACTTAAGTTGTGCAGTTTCGGTCTTGCCTTATCTCCTGGGGAAAATCTTTAAGAATTCAAAAGTATGTAGTATTGAAAATATATTTATTCCCTGAATATTGTCATGACTGCAGTTCAGAACTGTGGATTTTAAAAAGACTATATTTATTTATGCCATTCTGTGCTTCCTGTGCTGGTCTTAGAAAGCTTGACAGTATTGTAGGTTGTTAGTTACATTACTTAATCATGTGGTTTTGTAAATTAGTAGTTTTTATGGAAAGAAGGAAAGTATTTTGAACCATCTTGGTCCTTGTGGATATCTTATTTATAAGCAACTCAAAGTTTTGTGGTTTGAATTCTATTTACAGCTCATTAAACCCAATTTTCAGATTCACAAACGCTCTGAGAAATGAAATTAGTGGGGAAAAAAAATAGAAAATGATCTTTAAAGCATTTTTTAAGACCATCTCCTTCCTATTCTGCAATCCATTAGTGTGTAAATGGATTTACATGCAAAAAAGTTTTTTTAAATGGGGCATTAGAGATTATCCCCTTTAACACTCCTCACTGTGTAAATTATCAAAGCAATTCAAAGAAGTTGAGAAAACCTTTGCCAGGGAGTCAATTCTACTCATAGTGACCCTATAAGACAGAGTAGAACTGCCCATAGGGTTTCTGAGGTATAATCTTTACAGAAGCGTAGTGTCACATCTTTCTCCCACAGAGTGGCTGGTGGGTTCTAACCACTAACATTTCAGTCAGCAGCCGAGTGCTTAACCACTGCACCACCAGGGCTCCTAAGAACTTATGGGACCTACTCAGTCCAGCAGAGGCAGGCACCAAACATCCAAGATCATCTGACTCCCAGTTTACTGATCTTTTCTCCACACCTAATTGTCCTTTCTATTTAAGGAGGAAAGAAAAGTAAAATGGACCCATTGGTTTTTATTTTAGAGGTTCTGAAAAGTTATATGAAGATCCCAGGGTGGTACAAACAGTTTGCTCTCAGCTACTAACCTAAAGGTTGGCAGTTAGAAGCCACCCAGTGGCATCATGGAATAAAGGCCTGGGATCTGCCCCCATAAAAATGACAGCCAAGAAATCCCTATGGAATAGTTCTGCTCTGTAACACAAGGGGTCTCCATGAGTCTGAATCAACTCTATGGCAAAGGGTTTGATTTGAAAGTTGCATGAAGCACAGGACTTTGACAAGTTCATTCAAGGGTAAGCTACTCCAGGAAAATCATGTTGAAACAGAAATGTTATGGAAAATTTTTCACAGTAAAAAAAAATACTAACAAAACACTGCTGTACAGTAAATCATTGGCCTTTGTAGGTTTAGCATTTGCGTTTCTGACCCTGAAGACCCATAGCTTGCTTTAGGGCAGGAATTTGGAGTTTTTCAGTAGGGCTATATTTTTCTCTACTTATCTTTGCACACACAGTAAATCTTCTGAGGATATGGTTTGTGGAATTTCCATTCCCAAAGGAAATCCAACATTAAAATGTTCAGGATGAGAATGAAGACACAGTAAAGAGCTCTAAAAAAAAAAAAATGATTCTTTTTAGCTTTAAAACAATTTTTAAATTATTTTATTTTGTACTCAAAGAATCACCAGGGCCCAAAAGAGAATTCCTAACTTTTTCATTTATGGGGGAAATAATATGCCATATAGTTATTGTGAGTTTGCAAAGATCTGGATTTTTTTTTTTCTTTTAAATATTAGCATTCAATGTATTTGTTATGGTGTTAACATAATACTTATATTTTTTATGTTTTTCACACAGTTTAAAAAAAAATGACTGCTTAATAAAGACATATCTATGGAAGGATAGATCGATAACCATCATTCATATAACATTGCCTTAACGAAGTTATTGCCAGGATGGGCACAATACATGAGTTTTGTTTATTTGTTTGCTATTATTTCTAATAAAACCTATTAACTAAAGCCCTAGTTATCCATTCTAATTTTAGGTTTAAGAAGTAAATGACAATAAAAAAGTTAGCAAAATTTTGTAAAAACTAACTTCCTCAGTTATACCACCATAAATACATACTCAACCCAATCTGCTATAATTTCTATGCCTAAATATTAAAGTGAGAGTTGAGTTTCACAAAAAATTCTTTTAGTCACTGTAATGACCTGATCATCAATAAGATAGTAGGGAACATTCATTACATTTCCCTTACAAAGGCAAGAATATAAACAAATATATTTTAGACAGATGTTTTATAAAAGCTTAATTAAAAGATTTCTATGTAATATTTTATCAAGTACAAAACTGGTCAGTGTAGCAATCGATAAAGGAGAGGTTGTCTTTTCTTGATCTTTTAGGGATTTTTTTGTTTGTTTCCTAGTTTCTCTCTATTATAGGAATAATCTAGAAAAAAAAAAAACTCCTCTTTCAGAAGGAAAAGTATACTTTATTGCTACCCACAACAGAGAGATGGTTCCTTTTGTTATTTTGGGAGCTAATATGCCTAGATAAGATTTACATTTTCTGAGATTTAAGGTCTGATTCTCAACGGATGGGTTTCTAAAATTTAGCTGGATCATAAAATTCTATTCAAAGAGAAACATAGGGAGTAAATTAATGTCATACGTGTCAGTTATAACCTACGTTGGTACAAAAAACATGTTGAAATCTCAGTTAAACTAGTTGCCATGGAGTTGATTCCTACTCATGGCAGCCCCATGTGTGCCAGAGTACCACTGTGCTCCATAGAGTTTTCAATGGCTGAATTTTTCCGTAAGTAGATCCCCAGGCCTTTCTTCCATAAGATACCTCTCTGGGTGGACTCTAACCACCAACCTTTCAGTTAGCAGCTGAGTGCTTAAGCCTTTGCACCACTCAGGAACATTGGAATCTCAGTAGAAAGTCAAAAAGGAACGACTAGTAAGCTGAACATACTGGTGCATTGGGGTGAGAGTGAGATTAAAGGCCCATCAGGTTTTAGGGCTGCCTTGATAGAGAGTGGCTCACAATCTAAATCAGCAAGCAAATCTGAGTCCAGATAGGCACTTATATGCCAGGGGCTCAACCTAGGAGTAGAGGTGGAAGTAGAAAGGGTTCACACAGCAGGTGTCTCCAAGAGAATGTACCATTTGTAGTCACACAGGTCATAGGGCCATGATTGAACAGATTGTCCTTTCTCAGAATCAAGACCCTATCACCTACCTTCATAGAAATAATAATTTCTTGGATGTTTACTATGTACGTGGATCAACTTACATAAATTTAATATTCCCGACAGCCTTATAAGACAAGTGCTATTGTTGTCTTTGTTTTCCAGATGATAGAAACAAACAAACCGAAAAGGCAGGGAACCACCATTACGGAAGTGTTAACTTTGGTGAAAGGGAAGACAACACACAATATAAGGGGAATCAGCACGACTTCACCAAAGCAAGACATAGAAGTTTCCTGGACTCATCCAAACACCTTGAGGGTCCAAGTTACTGAGGCTGAGGGTCACAAAGCTTGGCAAGGTCCCAATTAGTGCAATGACTTGTACCAGGATGGGGGTGGGTGGGGGTGGAGGTAGCAAATTCTAGACCACTAGGATGAGGGCTGTGGCCACCAGATGGTGGGTGGGAGGGGGATCCTCAGGAATGACCTTGGCACTAGATGTGGTGGGGTGACAAACTGAAGATTTCGAGTGCGGCAGTCTGTGGGCAAAGAGACCACAGGCATTGATGTTGAGAGCAGCCAGAGCCATCAACTTAAGAGAATTAGCAGCTTGCTATAAAGATGCCTATGGCGGTCATAAAGTTTCCTTTTTAAGTGCATCTGCAGAGTAATGAATGCTGGATTTCACTGCATTAAAAACAGGTTATGTCATGAACCTGATTTTTTTCCCCTACGGATTGTTAAATTGAAATAAACTTTTGAGAGCTTGACTTTTTCGTGTTCCTTGGTTTTCACTGAAGCAGATGTCCTTAATCAAAAATTAATTAGTTGCAGTATAGACCTGTGTTTTTTGATAATTGCAAATACGTGTAGTATGCAAAGCTGTCTTTTTCCTTGTTTTAAATGCAGGTAAGCTTTCAAATTTGGCACCCGCTTTTCTAGCCAGGCATTCTGAGGACAGTTGCTATTTGGCAGGCGTCAACACAGTACGTAAAGCTTCTCTCAAGTCATTTGTGAGAGCTTCGGTGCTTTACTACTACATCGCATTTGGACCTTTTAACACCTGTGATAATCTCTCATCCATTTCAAAGTATGCCCGCTAAAATTTGGCATGTCAGCTATCAGCCTGAGTTATGACTGAGTTTTAAAGGAACCCTTTGCAGAATAAAGAGTGTGCACTCATAACACTAAGATCTACAATTCTTTGTCCTAAACGCCAAGGATTTCTATGTGGTGCAGTTGTCTCTCTACCAGAAGTTCCCTTTAGTGGCTCCCTGATAGGCTCTTACCTCACTACCCCAGCAGACCAAAAGCCCCAAAACTCCCTTGGTCACTCACCAGCAACTCTGTGAAAAGAGGCCAGGGCTAACAATAAAGGATTTCATATAGCTGAGTCTGAGTCAGTTCCATTCTTCTACATGCCAAACATTTTATAATATTTCTGTGTCATATTATTTTTTCAGAGAAATGTTCTACTCAGTGAAGCAATAGTCTTCCGTCTTCAATTTCTGAGAGAATGTGATTAAAATAATGTGTATATATGTCGAAGGGCGGAGGAAGGTATTGCACAATATAGATGAAATAGTCATTAGTTTGTTTTACATTCTATGCATTTTCATAAGCAAATTCCCATTTATAGGAATTAAATGTTCCAGATATTGATTTCAGAGGGGTAATATATAATATGAAAATAAAATTCAGTAACATTACGTGATGATGTGTAATCTAACATAGCCAGAACCCTGGAAAGTGAATGAATGAAGCCATTCCTCTTGAAATATTTCAGAAACTCAAATTCATTCCCTGAAGTGCATTATAATAAAATTGAAACAATGTTACAGGATTTATAGGCTTCTAATTCAGATTTTTAAAGTGATTTTCATATTAAAAACAAGGGATTCTTTTCCCTCCTGTTCCAAATAATACATATTTTCTGTAATGACATAAGAAAAACTACAAAAGAAATGTAAATTATTAGATGAATCCCCCAGTTTGTTCCATTTAAATTTTAGTTTTAAGCATACTGTGGATGTGAATTTCTCCTATAAATTATGTGCATGGATCTAGTTTTGATCCCCATCACTCATGAATTTTCTCACAGAGTAAAATGCTGAATTTATTGCTTTTAGCTGCCATTGAGTAGCTCTGACTCATGGCAACCCCATGAATCAATGGAATGAAATATTGCCCAGTCCTGCATCATCCCCATGATTGGTTGCAGATCAGACAACGTTCTTTTGTGATCCATAGTGTTTTCTTTGGCTAATTTTTAGAAGTAAATTCCCAGGCCTTTCTTGCTAATTTATCTTAGTCTGGAAGCTCTCCTGAAACCTGTGCATCTTCATAACAACATGCAAACCACCACTGACAGACAGGGTTGGCTGTGCATAAGGCTCACTGGCTGGGAAAAGAAGCCGGGTCTCCTGCCTGGTAGGTGAGAATTTTACTATTCAACCACCAATGCCTCTTCAGAGTGTTAGGGGCACAACTTATAAATGAAGGAGCATTACAAAGACTAAGGTTTATTGGGTGGCCCTATGAGCCAGGCGCTGTCTAAGACGCTTTCAAACCACCCCCACCATCAGTTGCCGCTGAGTTGACAGGCTCTCTTATTTAAAATTCATAGGATTCTATGAGGTAGATTTTATCTGTATGTCCATCTTGTAGGAGAAAAAATTGAGGCTCAATAAGGTTTTAATAACTTGATGAAAGTCATACAACCTAGTAATTGATAGAGCCAGGTTTAAACTCAGTAATCAAAGGGTCTGCTGTTACCACTGACTCACTCTCCTCCCCTTGAAATGCATAGAATGTGGCAAGTGGCTAGTATGGGAGGGGAGGCAGAGGCAGACTTCCAAGAATGGTCAAGAACTTAGGAAACCCTGACACATGTTAAAGTGACCCAGAAGGAGCCTGGTCCTGAAAAACTAGTGTTTTATATATATATATATATATATATATATATATATATATATATATATATTTTTTTTTTTCCCCCCAGAGTTGGGATTGAAAAATTAGGACTATCTTTTTTTTTTAAGGTAAGAACAGGAATGTTTGAACAGTGCAAAGAAGAAGCTTTTACTATTAGAATTGATGACATCTGTTGCCTGGCTACAAGTCATTTTAGGATGCTACAAAATGATGCTACAAAGGCCATGGAGCTCTCACAAGAACAGAAACTCTTGGTCACTTTTCCTCTAAGTGACTTCCCTTTATGGGAACCCGAGCTAAATATGGAATGCTTAGAAATGAGTCCAAGAACAGTTTTAGAGCGAGAGATATTTAGAAATCAAGAAGCTAAGGAAAAATTCAAACTGGAGCTAGAACAATACAAAATAAAAAGTTCCTTCTGAACCCAAAAGACTGCTTGACCCCTCAAAAGCACCCATACCTTTTCCTCTCCTCCTGTGGAAAGGTAACTCAGAATAGAAATTGGTAAATCACGGAAATGAAGTTTCTATGTAACCTGCCACCTATGACAGCCTGCCAGAATATTTGAAGTATAATGTTGTGGTTTTTATTTTTCACATCTTTTTGTCATAAAAATAAGGCTTGCTTACGGAGTAATACTTAATAAGATGGCATGTAAAGCGTAAAGTCAAAATGAGACCTCGCTGTCACTCTCTGCAGTAACGTAGCCTTCCGGATTTCTCTCTTCCAAACATATATAAACACAAATACTTATTTAGATAAATAGTATTACTATAAAAAAAAAACCCACTGCCGTCGAGTCGATTCCGACTCATAGTATTATATAGGGTTACTATATATACAGTACTATATAAAATAATATATAGTATTACTATATATATAAATTATTTATCTATGTAATTATATAGTATACATATAGTATTATATGTATTATAATATTGTATATGAATTATTTATCTATGTAATAATATAGTTTTACTATATATGGTAATATATAGTATTACTATATATGAATTATTTATCTATGTAATTATTTGGCCTACTTTTTTTTAAATGTAGTATGTCATTAATAATAAACATGTGATATCTAAAATTTTTGAAATATGACTGACCTGGAAACACTTAGACAGATGCTACAGCACTCCAAGTGGGATAGTTCCAGAGAGATTGATGCCAAATTAGTTGGTCAGTTTTTAAGTAAATGAGCATCAAAGGCTTTAAGAAAAAGGAAATGGTGATAAAGTTGATCTAGGTCTTCGATCACATTCTGTATAACATCAAATGAGTTATTAAAGATTACTAGTAAACTCATTCCTAGGTAGCTAAATTAGCTGATTTATTTGCCCTCCCACCCCCCCCCCAAGAAAAAAATGTGACTAAAAAAGTTAAAGTTTCCCAAAGGTACAAATAAAAAAGAAGGGTAGTCAAATTTTCATCTTTCGAGGAATCCAAGTATCAGTTGCTGTCAAGTCTGTTCTCCCTCATGGCGGCTCCATTGTGTCAGAGTAGGTCTGGGTTTCCTAGGGCTTTCAGTGGCTGATTTTCCGAAAGTAGATCAGCAAGGTCTTTCTTCCAATGCACATCTGGGTGGACTCTAACCTCCAACCTTTCCATTAGCAATCAAGTGCATCAACCATTTACACCACCCAAAAACAGAAAGCGTTTAAAAAAAATATACTCACTCCTCACTTATCGACATAGTTAGGTTCCAAAGACCAGGTCTTTATGTGAAAGTCAATGTTATGTGAAAGTGGAGGATTTTTTTTTTTTTTCTGTTTTCAGACCATCTATTTGTCCGATTTTTTTTTTCTTTTAGAAAATACGATTATAGAAATAATAACAGCTAAGATTTATTGATGTGCTCATCACTGTGAATGAGTCCAGAAGGCTTAGAGGAGACAAAGCTGGGTAAAGCTGGGCTGTGTGACTGGAAGGCCCACAACTTATCCACTTCCCCTTCCTCCTGTGCGGGGTCAGAACTTCACTTGTAAAGCCACCTCCAGGGCTCCATTCCCACCACTGTGAGCCTGCCTTGACGATCCTGGATCCTACTCTGTCCTCCAGGCCTGGTGAGTCACTGAGGCTCTGGGCTTCCAGCGAGGGCACCAGGAGCCTGGCCTTGCACCCAGCCCCACTGAGGCGGAGGCTTAAGGCCCACTTTGGCTAACTCTGGGGTGTCATTAAACTCACACACATTTTTTCCAAACACCCTGTCCAGTGCCTCTTTCTTTCCTGCCTTCCCAGCCCACAGCAATTTTGAGCTGCAAGGCCTCAGGCTGCGTAGGAGCTGGGAACCCAGAACAGTCGCCTTCTGGCTCGGTGCCACAAAGGAGGCTGGCCCCATGCAACAACTGGACGTGGTGCCCCCCACCTGCAGGAGGGAGTGGTGAAGGGGCACGGTCCAGCTTCCCAGAGGCTGCCAGAGACCCTCCTCAAGTGAGGGGACGCTCACAGCCATTGCCGCCATGCCCAACGCCTCCTTAACGCACAAAATAGTCAGATAGTATGTTTTTTACTATTGTCATAAATGTGAAAAGTCAGGTAACGAGATAGTAAGTGTGTTGGGTAAGTGTGCAGTAGGTCGATTTGATAATTATCACCAGAAAATAGTGTGTGTGAGAGAGAAACAGACTGTAATCTGTGTAGTAAACTGAATTACAGGTCTTACATCTTCACTCTCTCATAGCAGCGTTCAATATCCACACCTTTGCCGTGGTATCATTGTGGAGAGTGTACCACCTTACTGTCTGGCTCTGGGCTCTGTGACTTTCTTTGGCCAATGGGATATTAACTAATGTGATGCATGCAAAGGCTTGAAATGCACTTGCAAGGTTGGGCTTGGTCTCTTGAACTTCTGACATCTCTAAAAGAACATGTTCTACCTGAAACCATGCTGTGGCCTCGAGCCAAGCTCAGCTGTACTCAGCCGAGATCAGCCAAACCCAGCTGACCTACACATGTGTGTGTTGTAAGCCACTGAGTTTTGGAGTGATTTTTTATGGAATATTATTGTAGCGTTAGCTGATTTATTGGTAGTTATAATTGACCAGAAAGTAAAACTTATCTCAGTATTTAGCCCTAAGGAACTCTTGTTTTGGGGTGTGCTAAGCTAGTCATCATGTTGGAAAATTGGGAGGAAGACAATGCAGGCCTGCAGCCAACTTTGCCAATGTCAAGGCCAGATTCAGGGAGCCTTATGAAAGGAATTAAGGAAGCTCTCTGCAGTAAAAGCAGCCATGAGATCCATGAGAAGATAATTGGTGTAGCTGTAGCCTTGGTTAAAAAGTCTAACCTCATAAAGTAAAACTGTTCAGGGGTTGTTATGGTTTGATTTATGTCTCCCCCAAAAAGATATGTTCAAGTCCTAAGCATCAGTATCTATGAATGTGACCTTGTCTTTTTTTTTTTTTTTGTACTTTAGATGAAAGTTTATAGAACAAACTAGTTTCTCATTAAACAGTTAGTACACACATTGTTTTATGACATTGGTTAACAACCCCATGACATGTTAATGCTTTCCCTTCTCCACCTTGGGTTCCCTATTACCAGCTTTCCTGTCCTCTCCTGCCTTCTAGTCATTGCCCCAGGGCTGGTGTACCACTTTAGTGTCATTTTGTTTTAGCGGCCTGTCCACTCTTTGGCTGAAGGGTGAATCTCAGGAGTGATTTCACTACTGAGCTGAAAGGGTGTCTGGGAGCCATACTCTCAGGGTTTCTCCAGACTCTGTCAGGCCAGCAAGTCTGGTCTTTCTTTTTGTGTTAGAATTTTGTTCTACATTTTTCTCCAGCTCTGTCTGGGACCCTCTATTGTGATCCCTGTCAGAGCAGTCAGTGGTGGTAGCTGGGTACCATCTAGTTGTACTAGGCTCAGTCTGGTGGAGACTGGTAGATGTGGTCCATTTGTCCTTTGGACTAATTTTTCCTTTGTGTCTTTAGTTTTCTTCATTGTTCCTTGCTCCCGAAAGGGTGAGACCAGTGGAGTATCCTAGATGGCCATTCACAGTCATTTTAGACCCCAGACACTACTCATCAAAGTAGAGCGTAGAACATTTTCTTCATAAACTATATTATACCAATTGAGCTAGATGTTCCCTGAGACCATGGTCCCCGCAGCCCTCAGTCCAACAATTCGATCCCTTAGGTAGTTGGGATGTGTCTGTGGAGCTTCCATGACCTTGCCTCATACAAGTTGTGCTGGCTTCCCCAGTACTGTGTACTGTCTTTCCCTTCACCAAATTGCCACTTATTTATTGTCTATTTAGTGTTTTCCCATCCCCAACCCTCCCCTCCCTCATAACCATCAAAGATTGTTTCTTTTTGTGTGTAAACCTTTTTTCATGAGTTTTTACAGTAGTGGTCTCATACAATATTTGTCCTTTGGTGATTGTCTTATTTCATGCTGCATAATGCCCTCTAGATTCATCCATGTTATGAGATGCTTCACAGATTCATAGTTGTTCTTTATTATTGCATAATACTCCCATTGTGTATATGTACCACAGTTTGTTTATCCATTCATCTCTTGATGGACATCTAGGTTGTTTCCATCTTTTTGCTATTGTGAACAGTGCTGCAATGAACATGGGTGTGCATATGTCTATTCATGTGAAGACTCTTATTTCTCTAGGATATATTCCTAAGAGTGGGATTGCTGGATCCCATGGTATTTCTATTTCTAGCTTTCTAAGAAAGTACCATATCATTTTCCAAAATAGTTGTATCATTTTGCTGAATGTGACTTTATTTCAAAATAGAATCTTTGCAGATGCAATTAGCTAACACGAGGTCACACTGGAGCAGGGTGGGCTCTAATCCACTATGACTGGAGGAGAAGGGACAAAGAGAGACACAGAGGGAAGACAGCCATGAGAAGATGAAAGCAGAGACAACAATTATGCTGACACAAGCCAAGGAATGCCTGGAGCTGCCAGAAGCTAGAAGAGGCAAAAAAAGATCTTTCCCTAGTGTTTTCAAAGAGATTGTGTCCCTGCCACCGTTTCCAGAACTGTGAGAGAATAAATTTCTATTGTTTTAAGCCACCCAGTCTGTAGTACTTTGTATAGCAGCCCTAGGAGACCAGTACAGAGGGTAAAGCCAGAGTCCGGTTGTCAGTGATGCAATGAGAACAATACCTGCAAATAAAAGGCTCACATGCTATCAGATATTACTGAGGCTCTAACTGCTTCACACCTCCTTCTCTGACTATGAGGAAGCTTTCAGAAACTGAGTACATGGAAGTTACACTAAGATTCCATCATGTAGAGTCACACTGTGCAATAAGACAGCTACTAACCACACATGGTGATTTGCCATTGAATTTAAATTAGATGAAATTAAGAATTTAGTTCCTCAGTCAAATTAGTCACATTTCAAATGCTTAATATATGCATGTGATTAGTGGCTACCATATTGGACAATGCAGATACAGAGACATTTCCATCATTCCAGAAAGTTCCATTGGACAACACTGTCTACAGACAAGAGGAACCCTCTATTAGTCATTTTCTCATATAGTCAGGAGACTGAAGCCATTTGGAATTGGGGCCAAAAATTTGCAGACCATTTTTTGAAAGGGAAAAACCTGAAAGAAGAGGAAATTATAAACAGTTGGGCCTCCATATGGAAGTGCCTTGAACTGCTATATAAAGGGTCAAGATACATAAATTTTAGCTTCTGTCATTTTACCTACTTTATGTATTACTAAACCAAGCTTTATCTTCCAGCTAAGAAAGTCAGAAATAAAGATATTGTGACAAAAAAGGCAGGGGTGATCTTAATCCATGTAATTGCATATCAACTAAGACTATGTGTGATACCCTACCTTTAGGAGTTATGATTTTCAAAGGTTATCTAATTCTTAATTCTGTTTATCATGAGTCTGAGTCTAGTATGTATACTTCAGATTTCAATTAGCTCTTGACTTGCTAGACTCCATTTGCTTAAGGGACGAAGGAGCTTCCTAAAGAAATCATATTCTAAAGAAAATGAAAGGCACAACGAGCTGATCTAGAAATGTGGCTTTAGTGGTCAAGTGGGGAGTGGCAATTTTGAGGGCATCATGGCTTCTGTGCCTCAAATTGCATTCTGACCAGCATTAAAGAGAAACAACTGAAATGCTGGTAAGGAAAAGGGAAAGTGCCATTTAAACAAAATCTCTTTACAACAGTGTGGCATCATGTTGTTGTTGTTAGGTGCATGATGTCCTTCTTTGGGGACTGATCCCTCCTGATAACATGTCCAAAGTATGTGATACGCGGCATCATAGCGCACCCTGTTTAGGTATTCCTTAACAATGTAACACAAAAAGCAGAGAGAGGCAAGCTGCCTTTCCTCTCTTGTTACATCTTGTTGTATGCATTTGGCTCCTCAAGAGTTACAGTGCAGCAGGAATAACAATAAACCTCCTACCTATCATCCAGAAGACACAGCTGTACCCAGAAACAATGGTTGGAAGAGGAGAAGAGAATAAAACTGCATGTAACCAAAACTCGTAGAATGATTCTGATTCATAGCAACCCTATAGGACAGAGTAGAGCTGCCCCTCAGGTTTCCAAGGCTGTAAATCTTGATGAAAGCAGACTGCACTTCTTTTTCAGCAGAGTGGCTGGTGTATTCAAACGACCAATCTTTCGGTTAGCAGCCAGGTGCTTAACCATTTTGCCACCAGGCTCCTCCAAACTGCACGTATCATGTGCTAAACACAAAGCTTATTTTTAAGCACATGGAATATCCCTGTGGGATCCTAAAAATAATTTGGGGAGGTAGTGCACATGGTGCTAAGATTTCCCATGATTAGTGTATTCATTTTCTAGGGTTGCTATAGCCATTTACCACAAACTTGGTGGCTTCAAACGACAGAAATTTATTCTCAGATAGTTTTGGAGGCAAGAAGTCAAAAATCAAGGTGTCAGCAAGGCCACACTCTGTCTGAAGACTCCAGGGAATAATCTATTCTTTGCTTCTTCCATCTTCTGGTGGCTCCAGGCAATCCTTTGTTTGTTTGTAATTGCATCACTCCAAACTCTACCTCCATGTTCACATGGGCTTCTATGATTTCTCCTCTCTGTCTCTTATCTGGACACTTGTCATTGGATTAAGGACCCACAGGGATAATCAGGAAGATCTCACCTTGAGATCCTTAATTACATCTGCAAAGACCCTTTTTCCAAATAAGGTCACATTCACAGCTATTAGGGTTAGAACATGGACATAACTTTTGGAGGGCCACCATTCAACCTACTATAGGGAGTGTGGCAGAATGAATTTTTCAAAGATGACATCAACAATATATCCTATCTCACATGCTCTACTAGAAACTTGCCACTCCTCCACCAGGAAGTGAATCTATGTCCTCTCCACTTGAGCCTGAGCAGGCCAATAAAGTATGGCAGAAGAGAAACTATATTACTTCCAAATCCAGATCATAAAAATGCCCTGTATTTTTGCCTTGGTCTTCTCCCTTGTTCTCTTTGGATGCTCCGTCTTTGAACCCCGCCACCATGCTGTGAGAGGAAGTCCCAACAGCCTGTGGAAAGACATATGTATAAAGGGAATGATTTCCCCAGCCCACAGCACCCGTTGAGCTCCCAGCCAAGCTTCCAGCTAACAACTAGCAAAATTTCCACACACGGGAGTGAGCCAGCTGATTCTCCGTTCCTAGGTAGAAGCACCCCAGGTAATGCTGTATAGATCTGAGACAAGTAGACCTATCAACCCCTGCCCAAATTGCAGGTTCACAAGGAAAATAAATGATTGTTGTTATTTTAGGTTTTTTTTTATGAGTCAGAATTGTCTCAATAGCAACAGGTTTGGTTTGGGTGGTAAACAGGGCTGGATTAAGGCATGTGAGGACCCTAAACACTGATAATCTGTGGTGCCCCCTCTTCTGCCTACTCATGCATTTGAACATGATATGTGAGTTATATATACATGTATATGTATATATATATGTGTGTGTCTGTCTATCTGTCTGTCTTACTGTCTGACTTAGCTATCCATGATGTCAATGAAGGTATTGAAGTAGTAGGGGCCTCATAGCTTAAACTACATTGTGTGTGAACTTTATTTCTGGCTGGCACATTCTCATTTAGTGCCCTACCAGTTCCCTTCCATTGTGGTGGTCGCTTTTCCTTGTGTCCTGTCTGCTTGGCATCTATGGGTCTTTGCTTTGGACAAGTTGTGTCCCTATTTTGTTGATGCCCTAAGCATATGCTTACCATGCTTATTGGGTAATCTGTCCCTGATGGTAAGTTTTGGGGTAGGAGCCCTAGCAGTGCACTAGTTAAGCATCACTTGGCTGCTAACTGAAAGGTCAGCAGTTCGAGCTCACCAATTGCTCTGCCGGAGAACGATCTGGCAGTCTGCTTCCATAAAGATTTGCGGTCTTAGAAACCCTATGGGGCAGTTCCACTCTGTCCTATAAGGTCACTATGAGTTGAAATCAACTTGATGGCAGCAGCAACAGTCAAGTTTTGGGGTAGTTTGTTATACAGCTGTAAATAACTGATACAGATTATTGCTAGTAAGGGCCAGAATCAGTGAAGTACTCATTATAGTTATAAAATAGCAATTAATTGGTTAATGCCCACTAGACATCAGCTGAGGCACCCCATCCATTGAGATTTAAATGAAATTGATTCAAACACCACACCGTGCATACTGAGGAGTTCACATTCTTTCCAGTATTGCCATCAATTCTGTTTGGGGAGAAAACAGCTTAATTTTCATACTAATTGCCATCGAGTTGATTCCAACTCATGGCCACCCTATGTATGTCAGAGTAGAACTGTGCTCCAAAGTGTCTTCAAGGCTGGTTTTTCAGAAGTAGATTGTCAGGCCTTTCTTCTAAGACACCTCTGGGTGGACACAAATCTCCAACTTTTTGGTTACCAGCCAAGCACATTAACCATTTGCATGAACCAGGGATTTCTACATTTTCATAGTCATCTCTAATTTTATTCTCCCACTGCTCCTAAATTGGCTAAGTTTACGAATCATCTCACCATCCCACGCAGAGTTTCTCTGTTCTGTACTGTAGCTCCCTTAGATATAATATCCCTCCTTTCCTTGATTGCCACAAAATAGCAAATAAATCAAACTAAATAAAATGAAAAGTAAAACACATCAATATATTTTCCCAACACTGAGGAAGCAGAGGGGGTGCGCATCATAAGAGAACTTAAAGTTACACTGTAGATACTCTGGTCGATAGCCAGTTCGGCCAACTCAGGTCACCGTCCCCACAAGGCTCAGTGTTCTGTTTTGTAGCAAAACAAAAGAAAATGAAATCATCCTATTGCCTCATGCAGAAGGAGTCAGCTTCCTCCAGCCTCTAAACTCCCAAGCTCAGCTCCAGCCCTTCCTCCCCACCAAGCTCAGCTCCTTCACTACAGGCAAAATTCATTAAGGCACCCTGCTTCTCCTTTCTCCTTCCCTCACCAGTGTCTATAAGGGAAAGAGAGAGATCTAGAGACTTATTTTCAGACTAATGTAAATAAGACCACCACTACCCCCTTAGAAGGCAGAAAAGATTACAGTCAGTTTTGCTGTAAAACATATTTTCTACTGCGTTCAGTTATATGAACGTAAAGAAAATATTTATGTAACACTGATATTTGGGGAAATCCTGTGATTTTAAGGATCTGGAGATCTTCTGTGTGTGTCTGTGTGTGTGTGTGGAGATCTTTTGTGTGTGTGTGTGTGTGTGTCCCTTCCTACCTCATGCCTGTTGTGACCTAGAGACCATAAACCAGACAAAGCAAGCAGACAGAAAAAAAAAAAAAAAAAGGCTGCTAATCAACACTGCAAGAAAAAAAAAAAGTACCTGCTAAAGTGTGCTTGAGAAACAAAAAGAAAGGTTCTTGCCAGGAGCTGGCCTGGGCCCAGAGCAGCGTGGTGCCAAAGGCAGAAAGGATAACAAGCCCAGATGTAACCCAGAGTCTGCAGGAGTGCTTCAGAGTTTCCAAGAAAAATTAAAAACTAATAACCAGATAATACATTCTGAGCTTTGTGCCCTGTGGACTTCCGTAGAATTTGGATGAGGTGAGAAAGAGAGGGAAGGAAGGGCGGCTAGGGAAAGAAACAAACTTTCCACAAAAGCCACAGGTGTCTAGTAAACTCCTAATTCCAACTGGTGCCTATGGGCTCAAGAAGTCATTGGGGTTTTGAATATGCTAAATTTGTGTTAATATTTGTTTGAGAAGATGAACCAAGCTTTGATAGAGGATTTTAGGGGGGCAGAGTTATGGATAAGATCAACATTTTAGAGTAACGATAAGCTTAATAGCACAGAAGGCATAGTGAGGCTGTTCATTAGGACACTCCATGGAGATGTGCCTTGGAGGTTAGCAGCCTGGGCTAAGGAGTCCAGAGCTGGGCTGAAATCCTAGCTTTACCACTGGCTAAGTTTGAGCTAACGCAATTGTGAAACAGAGTAAATACACCCACCACTTCTGGTTGTGAGGATTAAGTAAGTTGATGCATGAAAATCACTTACCACTGAGCATAATGTCTGGTCCACCGCACAATGCTCAATAATGGCAAATATATATTTACATGTATGTGTGTATAAGTATACACGATATGTATATTTCGCTCAGGGAAGTTGAGCCTGCAAACCATGTGTTCAGGAAATAAATTTGTCAGAATAAAAGAAACCTTTCCAACTGGGAGTAGGAGCCCTGGTGATACAACAGTTAAGCTCTTGGCTGCTAACCAAAAAGTTGTCAGTTCAAAACCACCCACCAGGTCCACAGGAGAAACACCTGGTGATCTGCTTCCATAAGAATTACAGCCAAGAAAACACTATGGAGCAGTTCTACTCTGTCACATGGGATCACTATGAGTAGGAATCCACTCGACAGCGCCTAACAACAACAAAGAAAACAGTTTGCCTAGGAGCAAGGGGAGACTTAATATTCAAGCAAAAAGGACTTTAAAACTCATTGCCATTGAGTTGATTCCAACTTGTAGTGACCCAACAGGATGGACTAGAACTGCCCCATAGGGTCTCCAAGGCTGTAATATTTGTAGAAGCAAACCATCACATCTTTCTCTTGAGGAACCGCTGGTGGATTCGAACCACCAACTTTTTGGTTAGCAGCTGAGTGCTTAACCACTGCACCACCAGGGTTCCTCAGAAAGCACTTTACTTGCTACCATTTCAAAAGAACTGTAAATACTAAACAAAACAAAAACAAATTTTTTTAAATCTAGAATGAAGTGTAAGGAGGAAACAATCCAAAACACCTGAAGTATCATTATTATAACTTATTTATTGTGTATGCTTTGTGTTAGTTTCCTACGGCTGCCATAACACATTACAAAAAACTGAATGACTTAAATCAACAGACATTTACCCTCTCAACAGAACAACCAGAACAGAAATAATGAAAATTTGACATATTGTGAAAAAATATAATCAGCGTCACTGTATAATACGTATACACCCGAAACCAAACCCATTGCTGTCAATTCTGACTTATTGTGACCCTATAGGACAGAGTAGAGCTTCCCCATAGGGTTTCCAAGGAGTGGCTGGTAGATTCGAACTGCCAACCTTTTGGTTAGCAGATGAGCCACTTACAGAAATTTAAATGGGAACCTAATTTGCTGCGTAAACTTTCATCAAAAACACAACAATTATTTAAAAGAGAGAGAGAGAGAAGAAATTTGTGTTCTCACAGTTCTGGATGCCTGAAGTTCAAAATCACTGTGTCAGCATGGCCATACTCTCTCTAAAGGCACTAGGAAAGATTCTGTTCCATGCTTTTCTCTTAGCTTCTGGTGTTGCAAGCAATTCTTGGCATTCCTTAGCATTCTTTGACTTGTAGATATATCACTCCAGTCTCTGCCTCCGTCATTACTTGGTGTTCCCCCTGTGTGTCTTTTTCTGTGGCTCTTCTCTTTTTATAAGAACACCTTATTGGATTAGAACCAACTTTACTCCAGTATAATCACGTCTTAACTTGATTATCTCAGCAAATACTGTATTTCCAAATAAGCTCACATTCACTGGTACCAGGGCTTAGGTCTTCAACATATCTTTCTGGGGGACACAATTCTACCTACAATAGGTTTTAAGCCCACAAGATGCCTGGAATAGAGCCAGCTGGGTTTTAAGATAACAGCCTTCAAAAAAGAAAACCCAGCAGCAATTCATCTGAGAATCCTGAACCTCAGCTTGGCCCACTATTGAATTAACCTGTCGCCCTCAAGTCAATTCTGACTCATAGCAACTCAGAGTAGAACTGCCCCCATCGGGTTCTCAATGCTGTAAATCTTTACAGAAGCAGAGCAGCTGGTATGTTCCTACCACTAACCACTTAGCTAGCGCGCCACACTTTTTTACTCTTAAATTTTGTGGGTTTTGTTTTTGCTGTTTGTTTTTAACCTTGAGTTTTCTGCTTTCACGTTAGTCAAAATCAGACTGAATCATTAGCAAACTGGATAACTGAACTTTTATGGGGGAGTCCCTGGGTGACGCAAACAATTCTACTAAGGAAAGGTTGGCAGTTTGAATCCATCCAGAGGTGCCTCCCAAGAAAGACATGATGATCTACTTAAGAAAGATCACAGCCATTGAAAACTTAGGTGCAGTTCTGAGTCACCATGACTTGGAATCATCCGGATGGACACTGGTTTTGGTTTATTTATCTGGGAGAACTTGGATTTGAAACAAGGCCCTTTCCCTTTTTTTCTCCTTGCAGATCCTATTGTAAATTCTACTGTACATGCATTTCTTTGAGCCATCAAGTTGGCCTGGAATGGGAGTGGTAGGTAACAGGAAAAGTTGTTAACATTTGTTTACATTTTGACTTAAAGTTGAAATTTGTTTAAATAACTGTAATGATTAGTCTCCAACGTCAGTAGGAAAAAATACTGTATCAAGGGGTGAATTCAGTGACCATTTTGAATAGAGAGTGACCATATGAAGATATCAGATAATAATGTCATTGGAGCAAGGGGCCCACAAATTTTGCAGTTCTAGCCCTGGCAGTTGTCCCTTCTGAACAGAGTAGATAAGTGAGTATATGCCCCCCCCAGAATATTAGTCCTTATGCTTACTGCTAATGAACCGCAGGACCCATTAACAAACACTTGTACCCATTTCTAAAATCCAGCATCAAGTTAATGCAAAGTTTACTACAAAACCCGTGACTGCAAGGCAAGAACATCATGTAAATTCCAAAAATTAAATTTTTATCAAAGTTTTCTTAGAAAGGGGACTATCTGAAATTGTAGTTAAAAATGAATATAAATTATTTTAATTAATAATTATATTCTCATGTAACTACATGACAATATGATAGAATGTTTAAAAAAAAAATGGGAAAACACAAGTAATTCCCCCATCCTAAGAAACTTTTTTTTTTCTAAGAAACTTATTGTCTGTGTTGTGTCTGTCCTTCAAGAATATTTCCAAATGTATACATATTTTACATAGTGGTAACCATAATGTAAGGAGCCCTGGTGGCACAATGGTTAAGTTCTCAGCTGCTAATCGAAAGGCTGGCAGTTTGAATCCACCCAGCCTCTCTATAGGAGAAAGAAAGACTTGGCAATCTGTTCCCATAAAGATTACAGCCTAGAAACCCTATAAGGGCATTTCTACTCTGTCACATGGGGTCACTATGAGTCCAAAATTGACTCAATAACACCTAACAATTAGAGCAACAACCATAGTGTATGTAAACTTTTTGTTGTGCTTTTTAACTTCTCGTGTTTTCTTTCATCGCTTTACCTGTCTTCATAATTGTCTTCTTTTTTGTTTGTTTCCAACATAACATTCTACTATTATTTGCTATTTAAGCTTCTTTCAATATCAAAGAATTACATTGGAAGTGGGCATCTTTGTAAAGTTTTTTTCCACCACTTTTGTTCTCATTCTTAAAAATTTACAAAACGGATTATCAGATCTATGAATTTGAACATTTCTATGGCTCTTAAATAAGCCAAGTTATTTTGCAAAGGCATTATTCTATTTCATCCCTTTCCGGCTAGGCATAAGCATTGCAGATTTACACCATCCTCATCGATTTTTTCATCAGCAAAGGCATACCTGTCTATTCACCTCTCTGTCTTTGCACATAAATAGGTAAAAAGCGATGTTGTGTTCAGACTTTCATTTCCATCTCTTTGATTACTTGTAAGATAGTTTTAACATGTTAAGTAATAATTATACTTCCTCCTTTTTGAATGATCTGTTTTTGGAGCCCTGGTGGTGCAGTGGGTAAGCTGCTAACCAAAAGGTCAGCAGTTTGAATCCACCAGCTTCTCCTTGGAAACCCTATGGGGCAGTTGTACTCTGTCCTATAAGGTCAGTATGAGTCGGAATTGACTTGACAGCAATGGGTTTGGTTTTTAGTTTATTATTGTTTTTGAGTTTGTCTGATTGTTGGAAGAACTTCTCAACAGAAAACCTAGGCTGGTAAAGGCATGGGTACGTAAATATAGAGTAAGTCAATCTGTTTGGATTACAGAGCGCACAAAGGGGACCCCGGTTAACAAAGATATAAATCTAGCTGTGACCAAATCACAGAATGTCACAAAAGGAAAAATAATTGCTTCAGCAACACTTAAGGATTCTTTTCTTGAAAGAGTTGTGTCAGATGCAGATTAAAAGTTCTTAAACAGGATTTATCCAAGTTGGTTTATAAAACCAAAAAAAAGTTAATAAATCTACAGTTTCCCCTTATCCTCATGTCTCATGAAATAATTAAATATATTCTTTGTTCTCTGAGGCAAAGGTGTCATAAAAATATGTTAATGTATTTCTGTCTATGGTAAATGTAGTCTTAATAAATGTTGCTTTAGAATATCAATGTTAGCTTTTGCAGTCTCTGGAATTTAAGTGCTCAGGATATGTAGACAAGAATTTTAGCCCCCAATTTAACAATGTAAACTAAATTATCTAAAATGCTAGATTAATGCACTATTATCCCAATTGTAGATTTATTATTAATATAAAAAAAATATATAAAAAACAACTTAAAATTGACTTTAGTTGTTTTAGCAATCAAAGTTATTTTAGTTTCCTAGTGCTGCCAGCACAAAATACCAGAAAGTGAGTGTCCTTAAAGAAAAGAAATTTATTTTCTCACAGTTTTGGAGGCTGGAAGTCCAAATTCAGGGCATCAGCAGGGCTATGCTCTTGCTCTCTCCCTGGGCTCTAGAGGAAGATCCTTCCTGGTCTCTTTTAGCTTCTGGCAGACCGAGGCATCGTTTGGCGTTCTTTGACTTGTAATGGATCCTCACATGCTGTCTTTCCCCGGTGTGTGACTGTGTTTCTGTGTCTGTCCATCTCTCTTATAAAATGCCACTCCGAAGGGATCAGGGCTAGTACCTACCGTACTCTCATAGGACTTCCTTAACTTATAACAAAAGAAAAACCCTATTTTCAAAAAAGGTCATGTTCACAAGTGCAAGAGTGAGGACTTCAATATATGTTTTGCAGGGACACAATTCAGTCCATCATGGAGGTCAAGTAAAGCAGTGCCGTTTTCACTATGATTACCAAAGCACAGTGTCACCCCTCTTCCTATTAACAGAGGAGTGTGAAATTATCCCAGGTTCTATAATTTGTTTTGATTTTACTCATTTTCTACATGTTTGTGTCAGATATGTGTGTGTTGCGTGTGAGTAGGTTTTTGAAATGTTTTTACATAACATGTAAATAAGTTTTATGACTTCATTAATTTTATAAAACAATATAATGTTTAATGTACAGGCAGTTTCAGTGAATTTATTCATGAAATTTTATAACAGTAATAGTAAATAAATGAATACAAGTACTTCTGTACTGACGCTTGCATAATATAATTTAGCATAAACTTATCATTTCAACAGAAAACAATATTTCATTTCTATGATTTTCATCCGTTATACAAAAACCCTAGTTCCAACCTCACACCTACAGAGGAAAAATTTATTGGTCACCCAACACAACTGCTGTTTGAGAGTCTTGATTCTTTATTTGTCAGAACAATGCTTGATAAAGATGGTGAGAAAGTGTGAAAAGCATGGCCTGGTGATAGATTCCTTGGCGAATGGGAAGCAACAGCTGCTGCTCTTGACCAAAATGAGTTGTACTTCTGCTCTTGGTTTGCCCAGTGATATAACTATCCAAACAACTGTGTTATTGAAATTTGTGCATGAAAAATAATGATGTTATTGTGTGTCTAAAAACATAGCCCCTATTTCCCTTTTCCATTTCATATTGTGGTTAAGATGTGATTTTTTTTTATAATGAGTTTTCTTGGTAATGCAACTGTGCTGATATAGCAGGATAGCCCATATTTAATGAAAATTGTGCTTGTGGTATCTCAGTATTTGCTTAGGAATTGGCTTTTTTATGATAACATAGGGTTTGTTTGCTTGTTTAGTTTTATGGATTTGGGTTGGTTATTTATTAAAGTATTCACTTATTTGGTCCTTCCTGGTAGGGGGTATATTTTGGAGATACTGGCTGAAACATCTGAATGGAATTTAAACATTGAATCAGTTATCTGAATGCTTCGTCTATATCATGCCAAATATCTGGACACATAAAATTGTTTTCAATAGGTATTCCTATGATTGTAAGCGGTTTTATATCCAGTCAATGTCAATAAACATTGCTTGCATTAAAGTACCACACGACTTGTAAGGCTTCTCTGAAGATGACTCCAGTTGGAGAGATTAACAAAAAAGAAGGCTATGAAGCAGCTATATAATCACCCAGGAAGGATTCCAAGGACAGGACATGTGAGAGCCCCATTCATTAACTCCCTCCCTCACTCACTCACTCATTCAACAAATCATCTAATAAGTATACCCAGTGCTGTTGAAATCAGACTTTGGCTTTGGAAATAATGCATTAGAGTAGCATTTGAAAAATTTCTCCTGAAGCAATCAATTCTACTGCCACAAATTTACCCTACTTGTTGCCCTCTTTGAACTTTTGGTTTGGTTAATTTTTTGGCATAACGTATTACATGGACCTTCCTTACTGCCAGGTCCCTGCCCTTTATGCACTAGAAACGAACAAAAAAAGAGTTATCTTAGGGAAGAGGAGCAGAGGACGCATCACTCACTTGAAGGCAGTATTGAAGACCTCACATGAGATCTAACTTTCTGTTGTGTTTTGTGGAGGCCATTGTTGTTCAGCTCCCATCTCTCTCTGTCTAATCTCAGCAAATGCTGTGCAGGTGTTATTCATCACTGAAAACACACTCTGTTACAGACAATTTAGTTTATGTGCTCGAGCAAATACACAGTTACAGACTATTTATTTAATGCAACGAGAAGTTTTGGTATCTGATCACAGCTGCTAGTTGGAGCAAGAGGAGCTAAGGACAACAGCAAAGAATTTAGCAGGTTTGCACACAGTTAAAGCAGAGGAAACAATTTGTGAGTGGCTGAAGTGAAGCAAAAAAATGAGAGTTTTTATATCTCAGAGTCCATACTGCCTTTGATCATTCCCATTGCTGAAATTCCTCTCCGTGGACAGACAAGACCAGAATCAGAAAATAATAGCATGAGTTAGAATGTTTTCCTGTCAGAAGATGGCAGGTGTATCTCAAGAACAAAGAAGTACAAGTGAGCAGCTTATGGGAACAAGAACCCAGGTAGCTACTAGGGTTTGGTAGGACAAGAACCAGACTCCAAAATGGGGAATGGAAGTGCAAATTGGAGAAAGGTGTGCAGAGTGCCCAAGCCAAAGTTTCAAAACAAGAAAGACTCAATTTAGGACAGAAAAGGAAACCGAGGTAGAATCCCAGGCATACAACCATGATTGACATCTCAAGGATTCACAGCTGCCCGGAGCTCTCCCTGCACGCTGGCCATCAGACAATAATGGCTCCTAACCTGGGCAGGACTGGTCCTGTGGGCGGATGAAATTCACACCCTAGTGAAATAGGTTCTGAGAGGGCAGGGACTGGCATTTCCCATGTTAGCGGCATTATTTTCTTTTTAATTTCTGACCTCTTTTGGTTAGGCTTGTGTGTTTCCATTCTTTCTCTAATGATAAATCCTATCTTTTGTATTCATTTTGATTGTCATCTTCAACAGTGTTACCCTTGGCTGTACTACTCTGTGTTGCTTCTGTTGAAAAAAAAAATCTGTTTTTTGTGAAGAGGATAAGAGTGTTCTCAGAAGTTAATTGTAATACCAGTACTTGTTTACTTGGAATCTTTGTATAATGATCATATGCTTTGATGTAGGCTACAGTATAAAAATACTGTAATGTAAATATAAATTTCATTTGTAGTAGACGATTCCCTGTACAGATACTCCGAAGTTAATGAATTTATACAATATATTACAGACTGAGTTCTGCTTCCTCCTTTTGATATGATGTGAATGTGTTATCAGCTATATAAACAACTGACTCCTCTTCTAAGTCAAGAGGCTGAAATAGCCCAAAGAGAAAGACTTTAGTGTCTTTGACCTGACATTGACCACAGTTTTCAATTTTCCAAATGTACTAAGTAGAGAATATCAAATATTCAAAAATCGCCATTCTTCTTAGTTTTTAATTAACTTTCTATGTCTTTTAAAGAACGTTCAAGTTTTTTCTAATCATACAGAGTTCATGACTTTTGCATATCCTTAATGCTACTGAAGCCAGAATTTTACATAATAATTGGTTACTTAAAATGCAACAGCATGGTAGACAAGCTTTAGACTGATAATTTTGAATTACCATGGTCTTTTTTTTTTTTTTTTGGTAAGACTTTTATTCCCCTGCCTTGGAAATCATATGTTTTAAGAAAGAGTTGTTTAGAATTGGACCAAAACCAGAAGTAGTGAAAACCAAAATTCCTAAACCAAGTGACACAGATTTTAATGAACCAGAGAAATAAAAGGTGACTCCTCCTCAGTATTATTCTTCCTACACACCTCCATTTCCATTCCACTCCCATCATCCCAAGAGAGCCCAGGGAGGGGAGTGTAAAAGAAAAAGATTAGTCAGTGATCAAGTGAATCCAAAATTATTTTACTGAAAAAACTAAATTCTTTAAGGGTAAAGACTCTGCTTTTGCCTAATGTACTATCTTTTTTCTGTCATACGTCATATCGTCTTGAAGTGTTCACCTGTCACTGTTTTATGATGATTTGATTTGAGTTTGTGATGATCTTTGCCTTTGAACTTTTAAGCAAGAAATAGTTTATAAGGTAAATAAAAAGAATTATAAGACAATAAGAGGTATGTTTAACTTACCCGAGAAAGCAAATTATGTTGAAGAAACCTAGTCTGTTTATGGTTAAAACAGGAACAAATGTTGTTGTTGTTTTTAGGTGCCGTCGAGTCAGTTCTGACTCATAGCGACCCTGTGCACAACAGAACAAAACACTGCCTGGTCCCGCACCATCCTTACAATTGTTGTTATGCTTGAGCTCCTTGTTGCAGCCACTGTGTCAATCCACCTTGTTGAGGGTCTTCTTCTTTTCCGCTGACCCTGTACTCTGCCAAGCATGATGTCCTTCTCCAGGGACTGATCCCTCCTGACAACATGTCCAAAGTATGTAAGATGCAGTCTCGCCATCCTTGCTTCTAAGGAACATTCTGGTCGTACTTCTTCTAAGACAGGTTTGTTCGTTCTTTTGGCAGTCCACGGTAAATTCAATATTCTTCGCCAACACCACAATTCAAAGGCCTCAACTCTTCTTCGGTCTTCCTTATTCATTGTCCAGCTTTCACATGCATATGATGCGATTGAAAATACCATAGCTTGGGTCAGGCCCACCTTAGTCTTCAGGGTGACATCTTTGCTCTTCAACACTTTGAAGAGGTCCTTTGCAGCAGATTTACCCAATGCAATGCATCTTTTGATTTCTTGACTGCTGCTTCCATGGCTGTTGATTGTGGATCCAAGTAAAATGAAATCCTTGACAACTTCAATCTTTTCTCCGTTTATCATGATGTTGCTCATTGGTCCAGTTGTGAGGATTTTTGTTTTCTTTATGTTGAGGTGTAATCCATTCATTAGTAAGTGCTTCAAGTCCTCTTCACTTTCAGCAAGCAAGATTATGTCATCTGCATAACGCAGGTTGTTAATGAGTGTTCCTTCAATCTTGATTCCCCATTCTTCTTCATATAGTCCAGCTTCTCATATTATTTGTTCAGCATACAGATTAAATAGGTATGGTGAAAGAATACAACCCTGACACACACCTTTCCTGACTTTAAACCAATCAGTATCCCCTTGTTCTGTCCAAACAACTGCCTCTTGATCTATGTAAAGGTTCCTCACGAGCACAATTAAGTGTTCCGGAATTCCCATTCTTCGCAGTGCTATCCATAGTTATGATCCACACAGTCAAATGCCTTTGCATAATCAATAAAACACAGGTAAACATCCTTCTGGTATTCTCTGCTTTCAGTCAGGATCCATCTGACATCAGCAATGATACCCCTGGTTCCATGTCCTCTTCTGAAACTGGCCTGAATTTCTGGCTGTTCCCTGTCAATATACTGCTGCAGCCGTTTTTGCATGATCTTCAGCAGAATTTTGCTTGCATGTGATATTAACGATATTGTTCTATAATTTCCACATTCGGTTGGATCACCTTTCTTGGGAATAGGCATAAATATGAATCTCTTCCAATCAGTTGGCCAGGAAGCTGTCTTCCATATTTCTTGGCATAGATGAGTGAGCACCTCCAGTGCTGCATCTGTTTGTTGAACATCTCAGTTGATATTCCATCAAATCCTGGAGCCTTGTTTTTCACCAATGCCTTCAGAGCAGTTTGGACTTCTTCCTTCAGTACCATCGGTTCCTGATCATATGCCACCTCTTGAAATGGTTGAATATCGAATAATTCTTTTTGGTATAATGACTCCGTGTATTCCTTCCATCTTCTTTTGATGCTTCCTGCATCATTTAATATTTTCCGCATGGAATCCTTCACTATTGCAACTCAAGGCTTGAATTTTTTCTTCAGTTCTTTCAGCTTGAGAAACGCCGAGCATGTTCTTCCCTTTTGGTTTTCCATCTCCAGCTCTTTGCACATGTCATTATAATACTTTATTTTGTCTTCTCGAGAGGCCCTTTGAAATCTTCTGTTCAGTTCTTTTACTTCCTCAGTTCTCCCTTTTGCTTTAGCTGCTTGACGCTCAAGAGCAAGTTTCAGAGTCTCCTTTGACATCCACCTTGGTCTTCTCTTTCTTTCCTGTCTTTTCAGTGACCTCTTGCTTTCTTCATGGATGATGTCCTTGATGTCATTCCACAACTCGTCTGGTCTTCAGTCACTAGTGTTCAATGTGTCAAATCTATTCTTGAGATTGTCTCTAAATTCAGGTGGGACATACTCAAGGTCATGTTTTGGCTCTCGTATACTTGCTCTGATTTTCTTCAGTTTCACCTTGAACTTGCATATGAGCAATTATGGTCAGCCCCTGGCCTTGTTCTGACTGATATTGAGCTTTTCCATCGTCTCTTTCCACAGATGTAGTCAATATGATTTCTGTGTGTTCCATCTGGTGAGGTCCATGTGTATAATCACCGTTTATGTTGGTGGAAGAAGGTATTTGCAATGAAGAAGTCGTTGGTCTTGCAAAATTCTATCATTTGATCTCCGGCATTGTTTCTATCATCAAGGCCATATTTTCCAACTACTGATCCTTCTTCTTTGTTTCCAACTTTCACATTCCAATCGCCAGTAATTATCAATGCATCTTGATTGCATGTTTGATCAATTTCAGACTGGAGCAGCTGATAAAAATCTTCTATTTCTTCATCTTTGGCCCTAGCTGTTGGTGTGTAAATTTGAATACTAGTCATATTAACTGGTCTTCCTTGTAGGCGTATGGATATTATCCTATCACTGACAGCGTTGTACTTCAGGATAGATCTAAAAAAGTTCTTTTTGATGATGAATGCAACACCATTCCTCTTTGAGTTGTCATTCCCAGCATAGTAGACTGTATGATTGCCCAATTCAAAATGGCCAATACCAGTCCATTTCAGCTCACTAATGCCTAGTATATTGATGTTTATACATTCCATTTCATTTTTGACAATTTCTAATTTTCCTAGATTCCTACTTCGTACATTCCAGGTTCCAGTTATTAATGGATGTTTGCAGATGTTTCTTCTCATTTTGAGTCATGCCACATTAGCAAATGAAGGTCCTGAAAGCTTTACTCCATCCACGTCATTAAGGCCGACTCTACTTTGAGGAGGCAGCTCTTCCCCAGTCATCTTCTGAGTGCCTTCCAAGCTGGGGGGCTCATCTTCCAGCACTATATCAGACAATGTTCCGCTGCTATTCATAAGGTTTTCACTGGCTAATGCTTTTCAGAAGTAGACTGCCAGGTCCTTCTTCCTTGTCTGTCTTAGTCTGGAAGCTCAGCTGAAACCTGTTCTCCATGGGTGACCTTGTTGGTATCTGAATACCGGTGGCATAGCTTCCAGCATCACAGCAACACACAAGCCCCCATAGTACGACAAACTGACAGACATATGGAACAAATATTAGAGCTGGTGATTATTGATCCAATCTCCTCATTTAATAGATGAAAAAACTGGAGACAAGAGAGACTGCATAACTTACTCAAAGTCACAAAGCAAGAGTTTTGCTTTCATTAAAATAAGTCCAATAGTACACGTATTTTTTTAATTTCCATTATCAACTAGCTGAAAATATGGTATTGCACATTTTAAAGCATTAAAATTTCATTTCTCTTAATATTTTATTTGAAAGTATTTCCATTCTAAATTTATTTTTGTATATTTAGTTTGGACTTCATCTTCATTAGCCCAGTTTACTGAGGTTGGCCAATAGTCATAAATCTCTTTGCTCTGAAGATAAAAGCTTATAGTATTCTTTGCTGATACTACACTCCAGTGAAATGTTGAGAGATATTTTTACATTTGATATATCTAAGTGATGAAGCTTGAACCAATTATCTAGAGATGATATTTCACAATGCAATGTTTCTCACCAGTATCAATAGAGATTTTTCTTGCATTTATCCTAAGATTTTCTTAGTTCAATTCAATCACGTCTGGTTGTACAAAAGTTTCTTTACTCATTGGGTTATTCTAGAGGTTGCAATGTAGGTGAAGAGTTGGGCGCTCACAAGTATCATCTGTCAAGAGTTACTCTAAAACTCAAATCCATCCCCAAGTGGAGGGACTCAGAACTCTAAAGGGAAATCTCACATGACTGATGGGTCAACCCACATTAAGCCAAAAAATAAATAATCTAAATATCCTAACAGCAGCCTGCATATCTCCCAGACAATTTAACATCTCATATGAACTCAGAAACCAAGGGTCTGCTGGTTGACTCTAATATTAGAATAATGATTGATTCCATATTCTAAAAAAATTGAATTTTTGGTGCCTCTCAAACAGTCATTCTCAAACTTTTTGGTCTCTGAACTCTTCACACTCTTAAAAATTATTGAGAACTTCTAAAGGCTTTTTACTATACCAAAAAACCAAACCAACTGCCATTGAGTTGATTCCAACTCACAGCGACCCTAAAGGGCAGAGTAGAACTGCCCCATAGATTTTCCAAGGCTGTAAATCATTACAGAGCAGACTGCCACATCTTTCTCCTGCGGAGTAGCTGGTAAGTTGGAACTGCCAACTTTTGATTAGCAGCTGAGTACTTTAACCACTGTGCCACCCGTGCTCCTCTTTTACTATATGGGTTATATTTATCAATATTCACCCACATTAGAAAATAAAAGAGGCAAATTTTAAATAATTTATTCATAAAAGCAATAAACACATTGTATACTAAAAATAAATGTCTTTTTAAGAAAAATAACTTTTTCAAAACAAAACAAATAAGAGAAAAGATAGCATTATTTTATACTTTTGCACATCTCTTTTTGTCTGGCTCGATAGAGAACAGTTGGATTCTTATATCTGCTTTGCAGTCAGTGTGTTGCTATCTGTTCTTTTGGTTGAAGTTTAAGAAGAAAATTCAGCCTCACAAAGACATACAGCTGGAAAATGGAGGACCTTGTGGATCCTCGTATTGGTTTCCTAGGGCTGTGGTAGCAAACTACCACAAACTGGGTCACTTAGAACAAAAGAAGCTTCTTCTCACAGTTCTGGGGACTTGTTAGGTGCTGTCAAGTCGGTTCTGACTCATAGAGACCCTATAGGACAGGGTATAACTGCCCCATAGAGTGTCCAAGGATCAGCTGGTGAATTTGAACTGCTGACCTTTTGGTTAACAGCCAAGCTCTTAACCACCACACCACCAGGGTCTGAAATCAAGGTGTTAGCAGGATCGTATGTGGAATCATATAATTAATATTTTTAACTGCACACCTCAAATTATTTATTTTTTCAATTGTGGTAAACCTATATATGTAATAACACATTTGCCATTTCAACAACCTTCACATGTACAGTTCAGTGACATTATGTCTACCATGTTAATGGAACTTCTTACCTGTCACTAAATATCCTAGTTCAATTCCTTCACTTTTAGTTAAAGAAACTGAAGTCTAGAAGAACTAAATGACTTTCCCAAGGATACACAGAAAATAGAACAGAATTTGTATTTACCACTTCCTGGACCCTTAACGGAGTCCTGGTGGCACAGGGTTTAAGAACTTGGCCGCTAACCAAAAGGTCAGCAGTTTGAATCTACCAGCTGCTCCTTGGAAACCCTATGGGGCCATTCTACTCTGTCTTATAGGGTCACTATGAGTTGGAATTGACAGCAATGGGCTTGGTTTTTTTTGGTTTGGACCCTTAATGGAGCCCTGGTGGTGCAGTGGTTAAGAACTCGGCTGCTAACCCAAAGATTGGCAGTTCGAATCCACCAACCACTACTGGGAAATCCTATGAGGCAGTTCTACTCTGTCCTATAGGGTTGCTGTGAGTTAGAATCAACTCAACGACAACAAGTTTGGTTTTGATTTTGGACCCTTAACATCAGCATGGCTAGACTACCTAATGGACTAGAATAGATATGGCCCTAGAACAACACATCTGGGAGCTTCTTCCCATGCACATGACCTCACCTAGTTGAAACATTCTACAGTTGACCCACCACTAACCCCTAAACTCCATTATCCCAATGCCTTCAGAGGATCCATGGTAGTGCTGAGGTGGATGCGTATGCCCCTGAAAGAACCATAAATTAATTCAGTATCTTCAAGAATAAAGAACAACGGTACCTCAAACTAATTAAGGTCACAGTAGACCTTTGAACAGTTCTGTCCAGACGTTAGGTCATTGCTGACCTATACTGGGAAATCGAATGAACGAGAATAGGCAGAGACATGTTGGAATCTCCATAATATCCAGTTTGAATGGATGGGTGGTACAAACAGTAAATTTTTGAAGAATAAAATGGCTTACCTTTGGTACACATGTTGGAGCATAATTTTTTAGCCTGTTTTGCCAGCTTAGGTATGCTCTTCTTCCCAAGTATTTCTAGAATGCCAGTCTTCTTTGTGGACCTTGCTATAATTACTGCTTGAAGCAGTGCCTATGTTTTTTCATGCCCAGAGATTTTACCCTGCCGGTAAATATTGGCAGTCCCATGCCATACCTGGTTCTTACCTTCTTTGTTGTAGCCCCAACTTTGCCAGGAGTCTGCCGCCTTCCTCTGCTCTTAGTTTGTCCCCACTGGTCCAGACACTTTGCCTTGCCTGAGACAAAGCAGCAGCCAAGACTGACCTTAAGAGTAAGGAGTAAGCATGACTGGAAAACCTGTCCTGCTCCAAATTATCTACCAGTTTTAAACATGCAGTGTGACAAAACTCCCATTATGCAAATCTCGGGGATGTGGCATTGAAGAACACAAGTGAATGGATTTACATACATGGGCTAATTAATATTCACAACGTCTCCTTGAGATAGATATCACTAGTTTCCATTGTACAATTGATGAAACTAAGACTCAAAAAAGTTAATGGCATAACCGTGTTAATATAACTGTCATGTAGCAGACCCAGATTTCATACCCAGGGGCTACATTATGCCTTGCAGAATGGGGTCTCGAAAGTTCCCTGAGCATCTTTAAATTAATTGCTGTTTACATGTAAGCAACATTTAGCATTTAACTTTAATATCTCTTTGATTTAGGTTCTTTATCATTTCTCCGTCACATGTTAATTTACCCTTGACCAAGGTAAAGGATGAGCACATGTTCTTTACAAACTGACTGAATTCAGGTATAACATGATCTCTCCATAAACATCTACCCCTTTCTCTATACCAGGTAACAGCCAATTAAATCAGAATGATTTGCTCCAGGCCAGAAGCTCACTGACCAGCACAAGGCACCTATACTTTTTTGAACTTGGAGATACCATTTAAGCCACAAAGCCCCATCGTCAGAGTATAGGAAAGTTTTGCAAGGGACAGATTTAAGCTTTATCCTTAGAGAGCTAGAATGTGATTATCTCCATCAGCTTTTGTTCACACTTTTAGAGCTCATCCTCTAGTTTTACTTAATCTTCAGATCCTCCTAATTTCAAAGTCTCAGGGCTCAAACCCTGTGGCATAGTGTTTAAGAGCTTCGGCTTTTAACCAAAAACTCAGCAGTTCGAATCCACCAGGCACTCCTTGAAAACTCCAGGGGGCAGTTCTACTCTGTCCTGTAGGGTTGCTGTGAGTCAGAATCAACTCAACAGCAATGGGTTTCAGGAGTCAAAGAACTAACTCTGTCTGGGCTAAGCACTTCCTTGACCAGCCATCTACCATTTTAACTAATGATATGACTCCACTGGTGACAGGTTTTCCTCATTCTTCTTTTTAAAATATTCAGTAAATGCACTTCAATATACATTAGATATATAGAACCTGGTTTTACCTTCTTTTATTGTTGTTGCTGTCAAGTTGGTTCCTACTCGTCACAATCCCATGTACAACAAAACAAAACGTTGCCAGGTCCTGCGCCATCCTCACAATCATTACTATGTTTGAGCCCATTGTTGCAGCCGCTGTGTCAAACCATCTCCTTGAGGGCCTTGCTCATTTATGCTGACCCTCTACTTTACCAAGCATGATGTCCTTCTCTAGGAACTGGTCCTTCCTGATAACTTGTCCAAAGTACGTGAGAGGAAGTTTCGCCATCTTCACTTCTGAAGAGCATTCTGGCTGGGCTTCTTCAGATACAGGTTTGTTTATTCTCCTGGAAGTCCATGGTATATTTATATTCTTCACCAACACCATAATTCAAAATTGTCCAGCTTTCATATGCATATGAGGCATTGAAAATACCATGGTTCCGGTCAGGCGCACCTTAGTCTTCAAAGTGACATCTTTGCTTTTTAACACTTTAAAAAAGGTCTTTTGAAGCATATTTACCCAATGCAATGTGTTGTTTGATTTCTTGACTGCTGCTTCCATGGGTGTTGATTATGGATCTAAGTAAAATGAAATCTTTGACAATTTCAATATTTTCTCCATTTATCATGATGCTTATCTTCTTTGTGCTGTTTTCCTTATTTGTAAAGTATTACATGCTCACAATAAAAAAGAACATGAAACAGGGCATCGTTCCTTCTCTATCCCAAGTTAAGGACCTCATCTTAACCAAGTATAGCAGTCAGAAATTGTCCTCACCATCCCGACCATACCCAAGGGTCCTTTTTAATTTTAAAGTTCTAGGGCCATCATAGAAAAAACAACAACAACAACAACGTTGCTTTTGAGTCGATCCCAACTCACAGCAACCCTATAGGACTGAGTAGAACTGCCCCACAGTGTTTCCAAGGCTATAATCTTTATGGAAGCAGACTGCCAAATCTTCCTCCCATAGACGTCATAGGGTTGCTAAATGGCGATGGATCAGAGACTTTGGGTTCCTGCTAGGCGTGGCTCCCACTCCTGTGGCAAAGTACCCATCCAAAGACCATGTAACTTGCTACATAGCCCTGATCCAAAATGCCCCCTGGACACTAAAGCAATGCCTCTTTTGTAGGCAGTGGTTATTCTTTTAGCCCACTACTGCAGCATTATCCCCCCTGACCCACTGTTACACCTCACATCCTGCTGGGACTCCCTGTCCCTTTATCCTTCTTCCTCAGCCTCCAACTCTATTCCTACTCTCGTCCCTTTAATCCCTCCACATCAAATCCCTATTCTCTCATCATTCATGATTCCTGGGTAATCTAGAAATATTTTAAGTATGTTAAAGTCAGAGGTGACATATCAACAACAGGAGAAATTCCGCTTCTAAACAGCAACACCCTTCTAAGAAAACAACTTTTATTCCCTATAAAATGAGGGATTTGCGTGTGTTCTTTCCTGGAGATGATTGTATTCCCTATCCTGAATGTGTCAAATGATGAATTTAAGGGAAAAATGATATGTTCATATCAATAATGGGTTAAACATTCATATCCTACTGTATACTTATAAGCAAAAAGAATGTGACTAAATATCCCTAAACTTTCAGTTTCCAGAAGCAGCATGTTATATCGTCTTCCAGACTGCCTGCCTGCCTGCCTGCCTGCCTGCCTGCCTGCCTTTATTTCAGTCTCCTATTTTTAAATTAAAATGACCTTATACTACAGTGGAGCCCTGGTGGTATAGTGGTGCCACTAACCAAAAAGTTGGCAGTTTGGATCCACCAGCCCCTCCTTGGAAACCATATGGGGCAGTTCTGCTCTGTTCTATAGGGTCATTATAAGTTGTAATTGACTGAACGGCAACATGTTTTTTAATACTATGGTGTGCTTTTAGCCTTTTTTGTTTAATAAGTCCTGATAATGGTATACTGTACTAATACATGCCACTGCCACTGTTTAGTACATCAGCCCAAAGGGGGCTTTAAGTCAGTCTAAGTTGCTTTGCTCATAATTCTGGCCAACAGTTGGGTGTTGCTTCCCAGTAACATGTTGCTTCTCCTAACACAGAATCTTCATCTTAACCTCTTCACACCTTCAGTGTTGATGTTGAAATTTTGAGGCAGATCAAGGAACCCCAAAATCCTCATTGGCATTTTTTATTTGACCAGGTTCATTGTTTTCTCTTCTGCTTAATTGTATTACACATGGATGAAAGTTAAAGAGCTTCTCTTGAAAGTCAGCCAGAAGCATTTGATGTACTGGTGTCTGAATGAAGGTCCTTCACGCTGTACATATCAGTCACACTGGCTTCTCCTGGCCTTGAAAATTCTGTAATCTCTTCCTGGAGGTTTGGCTATTTCTAATATCTTTAACTGCATTGTCTGGCATGCATCAGACACAATTGTCTACAGGCATAATATTTATCACGTCAAAGGTGCCTCAAAGTATATTCTAAGACAATTAAAATGACAATTAGAAGCAAAAACTTAGGTAAAAATTCAACATATATGGTTGTACCATTACAAATAACTCAATCGAGATGACACAGACAAATAGAAAACTTCCTCTTCACAGCTATGTTTGCACATGCAGAGAAAATCTTATCTGTCACAACTTCCCCCATCTACTTGGCAGCTATTGAATTGTTTTGAGACTGATTGTAAGATACATCCCAATTTCAGAAATGTTTAAAAGCAAAACACATTTATCTTAGACTTAAGGTGGTATGGTATTTCCATATGATTAAATATTCTTTTTGTTATTGTTGTTAGCTGCCACCCAGTCAGCACTCTGACTCATGGAGATCCTGTGCACAAGGAAATGAAATGCTGCCTGGTGCTGTACCATTCCCATGACTGGGTGCAGATCAGACTGTTGTAATCTCTAGGGTTTTCACTAGCTGATTTTCAGAAGTAGATTGCCAGATCTTTCCATCTTAGTCCATCTTAGTCTGAAAGCTCTGCTGAAATCTTTTCAGCATCATCAAACCAAACCCATTGCCATCAAGATGATTCCCACTCCTAGTGACCATATAAGAAACAGTGGGACTGCCCCATAGGGTTTCCAGGGAGTGGCTGGTGGATTCAAACTGCCAACCTTTTGGTTAGCAGCCAAGCTCTTAACCACTGAGCCATCAGGGTTCAGCATCATAGCAACACATGATATGCTTTTACAATGTTATCTTTAATGGCTACGTATTATTTTATTGTATGGACGTACTCCAATTTGCTTAGCTAGCCTCTTCTTGTGGAAAATTAGGTTGTTTCCATTATTTCTCCAACTGGGATTAAGTAAATTTGCTTGTACTGAAATGGAGTTCAGATATTTTAACATTTATTCCATTAATTCCTTAATGGGAATTAAGATGATATCCTGGATTAATATGCAAAAGGAAAATATTTTCTAATCTCAGCTACTTTTCTTCTTACCACATATTTTAACTCTCCAGCATATTCTTCATTTGAGTAAATAGACTGGGCAGCTCATTAAGTCATTCCCAGCCATTAACACCTTATCAGCACACTGTTTGTTCAATTAGCTTCTGTGCACTGGCAAGGCCTGAGGAAGAAGGCTTGCACTGGTGAACTGTGGGGAAGGAAGGATCAAATGGGAAAGGCTGGACCACTAGAGACTGTCAGTGGAGGTCAGTCCTGCCTGCTTACGGGGCAGCTTAAGAACCATTAGAGGGGAGCTTGTCAAATGGACAGGTACCGACAAGAATGGTGGAGGCTGGTGGGATGCAAACTTGGCCTACTTCTCAATTTACCTAGGGATTCAGCTGATCAGCAGGCATACTCTAAAGTGCTCACGACTACCCTTTCTCTGCTGAAAAACGGCAGGTGCAAACAGTGAATAGGAAGCTGATGTCAGGGAATTGGGGAAGAACTGTGGGAAAATGGAGGGAGCGTCGAGGCTCTGAAGCTTAATGGGAGAAAGGTAACATCCTGGAATCGTGTGCATGGTCACACCTCACAAAAGCAAGCAGTGGAACCTTCTGCTGAGTGTTAAAATGATCTCTTCCGTGTATTTACAACCTTCCCTATTATGTACAACTGTTCTTTAAATCTTGAATAGATGCAGTCTGGGTTTATTCATTGTGTTGCCCTACTAAAATCTACCATTCATATTTATTCATAACCGCCCCCCTTCATCTTCACTAACGTTTTCTGAGTGGTTTCCTCTTTCCTATGGCTTTCTATATACTTGTACTCAGATCAGGTTCAAGCCGATCCAAAGGAGTGGTGTGCTGACATGAAGTAGGCTCCCTCTCTTTGGTAAAAGCATGAAAAGGCCTGAGGGGCAATGTGTTGACCTGCAGAACTGCAGGTGGTGGCTATACCCTCCCCATGTCTTCCTGTTCCAATTAGGCTCATTTCTCCTTCATAAACAGAATTCTCGTGTGTGTGTGTGTGTGTGTAGTAGGGCGCAGGGTTGGTGTGTAGAGGGACGAGGCATCTAGCCTTATAGCTGACCTGCAGTGCCCAGAAGGGTGCTTGGCAAGCATTGTCCTGGCTCCAAAAGGAAGAAAGGAGTCCACTGTCTCTTTATAAAAGCCTAAAATAGAACTGGCCTTTTTAAAGGCTGCTCGTCATTGTAAAAAACTCCCATCTATTTTCTGGCTTACTATAACCACTGGGTCGCATATCAACAATGTTGCTCTCTAGGTTTCTCTGAATCTATTTCAGAGTTCTTTTCTCATGTACACCAAATAACATTCCCCTCCCCAGCTTGCCATTTCATTATTTTTTGTTTTAAACTAAATTTAGTACAGTGTCTCAGTTCTTAATAGTGTCTGCAACAGCTCCCAAATTAGAGAGCTCTTCAAACTTCGCTAGCTAGGTGTTGTTTTCTTGCTTTTTTCAAATCTTCCTACTGTGTTAACATAATAACTAATATTTGTACAGGACTTCACAAAATATTTTCAAGCCCATCATCTCCTGAGAGGAGGGCACTAGTAGGAACTCTCTTGTACCAAAGAGGAGCCTGAGGCTTGAAGCTATTAACTGTTTTTTCAAAGACTACACAGCTACCACCAGAGTTGAGACTGAACCTGGTCTTTTGGCTCCAAACCTCATGCACTTAAACCTTGATTAGTTCCTGACCGAGTATTCCAACATAAGTTATGCATTGTTGTTGTTAGGTGCCATCAAGTCAATTCCAACTCATAGCCACCCTATGATGTACTACAGAATGAAATGCTCCACAGTCCTTCACCGTGCTTGCAATTGTTGTTATGCTTGAGCCCATTGTGTCAATCCATCTCATCAAGGGTCTTCTACTTTTTTGCTAACCCTGTACTCTACCAGGAAAGCCTGGTGGCGTAGTGATTAAGCTACTAACCAAGAAGTCGGCAGTTCGAATTCACCAGGTACTCCCTGAAAACTCTATGGGGTAGTTCTACTCTGTCCTATAGGATCACCATGAGTCGGATTCGACTTGACGGCAGTGGGTTTGGTTTTTGGTTGGTACTCCACCAAACATGATGCCCTTCTCCAGGGACTGATCCCTCCTGACAACACGTCCAAAGTATGTAAGATGCAGTCTCGCCATCCTTGCTTCTAAGGAGCATTCTGGTTGTAGTTCTTCCCAGACAGATTTGTTTGCTCTTTTGGCAGTCCATGGTATATTTAATATCCTTCACCAACACCACAGCTCAAAGGTGTCAATTCTTCTTCAATCTTCCTTATTCATTGTCCAGCTTTCGTATACATAAGACGCGATTGAAAATACCATGGCTTAGGTCAGGCATACTTTAGTCTTCAAGGTGATATCTTTGCTTTTCAACACTTTAAAGAGGTCTTTCGCAGCAGATTTACCCAATGCAATTTGTCTCTTGATTTCTTGACTGCTGCTTCCGTGGGTGTTGATTGTGGAGCCAAGTAAAATGAAATCCTTGACAACTTCAATCTTTTCTCTGTTTATCACGATGTTGCTTATTGGTCCATTTGTGAGGATTTTTGTTTTCTTTATGTTGAGGTGTAATCCATACTGAAGGCTGTGGTCTTTGATCTTCATCAGTAAGTGCTTTAAGTCCTCTACACTTTCAGCAAGCAAGGTTGTGTCATCTGCATAACGCAGGTTGTTAATGAATCTTCCTCCAATCCTGCTGCCCCGTTCTTCTTCATACAGCCCAGCCTCTGGGATTACCTGCTCAGCATACAGATCAAACAGGTATGGTGAAAGGATACAACCTTGACGCAAACTTTTCCTGACTTTAAACCATGCAGTATCCCTCGTTCTGTTCAAACAACTGCGCCTTGATCTATGTACAGATTCCTCATGAGCACAATTAAGTTATACATAGAAAATATAATTATTATTTAACAGGTAACAGAATAAACCTCAGTGCCTAGAGAGATGTTCTGAATGTAGGTTTTGGTCAAAATGGTTTTTGTTCCCATTTACATGACAGCAAGACACAAAATATCAATTGCAGATGCTTTTAAAGATATTAGTAGGAGTCGCTGGGTGGTGCAAATAGTTAATGCAGTCAGCTGCTAACCAAAAGTCTGGAGGTTCAAGTCCACTCAGAGGCCTAGAAAAAAAGGCCTAGCACTCTGTTTTTAAAAAAGAAAAAATCAGCCATTGAAAACCCTGTGGAGCACATGCGGGCCCTATGAGTCAGAGGCAACTTGATGGCCACTGGTTGGTGAGCCTGGCAATGAAGACACTTAAATGTAGAGAACCATTCAGCACCACTGCCCTACCTCTGAGGCACCACCAGCACACAATTTGGTCCATCAGGAGAAGCAGAAATAAGAGGGCGTCTTGAGATGGAAACCTGGAATTTTTAATTTTTGGCTGCAAACTGCAGAAGTCTGCAGTGAAAGTTGATGTTCTTCATGCTTAGAGTGGGTGTACTCCAATACTCCTGGAAAACATTCAGAGGAATTCTGGCATCTTGAAGAAGGAGATGCTGGGAGGACATAGGATGGTCATAATGAATGCTGTGAAAAAAAAAAAAAAAAGATGCTGGAGTTCCAAACTCTTGTGAAGCAACAGCAACAACACCAAGTTAAAAGTCAGGAGTCCTGACTCCATGCGGTGAGGGAATCATTCAGTTACAGGAAAGAAGGAAAAGTGCCTGGTTCGCCCTAGATGCTGATGATCTTGGAGGTGCAGAGGAGGAGATGGAACACCTCAAAAGTAAATGTGCAGAGAAATATAGTCTGGCACACATAGCGGGTACTCAATGTATATTTGAGAGCTAAATAAATGAACAAAGAGGAGTGTAGTTTGGGTAGAATAATACTAAAACCAAACCAAACCTATTGTTATCGAGTTGATTCCAATTCATAGCGACCCTATAGGACATAGCAGAACTGCCCCTAGGGTTTCCAAGGAGCAGCTGGTAGATTCGAACTGCTGACTTTTTGGTTAGCGGTCGAGTTCTTAACCGGTGCACCACCAAGGTGTCAGAATAATATTAGATAACATTTATTGACTACTAACTAGATGACAGTTTTTAACTCATTTAATTATTTTACAGATGAAAAATTTGAGCTTCAGAGAGATTAAATATTTTCCCAAATTAATCTAGTCAGTGGTGGAGCTGAAAATCTAACCAAAGATTGATTAAAGGATCAGACATCTTAATCCCTATGGTTTAGTAGTTAAGAGTGTGTACACTGGAGCCATTTTCCTGGATTCAAATCCCTATTCCACCACTTGGTAGCTTGAGCGACTTACAAAATGTCTTACAACTTAGTTTCTGCATCTACAAAATGGGGATGATAATAGTACTTTGTTCATAGGTTTGTTATGAGCATTCATTGTGATAGTATTTGGAATACATTTAGTATAGAGTCTGGCACGTTTATATACTTAATAAATGTTCAACCAACCAGTTGACATTGAGTCAGTTTCAACTCATGGCTACCCCGTGTGTGTCAGAGTAGAAATGTACTCCTCCAAAAATCAGAGTTTTCAATTGCTGATTTTTCAAAAATAGATTTCCAGGGCTTTCTTCCAAGACACTTTTGGCTGGACTTGAACCTCCAACCTTTCTGGTTAGCAGCTGAGTGCATTTACCATTTGCACCACTTACTTCTACTATGAATTGTCTTTCCCCTCGATTTTGTTTTCGCCATTCCACGGCCCTTAGAACTCAATAAGTTTTCACTTTGCTTTGACCTACAATGACTTGGTAAAACACTTTTGTTAAGCCTTACGGCACTCACTTGGAAGAGCAGGGTTTTATACACAGTATTGCAACCTACATAATGCCTTTCTACATGAATATGGCCAAGAACAAAAACTATAAGCTCAATGTCAAGCCTGATGCCATTGTGATAAAACAAATGTAAAATGTCTTTAATTGGAACAGACGTTTTATGATCTGAATATTTCAGTAAACTCAGTCCACACAGCCAACATAGCCAAAATTAGAATACATTAAGAGGCATAAAATTGTAGATTGGACATGTGGATAAGCTTTATTGATATTGTAAAATATTACGGTAAGACTGTGAAATCTCCTCATTTGGGGGCACCACATTAAAAAAAAAATACGAGTTGTGAGTAGCACTGACATAATTAGAAGTTGGACTTGTTCGGATTCACAGAGCTCACTCAAGACAATTACTTTTTAAACTTTCAGCAGATGGCCAGAATTAAATCCTGGTGAGTCTTTTCCACAGCAGAGGAGCTGACATGCTTTTAAACTATACCATTGGCAAGGATTTAACTTCACCTGGAAGTAAACTTCATTACCCATCGCTGTTGAGTCAATCCTGACTCATAGTGACCCTACAGGATGGACTAGAGCTGCCACATCTTTCTCCCACAAAGCAGCTGGTGGGTTTGAGCCACTGACCTTTTGGTTAGCACAGAGGCTTAACCACTGTGCCACCAAGGCTCCTTCAGAAATAAGCTAATGGGATGGCAACTGTTGAATCTGATAGTGGTATAGCTGCAACTTGGTCAGAACAACTGTTTGCATTGCAAGTCCACATTATCTCCGCATAAGGCTAAAACAATGATCAATTTGGTGGGAAAATTATAATCGAATAGGATTTGGGGAAGGGGGCTGGAGTGGGAGGAGAAAGAATCAGTTGAGTTGGTTATTTACTCAGTGTAAGCAAAACAAAAGGCTTTTTCATTGAATGTATTGCTCTTATGCAAATAACATTGGTACTCTGTACCAGCATAACAAGTCTATCATGATCCTATGTTGAGCATAACTAAATGGAAGATAAAAGAGAGACCAAAGAATATTCTCTTAGAGACTTATGAAAATTATTTTGTGGTAAAAGCCAACACATTTTGAGTGTTCACTGTGTATCAACGATGGTCCCAAGCTCTTTGGATATATTACCTTTTTTAATCCTCACAGCACCATTCGAGATAGGTATTGTTTTTATTCCCATTTTACAACTGAAGAGGAAGGCAAAGGGAGGTCACAGAACTAGTAAGAGGCAAAGCTACAGTACTCTATCTCTTGGAGTACTGAGTGGTGCAACTGGTTATACACTTGACTACTAACTGAAAGGTTCTAGGTTCGAATCCACCCATAGGTGCCTTGGAAGAAAGGACTGGCAGTTTTCTACTAAAAAATCAGCCATTGAAAACCCTACAGAGCACAATTCTACTCTGCCACACGTGGGACACCATGAGCCAGAATCTATTGGATGGCAACTGGTAGCAGTTCCCAAATTGCTAAACAATCTAGTGAATACGATTTGATTGACACAACAATCCTGTAAGACATACTATGTCCATTTTTACAGACTAGCATCAGAGTCACGGAGGGATTTCAAATGACTTTCCAAGTGTAGAAGGCTGGATGCTGGTTAAGTCAATATTAGAACTCAGTAACAGTGTTGTAACATTGAACTTAACATGGAACTTAACATTTCTTGGAGCCAATAACTTTTGGCTCAGGTTTCCACAGGCAAAATGAGGCTGATGGGGATGCTCCATCATGTCTCTGATGGTCTTAAAGAGAGCTTCCATGGTGATTGATAGGTTCTATGATGCCCTGTCATCCCCCTCCCCCCGCCCCCAGTGTGCCAGATGAAGACCGATAACATGGCGATGCTGTCACACTAAATTCACTTGAGAGCATCAGGCATTTTGCCATATCCTGCTTTAACCTAAGTAACGTTGCCCAGCTTCCAAGGCCAGGAAAGTAAGAAGCGGCCAATGTAAAGTCAAGGTCATACAGAGAGTCAGCGAGATGATCCCAGGCTGCCCAGTCCTTAAGCAACCCCTCATGCACAGGCAGGTCATTTAACTAATGGGCTTGTTAACATCCAAGAGCATATTTACAGACTATGAAAATTATTGGCTGCTACAAAGGTTCAGAAACACGAGTCCAGAGAATGTTGTGTAGGAGAAACTCCCCAATGCTATTCTCTAGAGCAAATCAGTGGACAAGTAAACATACAATGGTCCAATCATTATTCGAGCAGGCAAAGATTTAAAAAAAAAAAAAAAAGAGTTAATTTCATTTCCTACCACTTTATAATTTTGCTTGCTTGTGGCTGCTACTCTAACATCAAGTTAAAGCAATTCCCAAACGATTTTGACAGGTGCTTTAAAAAAAAAATTTTTTTTTTTTTTAAGGCAGCTTTTCAGCTGTTGTGGACAAGGCTGAATATGTGGGAAAACTTCAAAGTTTCCTTAGCTATCCAAAAAAAAAAAAAAAGAATGCCATGAGTGAGCATCTCATGCCCAAATGAGTCCTTATTCCTGGAATCTGCAGCAGTGATCCATTTGTTCATGAGCACCCAATGGCTCCACCGTCATTTCCCCAGCCCTGGGGGTGCCCTGTGAACTTTTGTGTCAGCCACAATGGTCACACTTAAAGAGTACTCAAATATGGTCCTTAGGGAAGGGGAGGAGGGAGGGAATTATACAAGTTCCATTTTAAAATTCCCTGGTCTCTAAGAATTCAGTTCCCCAAGTTCCATTCCTGGAGCTCTTTTCAATTGAATCAAGTAGATGAAGTAAAGAGGAGACAAACATTCTCCAAACCAGTTGGACTTCTTTTTTATCTTGTTGTCTCTGCATCTTTGATTCTTCCAATTTCTCTTTTTCTATTTGTTTTTCTTTCCATCTGTCTTTGCTTGATTTCCAACAATTTTCAAATACCTTATGTCTTAGTCATCTAGTGCTGCCATGACAGAAATACCACAAGTGGATAGCTTTAACAAAGAGAAATTTACTTTCTCACAGTCTAGTAGGTTACAAGTCCAAATTCAGGGTGTCAACTCCAGGGGAAGGCCCTCTCTCCCCGTCCTCAACCTTCCTCTGGTCAAGAAGCTTCTTAGGCACAGGGGCCCCGTGTCCAAAGGATGCGCTCTGCTCCTGGTGCTGCTTTCTTGGTGGTATAAGGTCCCCAACTCTCTGCTTTCTTTTCCCTTTTATCTCTTGAGAGATAAAAGATGGTGCTGGCCACACCCCAGGGAAACTCCCTTATCTTGGATCAGGGAGGTGACCTGAGTAAGGGTGGTGTTACAATCCCATCCTAATCCTCTCAACCTAAAATTACAGTCACAAAATGGAGGGTAACCACAGAATACTGGGAATCATGGCCCAACCAAGTTGATATACACATTTTTGGGGGACATAATTCAATCCATGACACCTTATTAACAGTTGCCATTTTTCTGCCCTTGCTGATTTTTAACATGATCAGTATTTTATTTCTCTTCCATTTTCTGCTTATGCTGCCAACATCTTCTCATTTGCTCTCCAAGGAACTGAGTTTGCACGTGGTTTTATATTTTTAAACAATCACTCCAACAATATTTCAGCTGTCTGAAGAGGAAAGAATACAGTCTTAAATATAAATCAGCCTGAGCAAAGCAAAATCGCACTCAACCAAGGCACTAGATCCCCCGTTCTGATTTCCAAAATCACACTGAGAAATAGCTGGAGAGGTGGCAGAGGTGAAAAATGATAGTGTGAAGGGCCCCTGGTTATATCAAATTTTGCTTTTTTATTACTTTGGACTTGCCAATAAATTCTCGAAGCCATGCCTTTTTAATATATTTCCCTGGTCTCTGCTAACCCCAGCATTTGGCAGATGAAATTCCAGCAGATAGACTGTCTAGAGACCTCCCTCCTGCCCCTATGGCAGCTAAACATCTCAATGGGCCACCCACCAAGCAAGAGCAATGAGAGAGTGAATTCTAATCTATTTCTGCCCATGCCTTGCCGTCTTTGCAGTGACTGATTGTGTTTGATAATATGTAGCATAATATTTGAGAAATGTTTTTCCCTGGCTCAAGCTAGTTGTGAAAAAACAGAGAAATAAATGCATCTTTCCTACATAAATTCCTACAGATATAGATATACATGGATATAGGTATGTTGGTATATACTAGCAAAGAATGGAAAAAAGAGTTGAGAATAGGAAGGGAAAGGAATAATGCATGATGATTCTCTGAGCCTTTACTCTGTCCCAAGTGCTTTACATATATTATCTAATTTAACCTTTACAATTATCCTATGAAGTGCTTACAACTATACTTGTCAGAATGGTAAGGAAATGAAAGTGCAGAGTGGTTAGTGGCCACCCAGTAAGTAGAATTTCCTGTGAGTCCAAATGATGAAGATGAAGATGAAAAAAAGGAGAAAGAGAATAAGACTAACATTTATTGAGCCAGATCCTGTACTAAGCACCTTATATAAATTATTTCATTTATATGGGCAAATCTCTGAAGTGCATAATATTATTACCTGTATTTTGTTGAGGAACCAAAGGGTAACATAGATAAAATGATTAGTTCAAGTCACAATGCTAGTGGATAGAAGCTCCAAGATTTGAACCACAGCCAACTTAGCTCAGATCCCACACTGCCAGCCCCAAATCCACATGCTTTTCACTATACCACCATGTCTTGCAACACTTCAAATTGGTAACTGAGCACTAAAAGTGTATTTCAGTACCATGTTTAATAGAAAGGATATGGATCCCAATAGATATTACAATAGCCATTCTGTTTCATTTGAGATGTGTCTAGCATTCCAAAGTAGCCCAGATACTGAAATTCAGAATGCCTGGAAAGTGTTTATCAACACGGTATCAGTGCAGTACAGGTAGGACTTCTTGTATGGAATGCATTAGGAGTTAAAGGTAGCGATGGAGGGAAGGGGGAGAGAACAGTCTTAAAATTGTTAACGCCATTCAAATCCAGTTAACTCTAAACCCAGTTAGCTCATGCAGAATTAGCAGATCGCTGTTGATTGGGATTAATAAATGGAAAAGATTTTAAGAACTCAGCTAGAATAAATTCCAGATATTAAGGCTATGTGTGCAGAATAAGACAAATTAACTCATTCTAATAAATCCGTTTTGCAGGATTAAAGCAATTATAGATGCCCACTCCTTCCTTTGTTAAACTACTTATACAAGTAATGCAGAGAAAAAATATGATTCCAGTAATTATTTTTCCCTTTAACTGTTTAGATCTTGTCTCTCATGATGTCAGTTTTGAACAGGTGGAAAAAGTATGAACTAATTGCAGGAAAAAAATAAAGCTTACAGGAGCTTAAATTCATTGAATATTTACCGTGTGATAGACGTTGTACTAAGCACTTTACTTGCATTATATCATGTGAGGTAGGTACTAATTAATCTCTATTAAATGGATGAGAAAATTGTGGCTTAATGAGATTAGTTAATTTTCCCATGTCACATAACTAAGAAGAGCTTGGCTTCAAACCCAGTCTTTCTGAATACAGAGCCTGAGCTCTTAATCAGTATTCATTGAATTCATAGCTGGTCAAATGATCATATTCATAAGGTGCAGATTAACAGATCATTGTCAGCATAGAAGGGCTGCATATTGAGTTCAGTTCTTGTCTTGTAGTTTAAAAGTAATGCAGATAAATTGGAGTGTGCTTAAGAAAAGTGCAACTTGAAGGTCTAAGGACCTCTAACCATATCAGTTAAAGAGGGACCTGCTGGACCAGCAGCATTTAACCTGGAGAAGAAAAGACTAATATGGTCTTTATCTTCAGATATTGAAGAGCTGCCCTGAAGGAAATGAAATGAACCTGTGAAGTGGAGGAGCCTAGAAAAGACCAAATCCAAGGTTATTTGCCATTCTATGATTTGTTCCTCGTGAATCCAAAGAGTAGAACCAGTAGAAGTTATATCTTGGTTTAGCATAGGAAGAGTTTTCTAATACAGCAATCTAATGATGGAAGTTGTGTCTCAGGCTTAACCCATCGTTGGGGTTTCTATCAGAGATCAAAAAACACTTGAAAGGAATTTTGGAAAGCAGATTTAAACATAGGATGAGTCATTAAACCAGATGCCATTCTCAGACCTGAGTTTCCATGGATTTACACATAAATGCTGCATGATTACAAATACCCAAACAATGTCTTCAGAATCTCCAAAGCTTGAGATGCAATGTTTCCCCTGCTCATCTGAAGAAGCCTCTACTAAAAAAGAGATCTAGAGAGAAGAGTATGAAAGTAGCATCAACTCTCAGCTCTCGCACTTGAATTCTAAAAGGACATAGACAGGAAAATTCATGCAAGAGCTAATGACATGATGCATAAGAAATCGTTTTGAACAAAATACCATCCAAGTTTTAGGGAATATAAATAATATCAATAAGTTAGAAAGGCAACACTTGTAATCAACAGGGAATCTTAATTGGTTAAATGTAATTGCACAACTGTATATGGATATTGGTCAATTGGTGGAAAATTTAAATTAAATGAAAAAACAAATTAATGTTTAAAATGCAGTAAAAGCAGTGTTCATGAAGAACACAAGGAGAATGATAGGACCAACTCAGCAAATTCTCAGAGGCTAGGGTCAATTTCATCTTTAACTTTATCAAGTGATATTTTTAAAGAGAAAGATAGTTGTTAGAAGTCACCACAGTGGTGTTCCTTTTATTTATTTGTTTATTTTTTCCTCTTTCTGTCCCAAATACCATACCTTCTAAGTGAAACTCATGTACATAGATAAACACACACAAAAAATAGTTTGGAATCCCTCTGCAGGCAGAAAGGGTTATAATTCAAACTCCTGAAAAGAAAGAGATTTCAAATAACACCTCCAGACTTCTTAGCCTTTCAGAATAGCTAGAAGTTTCAGAGAAAAGTCAGGCTCTTTTATCCAATGGTTTTGTTGTTTGTGGACTTTCTATTGTGGGAAAAACTCTTGTCTATATTCAAAACCAAGAAACAACTGTACTTTGAACATCATACATCCTTGACATCTGCCATTTTCTGACATACTTTATTTTCCTGGTTTCCCTTGACAGCTCTTGTATTGAAAGGTATAACTATTAAGACAGTATTATACACAGTCATTCCTTGATGTTTAGAAATGATATATTCTGTCTAATGTCCAACCTACCTGTTTTTCAGTATCATGGTAATCAATTTCACTCCAAATTCTATTTCCCTGGCCCCTCTTGCTCTAGATTGGATTGGTTTCCTTTCAGCTGCCAAAGCCGTAACAATTGGAGTATGTGATGAAGAATAAAATTGCCTATGATTCTAAACTTCATCCTATAGAATGGGGAAATTTTAAAATTAGATTGTTGATCTTAATTTTTTTAAAACAACTGTAATATCTAAATTGATGACTCATATATAGCTCTGGTGTAATTTTCAGGATAACATGATGTAGCGATGAAAAGCTTAAATAATCTCTAAGATAAAAGATTAGAAATCTATCCATAAGATGTGGTAAATTTCTTGGTCCAAAGAAAGAAAGCATGGGGGAGGCAGAGAGGGAAATGGAAAGCAAGTACCATTTGTCTATGCTGCTAAAGTTAGACTTCCTGAAGACTATCTTCAAAAAAGACTTTGGTATAAACGGCTCTGTTTTCTAAATATATGGGAAATTTTCTTGTGTTCTATTCAACCACATATTTTCTAGATATTTATCATTTTTCTTCTTTCTTTTTGATTCTAGCCCACTTTGTTTTCTTCATAGTGCCTTTCTCTGCCCAACATATGATATAATCATGTGTTTATTTTCAATCTCCACATCACTAGCCTATAAGTACTCTATCATTCCAAAGATTAGCCTAAAGGAGGAGTTCAATAAATATTTGTGAAATGAATGACAGAAGAGTGAGACAGCCTTTTTTTAATTTTTTTCATAATTCACATTGCATTAAAAGAAATTCTACCAGGGAATCTTACAAAGCTGTGTGGTTGGTACTGCTCAGTTTGGGGTCAATGGAAAACATTTAATAGCTTCTCTGAGGAGTGAAGGTAGAAGGTACCTATAGTTTCTCTAATTTCATGCCAGAAAGTGAAGCATATATCCCGATGCATAAATACAAAACTGTCGGAGTTCTTCAGCCCACTTTTATCCAGGAATGTTAATATATGGTGCTCTCGTAGTCTGTGCCGTGGGACTCACGAGTGAAACCACCTAATAATGGGATGCCTTTGGCTCTTCTGGCATTCTTGACTTGGTTCCAAAGTGATACTGAATAAAACTGTTTTGTGGATTTTCTTTTAATTAAAATCAAATTGGGTGAGGTAAACCATAAAGCATAATAATGAATAACTTTATTTTTTTAGATACTTTGCAAACACATTACAGGAATAGCACCAAAAAACCCACTGCCTTCGAGTCAATTCCAATTCATAGCAGCCCTATGGGACAGGAAAACCCTGGTGGTGTAATGGTTAAGAGCTACGGCTGCTAACCAAAAGGTCAGCAGTTCAAATCCACCAGGCGCTCCTTGGAAAATCTATGGGGCGGTTCTACTCTGTCCTATAGGGTCTCTATGAGTTGGAATTGACTCGATGGCAACAGGTTTGGGTTTTTTTGGTTTTCTATAGGACAGAGTAAAACTAGGGTTTCTAAGGCTATAATCCTTTCAGAAGCAGACTGCTGCATCTTTCTCCTGCCGAGTAGCTGGTAGGTTTGACTCACTGACATTTCAATTAGCAACCAAGGGCTTAACCACTGCACCACCATGGTTCCTCATAGCCTCCATAGTAGGGTGGAAATGGAAAAGTAGAGTAAAAGATGACTTAGAAGTGGTAGAGTCATTCCAAAAATAGAAGGAAGAGAATACCCCTTTCTAATTACTCTACATTAATAACACTGCTGTCACCATTGTTCTGTTGGTTGTACAATATCTATAAAAGTCATGCTGGACAATTAACTTAATTTTTCACATAACTGAAATTTTAACTCTCTCTTTATTTTTCTATGTAAAAGACAAATAAAAATGAGATCCAAGTACAGTCAAGAAACCCAAAGACTATTGCAGTAACATGTATTTGTGGGGTCACCACCACTCTTCTGTTAGTTAGTCATACTGTGGTGGCTTTCATGTTACTGTGATACTGGAAGCTATGCCTCTAGTATTTCATATACCTGCAGGGTCACCCATGGTGGACAGATTTCAGCAGAGTTTCCAGATTAAGACAGACTTGGAGGACCGGGTGACCTATTTCCAAGAGGGTTGGCCAGTGAAAATCTTACGGATAGCTGTGGAACTTTGTCTGATATTGTACTGGAAGATGAGCACCTCAGATTAGAAGGTACTCAAAACATGACTGGGAAAGAGCTGCCTCCTGAAAGTAGAGTTGGCCTTAATGATATGGATGGAGTAAAGCTTTTGGGACCTTCATTTGCTGATGTGGCATGCCTCAAAATGAGAACAGCTGCAAACATCTATTACTAATCAGAACATAGAATGCACAAAGTACAAATGAAGAAAACTTAGAAGTTGTCAAAAATGAAATGGAACACTTGAAGGTCAATATCCTAGGCATTAGTGAGCTAAAATGGATTGGTATTGGCCATTTTGAATTGCATAATCATGTGGTCTACTATGCTGGGAATGACAAACTGAAGAGGAAAAGAGTTGCATTCATTTTAAAAAAGGAACATTTCAAGATTGATCTTGAAATACAACGCTGTCAGTGATCAGATAGCATATGTACGCCTGCAAAGGAAGACCAGCTAATATTATTATTCAATTTACTCACCAACCACTAATGACACAGATGAAGAAATAGAAGATTTTACTAACTTTTGCAGGCTCAAATTGATCAAACATGCAATGAAGATGTATTGATAATTACTGGTGACTGGAATGCAAAAGTTGAAACAAAGAAGAAGGATCAGTAGTTGGAAACTATGGCCTTGGTGATAGAAATGACACTGGAGATTGCATGACAGAATTTTGCAAGACTAACAACATGTTCATTGCCAATACCTTTTTTCAATAATAAGTGGCAACTATACACATAGACCTTACCTGGTGGCATACACAGGAATCCAATTTACTAAATCTGTGGAAAGAGATAGCAGAGAAACTCAGTATCATCAGTTAGAACACGGCCAGGGCTGACTGTGGAACAGACCATCATTGCTCATATGGAAGTTCAAATTGAAACTGAAGGATATTACAACTAGTCCAAAAGAGCCAAAGTACAACCTTGAATATATCCCACCTGAATTTAGAGACCATCTTATGAGTACATTTGATGCATTGAACAATAATGACCAAGACCAGATGAGCTGTGGAATGACATTAAGGACATCATACATGAAGAAAGCAAAAAGTCACTAAAAGGGACAGGAAAATAAATAAATAAAGACCAAAATGGATGTTAGAAGAGACTCTGAAACTTGCTTTTGAATGTAGATTAGCCTAAAGGGAACAGAAGAAATGATGAAGTAAAAGAGCTAAACAGGATTTCAAAGGGCAGCTTGAGAAAACAAAGTAAAACATTACAGTGAAAAGTGCAAAGACCTAGAGATAGAAAACCAAAAGAGAACTCCTTCAGCATTTCCTAAGCTGAAAAGAACTGAAGAAAAATTTCAAGCCTCAAGTTACAATATTGAAGGATTCTAATGGAAACCCTGGTGGTGTAGTGGTTAAAAGCTAGGGCTGCTAACCAAAAGTGTCAGCAGTTCTAATCCACCAGGAATGCCTTGGAAACCCTATAGGTCAGTTCTACTCTGTAGGGTTACAATGAGCTGGAACTGCCTCGACGGCAATGAGTTTTTTTGTTTGTTTATTTGTTTTGATTTTATGGGAAAAATATTGAACAATGCAGGAAACAGCAAAAGAAAATGGAAGGAGTACACAGAATCACTGTACCCAAAAGAATTGGTCAATGTTCAGCCATTTCAGGAGGTAGCATATGATCAAGAATTGATGATACTGAAGGAAGAAGCCCATGCTGCACTGAAGGCATTGGCCAAAAACAAAGTTCCAGGAATTGAAGGAATGCCAGTTGAGAAGTTTCAACAAATGGATGCAGCGCTGGAAGTGCTCACTCGTCTATGCCAAGAAATTTGGAAGGCAGCTATTTGTCAACTGACTGGAAGAGATCCATATATGTGTCCATTCAAAAAAAAAAAAAAAAGATCAGCCAGAATGTGAAAATTATCAAACAATATCGTTAATATCACACGCAAATAAAATTTTGCTGGAGATCATTCAAAAACAGTTGCAGCAGTACATCAACTGGAAACTGCCAGAAGTTCAAGCCAGATTCAGAAAAGGACTTGGAATGAAGGATATCATTACTGATGTCAGATGGATCTTGGATGAATGCAGACAATATCAGAAAGAAATTTGTATGTGTTTTATTGACTACACAAAGGTATCTGACTGTGTAGATCATAGCAAATTACTAATAACACTGAGAAGAATGGAAAATCCAAAACACTTAATCGTGCTCATGTGGAACCCGTACATCCACCACAAAGAGGCAGTTGTTGGAACAGAACAAGGGAATCTGCATAGCTTAAAGTTGGGAAAGTGTGCATCAGGGTTGTATCCTTTCACCATACTTATTCAATCTGTATGCTGAGCAAATAATACAAGAAGCTGGACTATATGAAGAAGAACATGGCATCAGGACTGCATGAAGACTCATTAACAACCTGCAATATGCTGATGATACAACCTTGCTTACTAAAAGTGGGAGAGGACTTGCCTTCAGTACGGACTACACCTCAATCTAAAAAAAAAAAAATCCTCACAACTGGACCAATAAGTAACATCATGATAAACGGAGGAAAGATTGAAGTTGTCAAGAGTTTCATTTTACTTGGATCCACCATCAACGCTCGTGGAAGCAGCGTCAGGAAATCAAAAGACATTGCATTGGGCAAATCTGCTGCAAAAGACTCTGAAATTGTTGAAAAACAAAGATATTACTTGAGGATTAAGGTGCACCTGACCCCAGCCATGACATTTTCAATCACCTCATATGCATGTGAAAGCTGCATAAGGAATAAGGAAGACTGAAGAATTGATGCCTTTGAATTATGGTCTTGGCGAAAAATATTGACTATGCCACGGACTGCCAGAAGAAGGAACAGATCTGTCTTGAAAGACGCACAGCCAGAGTGCTCCTTAGACTTGAGGGTGGCGAAACTTCATCTCATGTACTTTGAACATGTTATCAGGAGGGACCAGCTCCTGGAGAAGGACATCATTCTTGGTGAAGTAGAAGATCATTGAAAAAAAGGAAGATCCTTGATGAGATGGATTGGCACAGTGGCTGCAATAAAGGGCTCAAACATAGGAACAACTGTGAGGATGGTGCAAGACCAGGCAGCATTTCATTCTGTTGTACATATTGTCGCTATGAGCAGGAACTGACTCAGCAGCACCGAACAACAACAACCAGCTTAATGCCTTAATTTACTCAATGTAGGATCCTCTTCATAGCCCCCTGAAGCTTTTTTCTCACATTTATAATAGGATATGCATACCCTAAACAAAAGCCAGTACCATGTTCTTTGAGGGTGTGATTCGCTGTTTTCCAAAAAAATCCAAAAACGTCCATGAGTTCAATAAATGCAGCTGAATTCTGCTACTGAGCAAATTCATTTCTTTAATGACTTCCTCAGAAAAAGGTGACTGCAGAGTCAATGCCCCACTATTCTCAGTAATGGCAAGTTGGTGACACACCTCAATTAATGATAATTCAGTAGATAGGCTTGGAGGCACCTGCTTGTCAAAATTAGTATTCCTTTTGTATGCTAACTTAAGCTACAGAACCATCATTATGAAATTTCTTTCTAAATGTTAACACATTAAAAAAAAAAAGTAGCTCTTAATTTTTTGTGTGTCCTTAAAGACCCTCTTCCCTGAGGATTGTGAATCAATCTCTTTTTCTACTTTATAGAAAAATTGGATTAATAAATATGATGTGACCTCATAATGTGATGCATTCTATGTATGTAATATCTCGTAATGACATGCAGATTAAATAAATACTTCTTTCATTCTCTGTGTTAACATGCTTTCTCTTTCCAGCCTTTCTTTCTCCCTTCCTGCCTTTCTTTCTTTTTTCCCTCTATGAAATCCAGAAATGATTTAGGGGCACTGTGTTGACACTGTCGCATTTTATTATGAGTTCAGCATTTGCCAGTGTCAGCATATGAGGTTTATATAAAATGACTTCTTTATTATTTATGGTGATAATGGGGGACAGTGTTGTGGAAATGGCAGTCCTCTTTACTGCTAGAGCCAGCAGCCAATGTGATGAGGGTGGAAGGCTTTCTGACCCTTGATGCCATCCCTGAAGACTTAAATTCTACCATTAGCAATTTATTCCATTGGGTTAGGGCATTGCCCCTTATTAAAATGCAAATCCCTCAGGGCCAGAAAATGCCTTAGCTGTTATCGTTTATTAACATCATAAGATTAATTCATATGCTGGAACTTTTCCAGCAGAATTAGGCTGAGAGCAGATGTTTGTAAGAAGTAGAGAGATTCAGTTTGAAAAGGATTCAGGATGAGATAAGGTCACTAAACAGCCAGAGAGCAGTGGGAGGTCATTGGAGGCAGAGAAGGGAGAGTGGGAGAAAACAACTAGAGGTTGAAGAGGCTCAAGAGAAACTCACCTAATTCCCAGTTTTGCCCATCCTGCTCCTAAGTGTCAATAAAAGAAAACTGAAAAAAATAGACATCCACCTGAGCACCCTATGAGTTGTAGTGATCCCAGCCTACAGGACTTATTGTCTTGAACAATCTCACCTGGGATCACAATAGGCAAGAGTCATGGAGAGTAGGAAAGGCCCATAGAGACTACCTGCTCAGGTGATCAAAACCATGAGGGGCTGGAGGTGGACTAACCAAAACCCCATTGCTGTCAAGTCGATGCCTGCCGACTCGTAGCAACCCTATAGGACAGAGTAGAACTGCCCCACAGAGTTTCAAAGGAGCAGCTGGTGGATTCGAATTGCCAGCCTTTTGGTTAGCAGACAAGCTCTTATCCACTGCACCACCAGGCCCCGGAGGTGGACTAGAGGTTGTTTATTGCATTTGCCAAGTTTTATAACACATGTAGTTCTGGTAATGACTATTAGAATTAAGTCACAAAAACTAGAAGCCTCTTTCCAATCTAGACAGAGTAGAACTGCCCCATAGAGTTTCCAAGGAGTGCTTGGTAGATTAGAACTGCTGACCTTTTGGTTAGCAGCCATAGCTCTTAACCACTATGCCACCAGGGTCTCCCTTTTCAATCTAGTGTTGAAATATCTATTTCATCAAACTAGAGTTAGAAATGTTAGCATATGCTCTGTTTTTCTCTTTTTACATTTAGTAGACTTGTCTAGTCACCTTATTTGCTTAAGGTTAACTGCTAGTATTCTGGGGAATATGATGAATAAGAAATATAAAAGAGCTGACCTCAAGGCTCTACCAAAGAGCTACAAGATGAAAAATAAAACAATAAATATAATGCAAGGTAGACCATGATGTGAGCTTTCTGGGAAGTACAGATAAAGCACAATGTGGTACGCTGAGTGTTAAATAATGCTCAACCCTTTAGCTATGAATAACCTATTTGCCTTTTGCTATAAAGATTGGCAGTTGAGAGTAACACTGACTTTGGTGCAAATCTCCCAAGTCAAACCATCAGTATCCATTGGGATGAGAGAAAACAAGAAAATCTTGGGAATTTATCATTGCTAAAAAGACTTTCTGCTCCCGCTTTTGCTAGAAATTCCCAAAGATCCATGAAGTTTCAAGGAAGGAGGCAGAAATTAAAATATCTCTTGAAACTTTTTCTGAAACAATTTCTTTGGGTCAGGATCCCTCCTTGTCATGGGTGGGGCTTGGTGTTGATAGGTGCCAAAGGACTAGAGATTAGAGAAGGATCTTTTCATCTGAAGTCCCAGAAGTCACCAAGAATAAAGAACAGTACAAAGTTGACAACCATGTGCAGGTGCTATGATCCAGAATTTCAGAAGGAGAAAATGAATGACCACGAATTAGAAGCAGGCAGGTATTAGAGTATGAATCCAGAACTCTTCAAGTTAGTCACATGGGCACCACAACAAATGTTAGTGTAGGACAGTTGCTTTTATGGAGTATGTGGGGAATACATGAGGTCAGAGTCAATCGGTCAGTAGCTGAATGGATATTGTTGGCTAGGGCCAGTCTTTTTTAGACAGGCCAGCATCTCTATCCATACTGCTCAATAACAGGTGATGAGAATTATTCTTGCAGTTATTCATGCAAGACATAAACCATTTGTGTTCAAGACATACATACATTTATTAAGCAACTACTTTGTTCCATACTCCATGCTGATTGTGTATGGAGATTCAGGTGGAAGCAGTTGGTGGTCCAGAATCTAGAGTCCAAATCAGAAAACCAAACCCACTGCTGTCGATTCAATTCCCACTCATAGTGACCCTCCAGGACAGAGAAGAACTGCCCCATATAGTTTCCAAGGCTGTAAATCTTTACAGAAGCAGACTGCCACATCTTTCTCCTGCTGAGCAGCTGATAAGTTGGAACTGCTGACCTGCTTGTTAGCAGCCAAGTGCTGTAACCACTGCACTACCAGGCTCCTTCTAGAGTCCAAAGGCAACATATAAAACACAGGTGAGCCAGATATAACTACGTTGTATATATTTTTGTGAGGCTGACCAGGGAGTGGTCTTAGATGACCAGGTTCCACTTTAAAATAGTCCTGATTAAGCCTCCCACAGAACACATCTGATTAATCATAAACAGCCTATGCTTCGCAGCCTTTTTATGGACAGGTATTGTAACAAGTTGATCTTGAGGACACATGCTTTTAAAGGACTGCTGAACTGAAAATAGATACTTTTCGGGTGGCACTCAGGGAACTCTTGAGTTGTCCTATCTGTTCTCTTGCACCTACGTGCCCTATCCTCCTGCCCATCTGTTCCTATCACTCAAGGTCCCAAAATCCTGTGCTGTGGAGTGGGATTTTCACTTCTCAATATAGAACCATGTACTTTACCTTCTGGTCAAACTGACTTTCTGAGAAGAAATCATTGTCCTTGTATTTCGCAGGAGACAACATTGATTTTGTTGTTAACATATGTGAACCTTCGTTCATTCAACAGAGTCAGCAGTAAGTGTCCTAAGATTTCAGTTTATAGTACCCTGAAGAATCAACTTTAATCAGTTAATGACTGCAGTTTGAGGGACCCTGGGTCCAGATTAAATGCAGTGTGACTTATTCTATGGTAAGTAATGCCTCTCCATTTGAAGTCTTGAAGTTGTTTTAAATGCTTTAAACCAAGTTTCTTCAACAATGGTGTCAGGATTGTGACACTGTATGCTAGTTTTACAGCTAGAAGGATTCTTTAGCAATGTGTTGAAAGACAATGTGAGTACACTCTGCGTCTTTGATTATGTTTAATAGCTTCGCTGTCAGACGGTGAGTCACGATATTCTCTTTTACTTTACAGTTTGTATTTACACCTCCTTGCACTTGATAAAAACAATGTAACAGGCTCTACCCATTGACAATGATGACTCCTTTATTTTAAACAAAGAAGAGAAAAAAAATAAGAGTAGGGTATAAAACCCCTCTCTCCAACCACCTTTAATTTTAGTTATATACATACCCTTGAGAACAACTACCTTGCGACATTAACTGTCAGCACATCAAGTTGTTTGATTTATATGAGAAATTTTTATTTCTATCAGATTCAATGTAGCAAACGAAGTTGAGAAAAAAAAAATTTTCTTTTTTTTTTTTAACTTGTCTATTTGCAAGCCTGGGTGACGTAACCTTTATAAGCACTCCTCTGTAATATTTTATTTAATAGGAAGAAATCAATGCTAACTCTTCCTCCAACCCAGTAGACAGAATTGGTCTAGCAGCAGGGTGTGGGTAGTAACTGGGCATGTGAGAGAGAGCTCCCTTAGCACTCACTAAGGAGCGGGCTTGATATTTCTGAATCCCTATTGGACTGCAACAATTATAATAATTTATCTCAAGCTTGCCTCCCGGAGAGGCATTTGTAAAGTCATTTCTTCTAGAAGTCTTTCATTTTAGTTTGTATTTATATGTCACATATGATATTGTCTTCAGTCAGTGTCCATAATTTGGAAATGTTTGGCACCCCTTGGTGAACACAACTTGGAGTTCAACAAATTTGATACCAGCATACCTGGGTACTAGCCCCTCAGGTTGGACTCTAATTTGAATTCAAGCAAAGAGATGAAGTAATGCATAAGTATGAGGCAGGGGTCAGCAAACATTTTCCGTAAAGGGCTGTATAGTAAAAACTTTGACTTTGCAAGCTATAAACAACAGGTAAATGAACAAGTGTGGCTGTGTTGCAGGAAAACTTTATCCCCACTAAGGATACTAGACTGCTCTGTAGGGCTTGTATCGGAGATGGGGAAGTTTTGGGAGTCAATGGAAGTGAAGGCATGGGAGGCAGGAAGCAAGGAGTGGTTGATGAGACATTAACAAAGGTATGAACTGTAGGAGCTAGTAACTGACCCAGATGCCCGGGGTTCTCCCAGGCAACTCAGTTCGGGTATTGACGGCCAGATTTAATTAAGACTGTGTTGGAGTATGTGACCGAGTTTCTGATCTAGATCAGGGGGATGTCAGCAGATACTGCAGCAGAGGCTGGTGGAGGGGACCATCAAGACCCAGGAGCCAGGCAAAGCCTGACTGAATCAGTGCTGTGGGCCTTATGCTTTTGTCTAACAAAGGCTGGGAGAGCCAGAGATGAACTTCGTCTTTATAAAGTTTTATTTATACTTCCACAGGAAAATTAGAGACTATGTCTAACACTGCATTGTTCCACACGTCTTAGCTGTTGAAAGTCATATTATCTACCTTTTTTTTTTGACACATAAAGAACTTTTACATTGTAAAATGATTTTAAAAGATGCAGTGAGAATTAAACATGGAAACTGAAGCGTTTTCAAGATGAAAAGGGAAACAAAGAACAGCATAATAGGTATTAGGTACAGTAGACATTTCAAGTTAAGTTATTGTAATGTAGAATATTTTAAAAATTGAAGAGAGCAATACTTTTAACCTTTATGTGTATATTTAAACATGAAACATTTCTACTTTTTACCACAAGAATTTCAGTGTACTTGCAAATGAAAGTAAAAGAGAAAGTTTGATGTTGTATAATCATATAAAGGCAGCATAAAGCATATTGCTTTTATAGCCATGAGGAGACCAGCATGACTTTCTGTGCCATTTGTGCGCGTTTATTGTAAATGTTCTAAAAACAGGTACTCTATTTGTTCTTGAATAAAGTGCATGCTTTTGCCATCAGTAAAGAATAATAATTAAAAAACCATTGCTGGCGAGTCAATTCCAACTCATAGCGACCCTACAGGACAGAGTAAAACTGCCCTATAGGGTCTCCAAGGCTATAAATCTTTACAGAAGCAGACTGCCACGTCTTTCTCCCTCGGAGCAGCTAGTGGGTTTGAACTGCAGACCTTTCTGTTGGCAGCTGAGTGCTTTAACCACTGTGCCACCAGGACTCTCTAAGAGCATAATAGCCTACCTTTAACTATAGGGTCGCTATGAGTCAGAATCAACTCAACAGCAACGTGTTTTTTTTAGCTTCACAATTAGTGGCTTCTTTAGATAAGATTTGCCTGAGAGGAAAGAAATTAACACATTCTAGGTGAACAAATCTCTAAAAGGAGAATGAGAAAAAAAGCTTAGTTCAGAATCTCAAAACAGTTGGAAGCAACATGGCTTTCAGGCAACCACATTTAGGGAGCTACTGTCTGACTGACAGAGGGTAGAGGAGCTGAGCTTGAGAGAAGGAACTGAGTTGCCTCCTAAGTGAGCCAGGAGAGAAAAAAAAAAAAAAGCAAGAGCTAAATGCATACAGCTTTTCAGGATGTCTTTTTGATGTGTAAAAAGTAGGAGCCATATGAGACCATTCAGGAAAATAACCATATACAGGCAGCCCGCCAGCACTAATGAAAGCCCTACTGCATGCAAAGCGTTGGAAAGAAGGGCAACTGCCATGGAAACTCAGAACCCAAATCCAACCATACACCTGAGTTTGAAACTTAGAAATGTGAGTAGCACTTATTTTAAGTAAAGAAAAAAATTAGAAAATTAAGGTTATAGCAAATGGGAAAGATTATCTTTCCATCACCACCTGAATAAGTACCTATGGTTAATGAAAGCTCAGCAGGATTTATCAAAATATACATATTAAGACACAAACATATGTATATATGTATATATATCAAAATATACATATTAAGACATAAACATATGTATCGATCCAATTTTATTTATTTTTCTATCAAATTTCTAAGTTTTTCCATCTTAAGTTTTCTATTGTTATTTAGCATTTGCCCTTCTCATGTCAGCAACCACAACAGACACTTTGTACATCATTGTTTCATGATTTGTCTCTCAATGTTTACTTATTCATTGCTATTTACATAATGATCAGTAAGCACACAAAGCATTAACAGAATAAAATGTGATACTGCTGACAATTTATCAAGGAACTGTCAATCTTGACATTTTAGGACCAAGCATTAAAATGGACAACACTTCACAAAAGTGTGATTGGAAGGTGATTTCTCACATTTTGTATTATTGAGACAACTAGGTGATTATATGTGAAGAATTCATTTAAGTATTAGGTAAGATGTTAGTGGAAGATATGTTCAAATAGGTGGCACTCTTGGGTAAGAGGTATTTTAGAATAAACTAAGCCTTTAGATATAATGAATGAGTGATTGAACTGAAGATCCAGCATATTCTGTGAGTGCTGGTGAAGGGGCAGTCACTATGTATCAAATGTGTCAGCCTGTTCTAAGATCTTCCGTGCTGAACAACTATGAGGAACACATTTATCCTTAGGCCACTCGCACTTGTCTAGACTGGAATTATACCCAGAGCCTCACACCTCTGCAGAAACTGCTAGCAAGCCCTGGGTCCCTGAATCTGTGCTGTCAGTAGGGCCAAGGCCATGTTAAGGCCAGGAGAGTTCCTGACCGCAGGTGAAACAGAAACACACAACCTGCTGAGGAGTGAAACCTTAGATCTGTCTCTGAGGTGACTCGTCCTTAAGCCATTCGTTTATCTCACAGTTGCCATGCAGAAAGTACAATTCAGACACTTGTAAGGCCCTTATGGAACTTTATTTTCATTTCCAGGAGTGCTTGTCTCTCAGCTGAGACGGCACCCTGAGGAGGTCCTGACATGCACCCTTGCCCCAGCAGTCTCTACATGCCTCTCCTCTGCCGCTCCCATGAAAATGCAGGGAAAACCAGTTGCTCACCAGGTAGTTTGTCTTGATCCCAAACAACCAGGCTTGACAAATGTTTTAACTGTAATAAATTAGCCTGCCAAGGACTTTGGAAGAGTAATAGTTCTACATGGTAGACCCTTCTTCACTCAAACCACTTCACCACAGACCAATTTAGGGGCTCTCAGAGATTCTCTCTTCTGATTACTAATCTGAAGGGAAAACCCACCAGGTCTCGTTCACTTAGCCTCTCCACTCAACCTGTGCTGTGACAGAGTGGGGTTTGCTAGTTTTGTGCCTGCTTTATACAATAGGGATAATGAAAATGAAATGAATACTTCAGAACAAAAGCAGTAAAAAATATTATTATGGCTGTTGAACAAATGACTTGGTTTGAATGCCAGTTGCTTAGAGGCAAGGATTTTGTAAAAATCAAATAATAAATGGTAAGCATATTGATAATGTAAATATTCCCTTATTGATCTATGGAAATCAGAAATTTCCAATAGAAAAATGTCTTGACCTGCTTAAGAGTAGTTTCTAAGGCAAGTATCTTTGATGAACTGTCAGGTTGCTAACATGCTGACGTTACATTTTCAGAAGTACTCCGAAACTTAGGCATATAACTTTGCCTATGTTAATAGATTTCATAGATTAATAAAGCTGAAAAGTAAAAATTGGAGCAGACAGAACAAGGCTATTATCCAGCGGTTCCCTTAAATCTGCAGTAGACTCATTTGAGGAGTTGATTTAAAAGGAAGATTTCCAGTACCACACCCACCCGCTCACCTCAGAGACAGATGCAGAAGGGTTAGGTGGGCCTAGGAGTCAGCATTTACACTAAGCACCCCCATGTGTTTTTATGGTCTTTGACTGCATTTTGAGGAAAACTGCAGTTGAGTACGTCCTGCTTTTGAATCAGGTTTCACACAGGATACATATAAAAGAGAAGACAGGAAGTTAAGAGGCTTAAAATAGCCGAAATCATAGCTGAGATCAAGCCCCTGGTTCAGAGTAGAGAGCCAAAAGGAAGGAAAAGGATTAAAAGTTATATATATAGCCGGGCCACTCACCTTGCTCCCCTTTCTCAGACCCACACCAAGTCCACATTTGACCTGAGAACCCAGAGCTAACCCCCTACAAGTTTTAGAACACAACATTGCAGTGACAGAGTAGAAATAACTACCCAACACCCCCCTACAACAGAAAAAGAATAAAAACATCGGTCACATCAATGTATTGTCTACCCTACCAATTATTTTGAAACATCTGGATGGCATACTTAGTGGACAGCTCATCCAGATGTCTCAGCTTTGTGTGCAGATCCACACAGTGCACTCAAGCCTTCTGTTTTGATGTGCGTGCGTTTCCTATGCTGAAACAGTCAGTGTCTAATGAGTGTGTTGTGAGGTGGAGAGTTGAAGATGTGGCCTAGAGCCATGCACAGACAGTCCCAATTACACAAGATTCTGTCCCAATGATTGGCTTGCACTCAATTGTTGGAAATGCAGAGCACATTTTGCTCTGGAAACCATCTTGCATACAGTGGCAATCTGCTCGGGCCAGCCCACTGAAGGCTTTTTAATTCAGAACTAGCTAATACAGGCTATGAATTAAAATACCCGGCTGAGTCCTGGGAGCAGGATGCCCGCATGAAGCCCTAAGGAAGAAGAGGACAGGAATAATTCTTTTCTCTCCTGGATTCGAGGATCACCCTAGCCAGAGTTTTGAGTAGACCAAGATTGTTTTTGTTTTTGTGTCTTTTAAATTTTTTATTGTACTTTAGATGAAGGTTTACAGAGCAAACTAGTTTCTCATTAAACAATTAATACACATATTATTTTGTGACATTTGTTGCCAACCCCATGACATGTCAACATACTCCTCTTCTTGACCTTGGGTTCCCCATTACCAGCTTTCCTGTCCCCTTCTGCCCTCTCATCTTTGCGGCTAGTCTGGTGTGCCCGTTTAGTCTCGTTTTGTTTTATGGGCCTGTCTAATCTTTGGCTGGAGCCCTGGTGGCATAGTGGTTAAGAGCTCAGGCTGCTAACCAAAAGGTCAGCAGTTCCAATCCACCAGCTGCTCCTTCAAAACCTTATGAGGCAATTCTACTCTGTCCTATAGGGCTGCTATGGGTCAGAAGCAACTGGATGGCACGCAACAATAACAACAATCTTTGGCTAGGGTGAACCACAGTAGTGACTTCCTTACTGAGATATAAGGGTGCCTGGGGGCCATACTCTCTAGGTTTCTTCAATCTCTGTCAGACTAGTACATCTGTTTGTGTGTGTGTATGTGAGTTAGAATTTTGTTCTACATTTTTCTCTCGCTCTGTCCAGAACTCTCTATTGTGATCTCTGTCAGAGCAGTCAGTAGTGATAGCTGGGCACCATCTAGTTGTGCTGGACTCACAGATAGAGACTGTTTTTGATGTCATATCATTTATTCTCTTAGTGCTATTTCCCTAGGCCTCCTATATTCTCCTTTCCCCAAACTTCCCCTTCTCTCCAGAGGCTTCTATGCTCCAAAATTCTCTGCCTTTCTCCCATACCCTCAGACAAAACTCACATTCTTGAAATTTGATTGGTCTTAGCCAAATGTAATGAAAAGAAATGTGGACCAATTTGATTAAGTAGGTAAATGGCCAATAGCTCTTTAACCTTCAGGAGAAATTTGACTTTTATAAGAGGCTGTTTATTTTTAAAAAATGTATCTCCAGTTGTTGAAGTTGCAGACAGTGTAGTGTAATATTAGGGCTACATGAATACAAAAGAGAAATATGCAGATTCCTTTGAGGAAAGGGAGATTATGGGTAGGCTAGATTTATTTTATCCTAATCCATTCCCACGTTTATACCAAAAACTTCTATTCCTCCATTTTGAAATACTCAGCGTTTCCAAACTGTGCACAGTGCTGTCGAGCAGCTAACCTGGCCACCGATGTTGTGTTCAGTGGGCGAAGGCGGGTAGGCAAAAGGGACAAGGGTTTGAACATGCAGATCATTTCTGAGGCAGGGTTTGCCACTACTAAAAACTATATTGGTGTAAGTAAACAAATACTCTCATTGTATTTAAATTTATCGAGTGTTGATGGCAAATCATTTTTATTAACACAGGCCACCACTCCTTACTGATATGCTACGATAGATACTGTTCTATTATGGTATTCATCTCTAATTAATTTAGGCTCAGTAGGCTAAAACTGCAGATGATAGCTACTCAGGGAATGGAATTTGAAATACATGTTGTTACTTGTGGACTAAACTATTGGATGGCTAGGCTTTGGGGGGAAGAAATCATTTCACATAACTGCTCTCTGTTGATGTGTTTCAACCAGAAAAGCTCTGCAGAGAGAAAACACAATCATTGTGGGAAGAGGATTTTGGAGGCAGAAAGAGGAAAGAAACTACTTGAATGTCCAAGAGAATGCTGGGATTTGAGTAGAAACCCTCTGAGGAACTGGCCTATTTACCGACCTTTATTGTTACACGGCAAAAGTTAGACACTCACCAGTTTCATCAATTCTATTTGCAAGAGAATGAAACACCTCTTTCTAAAGTCGGACGCCAGTGTATTGGAGCAATAAATAGAAGGGCTTCTCAAGTCCAAACGAGTGGGTTCAAATCCTAGCTCCTCACCACTTATCGGCTGTGTTGTTTGGGACAAGTTACTTATTCTCTTGAGTATCCTTCTTGTCATCTGTAATTTGGGACTAATAATAGTCATTATCATCCACCGCCTCAGAGGAAGTGGCGAGAAAGGAGATAAGCCGTGTAAGGAGCCTGGCACATTATCAAGGGCAGATTAACCGGTAAGCAAGGTACTCACAGGCTTACATTAAGCAGGATACGCACGGGCTTACTTGTGTTTACTTACAAATCTGTAGTGCAGAATTTCACATGGGTTTCACCACATCTATGCACTGCAGCTTAGTTAAGTAAGCACAAGTAAGCCGTGCGTGACTTGCTTATTGGGTAATCCATCCCTGCACATCATTACACGTTCACAAAGTATAAGCTGTTAATAGATTTGGAACAACATCATTGACTTGGGTGGCCCGTTCAGGTCAGTGCAATGATGGACTGTGTGTAGGGCATCCTAGTCTACCCATCTAGGTGAAATCATTACACTTTAGGCCAACCGTGCAACCCCCGTGACCCTGGGAGTCTAGGGTGGCAAGAAATGCTGTTTCTCAAAGTTGCCCTTCAGTGACCTCAGATTTCTGCCTGTATAGGCTAGAGAAGAATTTCCAGTTAAGTTTCTGGAAGGAGAAAGAAAAAAGGAGGATTCTTTTCTTACCTAGGCCTTGTATATCCAGGTCAGCTGTGGTTTATTTGATTTTAATTCCTATGTGCCAGGTGCAGTACTGGGGCATTCAAGAAGCATATTTTTAAAAAGCCAGTCCATAATTTGGGGTACAATTTGAGCTCCTCCAGCCCAGGAATGAAGAAACTGCTGCAGGTAACCTCTTCATTATGCAGTGCTTTAACACATTTGCTATTTGTCCCTCAATCTAATGAGCGCTGAACTCACTCGAAATATACTAAGAGAGAGTTTTTATTACACATGATATTAAGAAAAAAGTTAGGTTCTCTTTTAGCACCACAGGCAATTACTGAAATGTATAAATTCAAATGGGAGTAGAATTATAATAGGGTTTAGCTTTTTTACTCTTCCGATATTCCACCCTTTCCTTCCCCTTATTTCCCACCATCTTCTGCTCTGTCAAATAGGGCTGTAATGAAAACATGTAAGGATGCTGAAAGACTCCTTCTGAGAGAGCCTTTTGACATACAGTCTAGCCCATTCCAGGCATGTTTAGGCTTGAATTATAATCACTTGTGAATGTTTCCATCTGCCTTATTAGATCATAGCTCCTTAAAGACAGGAATCATGTGTTTCCATCATTTTTACATCTCCCCCACTCCGTGCTTCACTCCCTACCCCTGGATCAGAGACATTCTGAGATAATCTCAGTGACAGGGCTTAATGCTGGGAACTTGCAGGGAGGAAAGAAGTCCAAGAGATGGGCTCAGCAGCCTGCAGCTGGGTGTTTCATGGAGACATGCAGTGGATCATCATTGAGGACACTCCCACAACTCTACGGCTGAACAGTGACTCCAGCTTCCCCTTGACTTTGCTGTTTCTATTCCAGCTCTTCCTCCCCCCACTACACTCCTCTCTGCCCAAAACTGTTGCTTTCTAATGTCTTCCACTCTCTCCTGGCCTCTGTTAGTGCTTCTTTTCTGTGTATCTCTTGGTGTTTGTGCTTCTTCTGTGTGTCTCAGATTCTAACTCTCATGGAGAGAGTCTGACTAGTTTAATTATTACACAGGGCTCTCACATCAAGTCATCTCATAAGCCATAGATCAGATTCCTGGCCCTGCTGTTGTTAAGGTAACTGGGTCACCTGGGACAAAACATGTCCACATGGGTACAATGTAGTGCTTCTGGGTACTTTGTACAGAAAGAAGCTTTGGGTGAGGTCCTCAGCCTCACATCACCTTCCCTCCAGAGCACAACAATACCAGCCAGTTAAACCAGCCACCTTCAAGTTGAATCCCAGTCTTGATGACCCCGTGTGTCTCAGAGTAGAACTGCCCTCCATAGGGTTTTCAGTGACTGATTTTTCAGGTAGTCAGGCCTTTCTTCTGAAGTGTGTTAAGGTGGACTCAAACTGCCAGCCTTTCGGTTAGCAGCTGAACGTGTTAACTGTTGGCACCATCCACGGACTCCACAGACCAATAAATCCTCCAGACCGTGTTTCCCTTTGGCCCTGGGGCTAGGCCTTAGGCACGGCAAATACACCTCGTTTAAAGACGAGCATTCACCAGAGTAAAACTTCTACAAGTCAACATGGTGCCAGACAACGTGGTAGATGGGTTCTGGAGTGAACATGCAAAGAAATAAGAAATGGAAGTTGCTATTTTTATTAACCCTGGCCGAGAACTGTCACAGCATTCACCATATTTTATTGGTCAAGCAGTCACAAAGCCCAGATTTAAGAGGAAGAAATTTGTGAATCGGAATTGACAGCACGGCAGTGGGTTTGGTTTTTTGGGAGAAGTGTCAAACCTTTTGAGACCATGTTTTAAAACCACCATAGGCTGAAAAAGAGCATCTTTGACTATGGCTTTGGGAAAGTCAATTAACCTCTCTGTGCCATAATTAATTTTTTTAAAACAATCAAATTAATAATAGCTAATATTTTTTTAAAATATTTTAATATGTCTATAATGTTTTCTCTGTGCTTTGTTTTGTTAAGCATATAGATTAGCACTGTGGAGAGAATGATTCAATAAAGCATTGTCTCTGTTCTCTAAGTGCCCACAGACTAGTAGCAGAAGACAGATATATAAGCCGCCCTGAGCAGCAGCATATGACAGTGGTTAAGGGAATGAGTTTTGGATACCAGTTCAAATCATGGATCTTCTACTAACTAGCTGAGTCACCTTAATTTCCATAGGCTTCAGTTTTCTCCGCCCCTTCATCTTCAAAATGGGTTTTTGTATTAGGAATATAAAGTAAAAAAAAGAAAAAAAAAAAAAAGATACACAGAAAATGGACTCCACGATCACTCAGGCTGGTGCTTTGTGGAGAAATGGAATATGGGAACAGCAATTCCTTACTTGCTTGATGTCCTGATGCATTAATTAGTATGTAAAGCACTTAGCACAGTGCCTGGCACACACAGAGAGTTTAATGAAAAATAAACCAGTTGCCCTCGAGTTGACTCTGACTCATGGAGAATCTATGTGTGTGTTAGAATAAAATTAGTCACAGCGTTTTCAATGGCTGGTTTTTCAGAAGTAAATCACCAGGTCTTCTTCTGAAGCATCTCTGAGTGGATTCAAACTGTCGGCTTTTCAGTTATTAGCCTAGAGCTTAACCATTTCGGTCACCTGGAGACCCCCCATACAAGTACAGTTAGTGAAGACTCAAACCTCCCACCTTTTGGTTAGCAGCCGAGTATACTAACCATTTGCGCCACTCAAGGACTAGTCACATATTATCTAATTCAATCTAAATGTTAAAATGAAAAAAACAAACAAACAAAATTTTTTTTAAATGTTACAATGGAAGTATGTGAAAAGTAAAATGGAAGTAAAAATGGGGAAAACGAGGGTGAGAAGCCACTACTGGGAAGCCTAGTTGTTAGGACCAAGCCAGTAGTTGGCAGAGCCAAGACTGAACCACAGTGGTGTTTTTTTCCACCATGCCTCCCTTAGCTCCTGCAGCTTCTCTTTCCACCCTGATGGGAAGCAAGAAGCAACCATGTAGGGAAAAGTTGAAGTTTGCCAGTGAGCTAGGGGGCAACTGCAGCCAGCCATAGCTATAATAACCTACTCAGTTATCTTGCAAAATGCATATCCTGTTATAATGCGAGAGCTCCGAATGTCTATAGATTTGCATTGATTTTGTGTTCGTCTAGGCCTATTAGGGTGTTATTATAGCTGAGACATTTTGAGGGTTTGTTTACTTAAGTCTAACTGCTCCTGGGGAAAGCATAGTATGAAAAATACATGACTGCGCTCTCAGATTTATTTAGCTCAAGTTTTTCTATCTTCCTGGGAGTCTCAATCCAAGGTACTAGTTTGAAAGTCTAATTGGGAGACAAGAAGGTCATTAGAGAGGGACTTGAGCATTCACTTAAGGACGTAGCCATACTTAGTTTATTTCACATGAAAACTTAAACACAAAAGAAATAGCCACAAAGTGTGTTTTTACTCTGTGATTGTTTTAGACCAGAGGGGGAAATTATACTTGTAAGTTTCTGATTACAGTAAAAGTTTCCTTCTCAAAATATATGAAGAGAACTAAGTTAATGAGAGGTCACAATTTTGTAATATTAAGATGACTGGAATTATGATGACAGGGACACTTCTAGGGAATCGCTCAGAATGTAAGGACCCCGGCTTTGGAAAACTGCATTGTTTTGATGAACGAAGAAGCTCAATGTCACAGCAGCAGTTGTTCTCTGAAATAATCAGCCCAAGCTACTGCCTGCAACATGCTGAGCCAGTAGGCTATCAGGAACTGTGGAATGCATTACAATGACAAGAAGGACCTGTTAAAAATCAGGACCACAATATCATAGTCACACTTCTTCCTGAGATAAAATGAAATTCTGAACTTTTTGCAGATCTTGTCATCTCTCTTTAGGCATAAGGAAATTATCTTCTATATTAAGATCAATTTTACCTTATAGATTTATTAAGACGTAGGCTGATCTATGGAATAAGAGTTGGCCCTTACGTGTCTTTGGCTTCTTTAGTGGTTTCTTGGAGCGCTGGTAGTGCAGTGGTTAAGAGCTCGGCTGCTAACCGAAAGGTGGGCAGTTTGAATCTACCAGCCACTCCTTGGAAACCCCATGGAGCAGTTCTGTTCTGTCCTATAGGGTCACAATAAGTGTAATTCTTATTTACTGTAACCTGTACATTTCCAAACCAAACCCATTGTTGTAGAGTCAATTCCAATTTATGGAGACCCAATAGGACAAAGTAGAACTGCCCGATAGGGTTTCCAAAGAGCGGCTGGTGGATTCAAACTGCTGACCTTTTGGTTAGCAGCCATAGCTCTTAATCACTGTGCCATCAGGGCTCCACAATCTGTACATTAGGTTGCTTAATAAATACCATGCAATAGTCATGGGTAAATTTAAATTTCTATAGGAGGAAGTGTAAGGGAATATGGGGGTCACCTATGTCTTTGGCACTCACGTTGAAGTGTTTACAAGAGTTTTACTATATGCATTGATCCACACACCAGAAACAGAGTTTGGGGTACAGTATATTTGATCCTGAAGTGCTTTATAATTCAGTATTACCTGTGCCTCTTTGACCTTCAGCTCTCTGAGAACAGCCTTTCCTCAGTGAAGCATTCCTTAGAGGCATTCCTCCAAAGTTCTATATAACTTTTCTAAATGAAAGAGTAATAAAAAATATTGTGAAATACTGATCACTTAGTGATACTTCAGCCTCTTATCAGCACCCTCTTTGTAATAATAAAAACAAGTTCAAGTTTGAATTTCAGTAGCAGTTTTTCCTTCTGGTGGATAAGATTGAGTTTCAAATTTTGACACTGTGTTGATACCATGCACTATTTCCCTCAAAACATTACTGCTATTGCCATTATCAGATCCATCCTCCATGGGGAAATAGCATCCATAAAAAAAAAAAAAAGTACATTTATAGAAGTTATAAATTAAATTACAGGTTGGACAGGTGTTATAGGAAGACTGCATTTCAAGTTCAGTAGACTCACAGTATTCCTTTTCCATATATATGTATTTGTTTTTTTACCCATTCTTATGGTGTTTTCTGGTGATATTGTAAGTCAAGGCATTTTTCTATTTCTCCACTAGATGTTTAAGGGAAAACCAGGAAAGAGGAAAGATTGAAAGAGCTGATGCGTGGTAACCCAGGACTGGTGTATGAACCAGGACGTCATAGATTTGTGACCCACCAGGGCGGGCAAAACTCCTGCTGTTTCATAAGTATCCTCTGACCCTTTGTTCAGAGGTCCGAGTCTTTGCACGGCAGAGATGCTCACCATCTGGAAATAGAGATAATAAATTGATTCTCTCCCACCTCCAGCACCTACACAGGTTAAAAAGTCTCTGATTCCTAGAAATGCCTTCAAACATGACATTTAATCTACACGCGTTTAAAGACAGGATCAGATCTCTTGGGCTCTCATATCTGATAAATGCTCAAGTTCTCAACAATCTGCGCCATGTTCATTGTTGACTCCTCACCACAGTGCCTGGCACATAGTGGGCACACAATAAATGTTAGGTGAATTGACTTCTAGATAATGAGGAATCCTGGCTTTAAAAGGGAAATTATCAGAGATTCCAACCTCTTCTTTTTTCTTTCTTTCTTTAATTAAAAAATGCAGATGTATATAGAAAAAGCTACATAAATATATATATTTACTCTTTAAAAATTAATTAAATGCTGAACATCCCTGTAACCACCCCCCGGTAGTTTCTAACCTCTTTATTTGGATTCAAAATGGTTTACTTTTATTCCCTACTGTTCATGGCATGGAAACACTGGTGGTGTAGTGGTTAAGAGCTCAGCTGCTAACCAAAAGGTCAGCAGTTCGAATCCACCAGGCACTCCTTGGAAACCCTATGGGGCAGCTCTACTCTGTCCTGTAGGGTCACTATGAGTTGGAATCAACTTGATGACAACAGGTTTGTTTTGGTTCGTGGCACAATATGTCCCTTGATATTTAATTGAGATTAAAACAACATTTTAAAAATATTTTCATAGAAATCCCATTAAAGCACTATCAATATTTACTTGAGGTTCAGGTACCTGGCTTGAATGAGAACTATTTCTGCATCTACTCTGTTTCCTTCACTTCAGCAATTATCTTTTAAGGGAAAATTTATCTTCTCCCTGAATGATGCTAGATGATCACTTTAGAAGTCTCCAAGAGAATTTAGATGGGTTTTCTTCCTCTGGACCATGCCATTACTCCTGCCATTCAGGTTGAGCAAATGCCTTAGGAGTTTTAAGACATTTTAAAAGAAAGAAATTGCTTTGTGAATCCAAAGGAAACCTGGACTAAGAAACTTAACTAACTGAAAAGATGAAATTTAAGAAGGCAACCACGTCCTGCCTAATAATTTACTCAGGTGCTGCTTGAGCTGAAGCCCCTTCACACTTAGATGTTGGGATGTGGCCAGGCTCCGTTCTGAAGAAAGCCAGCCACCAAGTTGACCCTGAGAAGCTGGAGAGGCATTCCAGTTGGTCATTTTGAATGAAGAATTTCAGAAGTGGCTCGATTTAGCTAACTTCAGGTTGAAATAGTGAGAGAACCAATGAGATGCCAAAGGCAAAATTTTTTCTTCTGTAAAAACTAATCTTTTGCCAAAAATGCTTGCTTTGGAGCACAAAAAGAACTCTGCTAGAGTTGTAATTTTAAAACAGTTGCTATCATTCCCGCCCAGTGGGTAAAGAAACCTGAAACCCATCAGCCATGTAGGAAAAGAACATCTCTTTAATGTTTAAAAAATTCTTTTTTTTTTTCTTTATAGAAGTTCCTAATATTTATTCCGAAAGTGATCTCTAGGTTTCATAATGATTAAGCTGCATTTTAAGCTGCATTTAAGGGTAAATCAATTTAAAACAATGGGTATTTAACAAGTGCCCAGGTTGTATACAGAATCAACTCTATTGTTGCCCAGGTCATTTTCAGAATCAATTCTGAAAATGCCAGAAGCGGATAACTGTGCAGATTCAGTGCTAAAATACAAAATAAACGATGAAAATATTCAGGAAATAAAGATTGGGGAAACTCCCATTTTCTTTCAAACTTTAGTTGGCTTTTCCTATTATTAGTGATTGATAGGGCATAAAGGGACAACTTTGCCTTAGTAAGTTTATCAATCAAAACTTAAATAAATACCTTGGAATGTACTTAACAGCTACATGTTTTCAACTATGTATAGATTAGACAGCATCTGAGGAAACAAAAAAGGAGATAAATTGTGGTATGTCCTTCCTTCTTAATAGCGTTCTCTATATCCAACAGTGCCATTTTGAGAATTCTAGTGAACTATTTACTCAGGTGTGCAAATAGAAGCTAATGTGTTTGTGTTAAAAAATAAAAGAGCTTGATCACCAAATTCATCTCTAATCCTTAAAGACAAGTACTAAATAATCAGAAGAGGAACAAAGGAAAACATGAGCTGCAAGCATGTCCTGCAAGACAAAGGACCCTAGTCCCAAAGGTCTGGGATAAAACGTAACCAAGAGGCACTTACAAAAAAGGCCAAGTATAGAAGATGCTCTTAGAAATGAAATCACTGCAAGCTTAAGAATATGAAATGTAAAGGACCGAATTGTTAAGTGCTACTTTTTTTATAGGAAAAGGTGCCCTGCATTTATACATTACAGTTACCTTAATCTTCAATAGCAAGATTTTGGCGGTCCTATTTGTTGCAAAAGTAATTTTTTTTTCTTTTTTTCAGATTTAAGAGCTCTAAATAGCTCTATAAACAAACAAACAAACAAACAAACAAACAAACAAAAAACCTCTTTGCCATTGAGTTGACTCCAACTCCTGGTGACCCCATGCGCTACAGAGAACTACTGCTCCGTAGGGTTTTCAATGCTGTAATTTTTATGGAAGCGGAGCTCCAGGCCTTTCTTCTGTAGCATCTCTGGGTGGATTTCAGCCACCAACCTTTAGGTTAGTAGTTGAACACAGACTCTTTGTACCACCTAGGGACCTTGATGGCACTATCAAAAAAAACCAAACCCGTTGCTGTCGAGTCAATTCCAACTCATAGTGACCCTATAGGACAGAGTAGAACTGCCCCCATAGGGTTTCCAAGGAGCAGCTGGTAGATTCAAACTGCCAATCTTTTGGTTAGCAGCCGAGCTCTTAACCACTGGGCCACCGATGCTCATAATAGCACTGTAGCTGATGTTAAACATCAAATGCCCCTCTCACTTCGCAAAAGTTCTCTGGTCAAGTCACTGAACTCTGCTTATCATATTCATAAATTGATCATAAATGGATCACAATCCTTCAAAGTTGGTTTCCCATTTTCCCCTTTCAACTACACGGTATAGCCCATACTTTTTACTAAAGAGCATTATTAATAACATAATAGTATTGGGGAGCAATTATCTGCACAGCTATGTGATAGCTGAATACCCAGGGGTTACTATGCAGATACATACTGAAGTCCAAAGACCTGAATGGCTTATTCCCAGAAATAGCCCTACCTTGTTATTGTTCTATAAAGGTCTGAATTAGGTTGGCATAAATACAAAAATCATTCATTTTTATTTATGTATCTTGGATGCATTTTTATAAATATGGTAAATGCACCCATTTTGAGAGTTTAATGAGTTTTGTAATTCCATTCCTAGATAAACACATTTTTCGAGAAAAAAAAGAAAAAGAATTATTTCCTGATTAGTTCCAAATTAGCTAAAGGGCTCAAAACATAACAGAGCAAATAATGAATGCAAATAAGGAAAGACTCCGCATATTGCTTTCCTTCAGCCTCAGATTTATTAAAACATCAGGATATGAAAATAAGTAACGGCCTTCTGCACTGGATCTTGATCTGTGCCAATGGACTAATGCTTGGGTGTGAACCAGGGGAGAATTGGTAGTCCCCGCTTTACAAAGGCCAGAAAAAGCAAGTTAGGGATGTAGTAGCATACACTCTGGAAACCCTGGCGGTGTAGTGGTTAAGTGCTACGGCTACTAATGGAGGCGTCGGCAGTTCGAATCCACCAGGCGCTCCTTGGAAACTCTGTGAGGCAGTTCTACTCTGTCCTATAGGGTCGCTATGAGGCGGAATCCACTCGACGACCCTGGGTTTGTTTTGGTTTTTGGTAGTATACACTCTGTCTTTGGGTATTGCTGGCACAATCTACCTTTGAGTGAGCCATCACAGGGTAGTGTGGAGGCGACAGCCTTTACTCACTTCAGAACAATCTGCACAGGCATTCTAAAGTGAACAGGCAGCCCAGCCAGTTCCAAGGTCACCAGGCTTGACTTACTGCCACTCGTCAATTATTGTGACTGGGCGAAGTGACTTAGCTGTGGGTGCAGCCACCCAGAGACCCAACAGGGATGTGAGGGCAGTTACTCCCTGGAGTCAAACAGCTTGTGATTCATTCTGAAATTATGATTTGGCTGATGGTGTTCATTGCTGTTTGTGTGGAAGATCAGGCAGTCCGTGGGTTATGAACGTCTGACTTACATACTACCGGTCGTTTCCAACCAACCCCTGTAAAGCCTATTATGTTAAAAAATTGACGTAGATACAGTGGTTCGCAATAGCGATCCAGCACTACTTTGCGATTATTATGCTACTGTATTATAATGTTAAATGTTTTAGTGTAGCTGAAAGTGTTTCTATAGTTTTTTTTTTCTGTACAGAAAAATTTGCTATATACTATGTACTAAGATAAACATTTGACTAACCAACTGTTCCAACTTATGTGCAAATTCGACTTGAAGACAGATTTAGGGATGGAACTCATTTGTGATCCAGGGACTGTCTGTAGTAGCACTGAGGGAAACAGAAGCCTGAGTAGAAAATATAACAAGCATTCTCTTGTCCACTTGGAGCTATGGTAATTTTGTGAGTCCAAAAGGAAGTGGGAGCCCCTCTGGTATAAGTTCTGTCAAGGCTGGCTGGGACAGATGACATGTTGTTGCTGATGGGAAAATAGAAACCTGTCGATAAATATTTTGTTTTTCATCCAAGGTAATCCAGAATATGTTTTATTTCTAAACAATTGTGTTTATAACCAGAATTTGCCTATTGGCCAAGTAAACATTATTCTTTTCTAATTTGTCTTGCTTCTGTTGTATCAAATAAAAAAAAAATCATTAGTGTAAGGACAAACACACTTTCACAGCACTGTGGCAGAATACCAAATTTGACTAGATAACACATGCACTTGAAAATGCTATAAATACCAAGCCTAAACTCAGGCAATGCATCTTAGAGATGATGCCTTTTCTTTCTGTTTTTAGTTGTTGAAAATATACACAGCAAATCATACACCAATTCAACAATTTCTGCATGTACAATTCAGTGACATTATCTTCTTCAAGTTGGACAGCCATTTTCTCCCTCCTTTTCCAAATTGTTCCTCCTACATTCACACAAACTCACTGCTCTCTAAGCTAAGTATCTAACCTGTAGAGTTGCTGTTGTCAGTTTGTTTCCATATAGATAGTTCTCTAAAAGAGCTCAATGCTCAAATAATGCCTTTAAGGATAGAATTAACAAATTATGGACACTGACTCTCTAAGTGTATTATTTACTGGTAAACCTTGAAGCACCATAATAACTTCATGCCTTCTTGAGACCTTCCTCATAATCAGGCTAAGAATCTTCCAGAAACATTCAAATTCTGTTGTGATCTATTAACACATCATTTGAGAAATGGCTATGACCAAGTGAAAGCATGCTCACTTTACCAAGCTGCCAGCCAGTGTGTTAGCATCCTCTCCTCACCCTCTGTTGTTGTTAGTTGCTGCCCAGTCAGCTCCCACTCATAGTGATCCCGTGTATAACATAAAAAAAGTTGCCCGGTCCTGTGCCATCTTCACGATTGTTGGCATGTTTTAGTCCATAGTTCCAGCCCTTGTATAGTGCCTTCCAACCTAGGGGTCTAATCTTCCAGCACAATATTGGACAATATTCCGTTGTGCCCCAGAATAACCAATATTCTTTGGTTAATTTGTGTAAGTAGATAACCAGTATTCTCTTCCTAGTCTCTCTAATCTGGAAGTTCTGCTGAAACTGCACCTGGAATTGCACTAAATTAGTTGGATTCTCCTGGAGATACCCAGTGCTCAGTGCACGGACACGAGATCCAGCTGCTCTGGGGGTCCTGGGCCAGCCTCAGTAGGGGAGGAGAAGCCCATTATTCAGAGACCTTATAGCTATAACTTCAGCCTGCCCCAAAGTAGAAAGCACAAAATGTGGTGTGCTGCCAGAGGAAGGGCTGGCAACAAATCACAGCCCAGGTGCCTCTTACCCTTAGTGCCCTTTTTGTTGTTTCGAATTTTTATTTTCATCTTTTTTAAATTTGCACACTGTAAATTCACTTTTGGGTATATTTTTCCTTGAGTTTTGACAAATGTGTGGAATTGTGTAACTACCACCACAATTAAGGTACAGAAATATTGCCATCACACTGCCACAAAACATTTCCTTGAGCCACTGTGTTATCCCTTTGCGGTTAAACCCTCCCATAACCTTAACAGAGAACTGACCTGTCCTTTGTCCCTATAGTTTTGTCCTTTCCAGAATTTCTATAAATATTTCACGCAGTTTGTAGTCTTTCGAGTACGACTTTTTTACTCAGCACAATGCATTTGAGATTTGTCCGTGTTGTTGCATGTGTCAACAGTTTGTTTCTTTTGGAGCCCTGGTGGCGCAGTGGTTAAGAGCTATGGCTGCTAACCAAAAGGTCGGCAGTTCAAATCCACCAGCTGCTCCTTGGAAACCCTATGGAGCAGTTCTACTCCCTCCTGTAAGGTTGCTATAAGTCAATAGCAATGGTTTTTTTTTTTTTTTTTTTTACTTTTGTTGTATTCCATTCTATAGATGAATCCCAGTTTGTTTATCTAATCTTTAGCTGAGGGACATTTGGATTGTTTCCAGCTTTTGGCAAATATGAAAAATACATTCAGGTTTTGGGGTGAACATGGATTTTCATTTCATTTGAAGTACCTAGGAGTGGAGCCGTGATGTCACAGTGGTTAAGAGCTTGGCTGCTAACCAAAAGGTCAGCAGTTCAAATCTACCAGCCGCTCCTCGGAAAGCCTGTGAGAGCAGTTCTATCCTGTCCTTTAGGGTTGCTATGAGTCAAAATCAACTCAATGGCAACGAGTTTTTGTTTTTGGTTTAGGAGTGGAATTGCTGGCTCATATAATAAGTATATGTTTAACTTTATAAGAAACTGACAATCTGTTTTCCAGAATGACTGTAATATTTGTCATTCCAGTCAGCAATGCAGGAGTGTTCCAGTTGCTCCATGTTCTCCTCAGCACTTGGTATTGCCATTGTTTTGTTTTTATTTTGTTTTGTCTTTTTTTTTTAGCCATTCTAACAGGTGTGTAGTGTTATCTTATTGTGACTTCAATTTGCATTTCCTAAAGACTAAGGAAATTAAGTATCTTTACATGTGCTTTTTTGCTATTGTATATCCCCTTTGGCAAAGTGTCTATTCAAATCTTTTGTCTTTTATTTAAATTGTGTTGCTTGTTTTCATATTGTTGATTTTTGAGAGTTCTTTAGATATTCTAGATACAAGTCTTTTGTCAGATATGTGGTATGAGATTTGAAGATATTTTCTCCACATATGTGGCTGGTCTTTTCATTTTCTTGGCAGAGCAAAATGTTTTATCTTAATAAAGTCCAATTTATCAAGTTTTTCTTCTGTGGATCATGCTTTGGGCATTACATCTAAGAAATTTTTGCCTAACCCAAGGTCACAATGATTTTCTCTTAGGTTTTCTTCTAAAAGTTTGTTTTAGCTATCAGTGTCCCCTTTTAACGAACCAATAAGTTCTCTGTGGATTCTGGGTATTGTGAACGGACTTAGAAAATGTAAGATGTCAGAAAATTTTTAGATGCCCAGTTTAACTTTCAGCTCCTTGAAAGCAAAAGTATATCTCACCATGACATCGCTGTGCCTTGTCCTATACCTATCCTCGTTAGCAGCTAGGTACTCAATAAATACTTCTAACAATTGATAAATCTTCTCAGAGATGCAAAGTACTTTTTCAGCATTGTGTCAAACAAGAAGCAGGGCTTTGTAGTCAGCTCTGTGTTCAAATTAGGGCTCGTTTCCACATCTTGCTGGCTCTATGAACTTGGCCAGCCAATGTCCTTCAGTTCTCTGGGACTCGGCTTCCAAACCTAGAAATATGGGTTAAGAATTTGTTCTAAGATTTTTCTGAGGAAAGTGTGGTAACACGTGACGATGTCTTCACAGTGCCTGGTTTATAGTAGGAGTGCTGTGAAGAGTTTTCTCCTTTTTTTTTTTTTCTTTTCTATCTTTATTCTAAATATGATTGGGTTTAACAGTCAAGCAGCTCTGGTTTTGAATATCCACATCTTCTATCATGCTGTGAATCAATATATTCCATGTTAGCTCTTTGAGCATATTCATGCATGCATGCACTTTTAGCAAAGATAACTAAGATGGTTCCACATTGCTATTTTCAGTAGGTTCTTTTCTTAGAACTACCCTTCTACTGCACAAAAGTAGAGGGAATGAAAAGGGTCCAGGAATAGAGAGCAGGCAGAGGGAAAACCCTGGAGTGTAGCATTATGGAAGAGTCTCTTCTCACACTTATTAAAGCCAAAACCAATCTCGTCATTGAGTCGATTCCGACTCATAACAACCCTGTAAGAAAGAGTAGAACTGCCCCATAGGATTTCCAAGGCTGTAATCTTTATGAAAGCAGACTGCCACATCTTTCTCCTGCAGAGTGACTGGTGGGTGTGAACCACCGACCTTTCAGTTAGCAGCAGAGCACCTAACCACTGCTCCACCAGGGCTCCTTGCTAACACATATTAGAACTCAGCAAAACAGTCTTCATTTGTACTTGGCAACTGATAAGTTGATGAATAATTAAATACAATCTGGGGGAAAATGATTCTGCTCATGACTTGCTTACCAGATCATTACCATTGTAAGTTATGCCACATTTTATTAAAATTCCTAGATTTTTTTAGTTGAAGTAAAAGGATTATTCCAGCTAAAAGTGCTCAGTAATGACTGCCAAAACGGTTGGCAAGGTTTCTAGTCCCAAACCTTAGGTTCGTGAACTTAATAACTGTATTAGTCGATTAACATAATATAAAGTAAACCCCAAAATTAGTTCAGAAGCTCAGACCACATGCAATGTCTTGAGGTGCTCTTAAAATTGATTATTTTGAGAAATGACATAAAAGCAAGAACACAATGATATTTTTTTCTAATAATAATGCTATTTATTAAACAGTTGTTCAATGCCAGGCAGTGTCATAGAGGCCTCTTATGTATTATCTAATTGAATTTTCCTGTGATGGGCCCTGGTGGTGCAGTGATTAAGAGCTATGGCGTGTTACGCCTGCTAACCAAGAGATTGGCAGTTCAAATCCACCAGCCACTCCTTGGAGACCCTATACAGCAGCCCCAATCTGTTCTAAAGGGTTGCTATGAGTCGGAATCGACTCGACAGCAACGCATGTAACCACCCTGTGAAGTGGGTGTCATTATTCTCCTTGTTTTATGGACATAGAAATTGCAGATGTAAGTTAAGTCTCTGACCCAAAGTTTTACTGCTAATAAATGACTAACTCAGAATTTGAACTCAGGGCTGTGTGACTGGGCAGCCCCTGTTTTGAACTGTCATACTTTATCATCCTTTCCTGCTTGTTTTTCAGCTTGTAGAAATGCGCTTTAAAACATGCAGTCTGGATTTGAGAGACTCAGTGAGTCAGTGATGTTCCTAACTCTTAGATACGCAGCACACGGCCTTTTGATTAGGCGCACGTGTATTTCAATTTGTAATTACAGGATTAAAGGTCACACTAGTTTTATGTTTCCTTATTAATCTCCTAAACATTTTAGTGCTTTCAAATGTGTAACAGACCAGGTGTATTACTCTTTTCAAGTTCATGTAAACATAAGCAGTGGTACTGATTAAACCTTATTGATATCTGTCAAGATGTAATTATCATTTAATAAAGCTGTCCAAATGATTCCTAATTTCTTAAGTACAGAATTTCCCCAGCCAAAGGAAAACATTCCCTCAACCTCTTAGGAAGAAAAGATTTGGAGCCTCTAATATCATTTTTCTTGACTAGAGGTTTTCACTGGCCAATTTTTTTCAGAAGTAGATCACAAGAAGTCGTCCTTCCCAGTCTGTCTTAGTCTGGAAGCTCTGCTGAAACTTGTCCACCATGGCTGACCCTTCTAGCATTTAAAACACCAGTGGCATAGCTTCCAGCATCACAGCAACAGCCAAGCCACCACAGTATGACAAACTGACAGATGATGTGTTTGCATCGGGCAAATCTGCTGCAAAAGTTCTCTTTAAAGTGTTAAAAAGCAAAGATGTTATTTAAGGACTAAGATTCACCTGAGTCAAACCAAAAAAAAAAAACAAACCCACTGCTGTCGAGTCGATTCCGACTCATAGCGACCCTGTAGGACAGAGTAGAACTGTCCCGTAGAGTTTCCAAGGAGCGCCTGGGGGATTTGAACTGCTGACATTTTGGTTAACAGTTGTAGCACTTAACCACTACACCACCAGGGTTTCCTTCAATTACCTCATATGCATGCAAAATCTGGACAATGAATAAGGAAGATCAGAGAAGAATCAATGTCTTTGAATTATGGTGTTGGTGAAGAATATTGAAAACACCATGGGCTGCCAGAAGAAGGAACAAATCTGCCTTGGAAAAAGTCAACCAGAATGTTCCTTAGATGCCAGGAGGGTGAGCCTTCATCTCATGTACTTTGGACGTATTTATCAGGAGGGACCAGTCGCTGGAGAAGGACATCATGCTTGGTAAAGTGGAGGGTCAGGGAAAAAGAGGAAGATCCTCAAGAAGATGGATTGACACAGTAGCTGCAACAATGGGCTCAAACATAGCAATGATTGTGAGGATGGTACAGGACTGGGCAGTGTTTTCTTCTGTTGTATGTGGGGTCACTAAGACTCAAAACTGACTCGACAACACCTAGCAACAAAGAAAACAATATTATTTTTATTAAAAATTTCTTTGAATTTCTTGTGGAAAGGACAATATCCTTTATTTATCTTGGCATAGCGCATTATTATTTTGTTGTTGTTGAGAATATACACAGCAGAACACAAACCAATTCAACAATTTCTGCATGTAAATTCAGTGACATTAATTACCTTCTTCGAGTTGTGCAATCATTATCATCCTCCTTTTCCAAGTTGTTCCTCCCCCATAAACATAAACTCACTGCCCCCAAGTTTCCTATGTAAGAGTTGGAGCGGTCCATTTGATCCCATATAAAAACCAAACCAAATCCATTGCTGTTGGGTCAATTCAAGCTCATAGCAACCCTATAGACAGACCTTAATAAAGCACAATGCTTAAGGCAGACATTCTTTACTAGTTAATCTAAACTGATGTTTGGTTTTAAGAAGTCTTCAGAGGATATTTTTAGCTTAATGTTAAACGTTATCTCAGGGCAATAGTTTCAGGGGTTCATCCAGCCTCCCTGCTCCAGAAAGTCTATATTCCATGAGAATTTGAAATTCCATTCTGCATTTTTTCTCATTTGATTAGGATTCTTCTATAGAATCTTTGATCATATTATTCAGTGGCTGCAGCCAGGCACTTTCCAGTTCTCCTGATCTTGTGGTGGAGGAGGCAGCTGTTCATGGAGGCAATTAGCCACACATTCCATTCTCTCCTTTTATTCCTGACTCTCCCTCTTCCTGTTTTGCTCCAGGCAAATAGAGATCAATTGTTGTACCTCGGATGGCTTCTTGCAAGCTTTTAAGACCCTAGGCGCTACACAACAAACTAGGAGGTAGAACAGAAGCACTACATGATGTTAGGCCAATTAACTGGGATATTCCATGAAGCCATGAACCTAGGCCTCCAAACCAAGGAAGCAAATCCTATGGGGTGTTTGGTTTTACATAAGCAGGCTCAGCAGCTACTTTTTTTTTCCTTGTCATAGTAAAAATATCTATCAAACAAATTTTTGCCAATTCAGTTTTTTACAGGTGTACAACTTATTTACAGCAATTACGATAATCGGCTGCACAGCCATACCCTTAATCAATGCAATTTTTCCATCGCTGTAAACTGCAGATCAGTACTCCATAAGTAATAACTACCCCTCCTTTTCCTCTCCCTACCACACCTGGTAACCATTAATAAACTTTGGTCAATACATTTGCCTGTTCTTGTCTTTTCATATAAGTGAAATGATACAACATTTGTCCTTTTGTGATTTATTTCACTCAACATAATGTCTTCAAGCTCCATCCATATTGTAGTGTGTATCAAGACTTCATTTCTTTTGCTGGCTGAGTAGTGTTCCATTGTATGCATGTACTACATTTTGTTGATCTATTGATGTGTTGATAATAGTCAGTTTTTAGGCATTTAATTTGTTTCCACCTTTTGGCTATTGTGAATAGTGCTCATCCATCTTTTACATACTTGGTAGCTGGTTCCAAAGTAAAACAATGTGCAAGCAACTATAACCAAGTCCAAGTGGTAATTCATTGTTACTGCTAATCTGGACCAGACTTTGTCTTCTGATCTAGAGGAGGCCCAGCCCCAAGCTTGGATGTATTGTTAATGACCTAATAGAAAGGTTAAACTGATACCTAGTTATTCTGTTCTCAATTTAATGATCCATGCTTCGGATAAGGAGCCCTCGTGGTGTAAGTCTTAAGCACTCAGCTGCTAACTGAAAATTTGATGTTTCTAACCTACCCAGCCACTCTGGGGGAGAAAGATCTAGCCATCTGCTCCTGTAAAGATTACCACCTAGAAAAGCCTGTGGAGTGGTTTCACTCTGACACATGGGGTCACTATAAGTTGAAATCACCTCCATGTCACCTAAAACAACAATAGCATGCTTCAAATATTCCCACTGAAGTGGTTCTCTTTTTAAAATATTTGAAAGACTATTATTTATGCCTAACTTGTAGTACCTTTTGCATAACCTAAATTTTTTTTTTTTTTTTTAATGTTCACATACTGTTGAGCCATCATTCGGCTGTTAAGCAGGTGAAAATGCAACCACTGAGGAAGTAATCTCCATTGGGTTCAATGGTCCTATGTTACAATAAGCTAACTATGTCACCCAGTATTTAAACTCTATAATAAACGTCATTTGATTATTTATGCTCAGTCAATGTTAGAATAAATATTTATTTAAAGCCAACGTCTTCTACATTTCTTATAACTTTTCTCTGGCGAGCACTTACAGCGTATATCAAAACGAGAATATTACTGAAATGAGAGTTAAGAGCCATTTTCTTTGTTGTCATTCCAAGAGTTTCGTTCTTCTGTGTACCTGGAGAAACCACTATCCTTTGGGAGACTATAAATATTTCCTTCTATAGCTTCCCAGTCTTTATTCCTAAAAATTGGACTCAAGCTAATGAACTGTGCTTTCTTAATTGCATTAATAAACATTTTAAAAATCAAACGCACTAACAATCAAAGGAATGAACATTAAAGTAGCAATAAGATATTATCATTTGACTCTCAGAGAAAAATTACTAATTTTTAAATGGTAATATTTAATGCTGACGAGATTACATACAAGAAACCATTCCCATATATAACTTCTAGTAGTAAATTTAGTATATCCTACCCGGAAAGCATTTAAAATGTTTCAACCTTTTGACACAATAATCTGATTTCTAGAACTCTATAAGAAGGAACTAACCAAAAGGTTGGCATGAAATCTACCCAGAAGTGCCTCAGAAGAAAAGCATGGCAATCTACTTTCCAACAATCACAGCCATTGAAAACACTGTGAAGTGCAGTTCTACTGTACAACACATGGGGTTGCCATGAGTTGGAATCAACTTGACGGCAACCGATTTTGTTTCTTCGGATTTTTAATAAGATGGGAGATAAATATAGATGCCAACAAAGATTTGTGAGTAAGGAAATTCTTTAAACTCATTTGAAACGAAAATTTTAAACTAGCTAAATATTCACATTAAAAATAGTTAAATTGTGGCACATCCAAATGCTGGTATATTTTTCATCCATTGAAAGATGTGTTTGCAAAACAAAAAATTGAAATTCTCATTGTTGTTGGTTGCTGTCAAGTTGATTCAAACTCACGGCAACCCCATCTGTTACAGAGTAGAGCATCTCCATAGACCTTTCAGAAGTAGATTGCCAGGTCTGTCTTCTGAGGCTCCTCTGGATAGGGTCAAACCACCAACCTTTTGGCTAGTCGTCGAGCCCTTAACCATTTGTGCCTCTCAGGGACCCTCTCATGATATAATGCTACGCAAATATAAACTATAAACAGTAGAATTCAAATTTATTTTCGAGAGTATACAACCACACAGATGGATTTAGCGCGCATATGCGTGTGGAAGTCAGACTCTAGAGCTATACCTGAAATGTTACGCTTTTCTGTAATTTCTAGATTTCCTACAGTAAACATGTCACTTGATAGTTTAAAAATATTTACTTTTAATTACTTCACAAAACCCTGGATCTATGTAAATGATTGCCATAGGGTACAAGATTATCGAAATACAAAGTATGAAGATAACCAAATTCAAAGCAAGAATGTGAGATATACTAGTGAGCAGCATTATTTTATAATTTTCAAGACGACCTCCTCTTCTCGAGAATTATTTTTAACTCTTGTAAAAACACTGTTTTAAATAAACGGGATTTAAAATGCCATATTCAGGGTGTTTCCCAAGTTTCTTGATATCTAAAATGCAGCACTGGAATTTTAAAAATTAAATAGTACTCACAAGGATCTTATAAAACAGAAGCAGGTGCCTCCATGCCCAAATCCACAAAGAACTAATATTGTGTGTATTACCAAAATTCTACACAACTGATTATTTTGCTTTACATGACTGACAACTACTTTTCATAAATCAGACAATAACAGGAAATGCGCTTCACTATGTGTAGCGCTCTGCTCTAGGTGCTGCCAAAAGAAACAAGAGACAATCAACAGATTACTCTTCAGGGCCTGTAATCAAATGAAGGAAACCAGCATTTGAAAGGATGCCAGAAAATGTGTTGTAACTGTGTATTTAGACAACTATGTCGTTACACAGACACAGACACACACACACAGGTATCTAGAATGCCACGGCCACCCCACACACACACACTCTCACAGACACTTTTTTGACCTCTGTGCTCACCCCCAGCGCCTCTAAACCTGGGTGTGGTCTTTCCCATCTTTGATCATTCATGCAATTCAGTTGCCTTGAACATTGATATGAATGATGAGGAATTCTGAACAGCTGTACACCATCAGAGGGAGTGTTTTATAGGAAGTCACCTGGAAAAACGCCACATCACTTTCCCCCTAAACATTCCTCCATAGAAGCTAACATGGTGTAGAGCAAAAACACCAGTCTTGGAATTAGAAGATCCCTGTTCCTGTCCCAGTTGCGCCACTCACTGTCTTTTAAACAAGGGCAAGTGACTTTCTAAGCCTGTATCTTTTTGTCTAAAGTATGGATGACAGAACTAATGACACAGGGTTTCCTCAGCAGTAGATTAGGCAACGTAGGTGAATGTTCTAGGTGCAGTGGCTGACCATAGGAGACACTCAATAAGCTTAGCGGAAATTGGATTCACAGCCTGGATGTGGCTTAATCAGCAGTGTAGCACCCCAAGAGCTCCCTTTCATTGTGCCTGTCTGTGTCTCACATGCTCTAACAAACATGTCACAAGAACTTATTTTTATTGGCCTCCTGCCTTGGTTTCCTTGTCTGTGAAATGGAAACATTATATAACTTCAATATCTGCTCTTTAAACATCTAAGGAACTATAGTGTCAGATATGACTTAGTTCATAAGACAATTGTGAGTGACTTTTAGAAAAACTTTCCAAATTTCTTTTAGGGTTGTACACTTTCAGTCTGATGTTATTTGGCTTTGTTTTTGTCTTTGAAAGAAAAAAATCCTTTTAAAATTCTATCTTTGGGTTTTGGTCTCCATTTATGTGCATTGTGTCTCTGTATATGCACTGACTGAAGCTTTTGTTTGTTTGTTTTGTTTGTGTTTTTTTTTAAGGTCAGGTAATGATCTATTAACTTGGCGTAAAAGTAGATCACAGCAACTTCACATTCACAGTTTAAGAAGAAAAAGAGTAAGAGATCATTAAAGTCATTGTTTCATTTTTCTGAGTATTAGGCACATACCAGAATTAACAGAGCTAAAAATATACGATGCTACTGTTCAAGAGAAGTTGGGAATAGCAGAGTTTAAAACTGAGTTTTTGTAGCAACAGAAATGTAAAATGAACAGATAAACGGACAAACTATATATTTAATAGGAGCCTTGATGGCAAAGCGGTTAAGACCTAGGCTGCTAACCAAAAGGTCAGCAGTTTGAATCCACCAACCTCTCCTTGAAATCTCTATAGGACTGTTCTACTCTGTCCTAAAGGGTCACTATGAGTCAGAATCCACTCAATGGCAACGGGTTTGGTTTTTTAATATATTTAATATGGAAATACGCCCAATAAGACTTATCTATATACCAAGTACAAATGATCATTATGAATTCTCATAGTGTACCAAGTACTGTAATTTTCTTTAAAAATAAAAAAGCCTTCTCTGATATTATTATAGCATTCCTCCAAAGGAGAACATTAAAAATCCTTTGAGATCAGTTAACTACAGTAATTTCTCAACTACAATTTGACATATTTTTAGCCTGTTGGCTAAACAGTATATTATCATTAATTATCAAGTACATTTCACAGCATCGAATAGGTATATTCCACTATGCCCATATGACTAGAACAGCGGTTTTCAAACAGTCATGATTTTGCCTTCAAGGATAACATAGCAATGTCTGGAGACATTTCTAGTTGTCATAACTGGGACTGGAAGGCACTTCTGGCATCTAAAGCAACCCTCGTAGCACAGTGGTTAAAGCATTCAGCTGCTAACCCGAAAGATTGGTGGTTTGAACCTACCAGCCACTCTTAGGGAGAAAAATGTGGCAGTCTGCTTCCATAAAGATTACAGCCTTGGAAACCCTATGGGGAAGTTCTACTCTGTCCTATAGGGTCGCTATGAGTCAGAATCAGCTTGATGGCAGCGAGTTTTCAGTGTTGGGCTGGCATCTAGTAGGAAGAGGCCAGAGATATAGCTAAACTTTCTGCAATGCAAAATGACAGCCCCCAGAATAAGGAATTATCAATAGTTCTGAGGCTGAGAAACCCTGGCTTAGAACAAGAATGAATTCAAGGATCTTCTATAACATATTCATTCATTCGGTCCACACACATGGAGTACAGATGCAAGGCACTCTAAAGAGCTTAGATATTTGGTGGAGGAACATTTACAGATGAACGATGAGATTTTAAGAAAGTTTTCCTCCTTAATTCCCAATTGGTTCACCACTTTGTTTGCTTTATCTTCCTTGCGTTCTACTTTACTTTTCTCTACCATCTCTTCTGTAGTTTGTTTTCTCCTCCTCCCACTTCTTGCTTTACCGTTGTCCTCCTATACTTTTCATCTTCTGCCCTTTTTTTTCTTTGTTCTAAGGTTGAAATTTTTGAACATTCCTTCCTTGCAATGTATAAACTGTGTGGAAACAGAACTAAGTTTTTTTTGGAGTGGACCCAGGGTTATGTTTTTTCCATTAGCACTTAAAATAGACCCCAATAGCTATTTCAATATGTCTGCTATTTCCGTCTTCTTTTAGGATTTTGAGAAAACTTTCAATTTGTAAGTAAGCTATGTGCTATGGACAAGCAGAATCTTGTGTTTTCTTTTAGACTACATCTTCACAAGGGAAAGAGCATTTATAAAGGAGTATCAACCTGTACAAGTGGGTGTGGGCGGCAAATTCCTTACAGTGAAATTCTATAGGAATTGATTAAAATGTTAAAGCAAAGGATTTGCTGTAACCCAGCTCTGCTGAGCTGATAGATGGAGCCCAGTCAGAGCAACTCTCTGGTTGCTGGTTAGGGAAGTCAGTGTTTGTAGGGTCACGTTCTCATTCCATCTTCTGTTAACCTCCTGATGAGTATGTGTCAGGTTTTTCCTGAAATGCCTATTAGTAATGACATCAAATGCAAACAATTGGGAGGAGCCAGTGGTACTATCACCTAGAAATTCAGAAACACATTAAGAAGGGTTTACCAAGCTGAAATGTATCTTTCTTTCATTCACTTTTTTTTTTTTTTTGTCTATTCATTGAGTATTACCATATGTAAAGACGTTCTGATGGCACACCAGTTAAGCTTTGGGCTGCTAACGAAAAGGTTGACGGTACAAACCCACCCAGTAGATCCATGGGAGAAAGACCTGGCAATCTGCTTCCGTAACGACTGCAGCCTAGAAAACTCTATGGGGCAGTTCTCTGTCACAGAGGCTTGCCATGAGCCAAGATCGACTCAACAGCACCTAGCAACAACATATTGCAATATGAGTGAATTATTTGGATAGCAAGTCCAGGTTCTATTTTTTTCTCTCTTTCTCCACATGTTTTTTGCAAGCTTTTAAATAAGCAACGTAGCAGAAGACAGACATTTGGAGCCACTTGGAATTGCTTGCCATGTGTAGATATCATCAGAATTTAATGATCTGCATGATTAGAAGGGAATGGCAGACTCATTGGGAAGCCAATGGAAATGTTTTAGGCTGGTAAATATTTTAATGCAACACAGATTTTTTTAAGTTATACCTGCTATGATAGGCTCATTTTCTTTTAATGGTGGAAAGGCCCTGACTTTCATAAAATACACCCATAAGTCATTTCCTGTTTTTTCTGACACAGTTAGCCATGATCAATAAGCTTTTCTTTTCATTGTTTGGTATTTATCGATCATAGCCAGTACACTGAGAATATCTGAGGAAATACAAACCAAGATTCGTGCTCTCACTAATTTGTAGATACTGGTCATTTCATGTGTCCAGGGCCCTGTGCCTCCATGCCTAGCAGGAAAGGCCAAATTTGAATGTCTGTTTATGAAAACAGCCATCAAAAAGAACGGTAAGAACTGGAGCATCACATATTATATTGTTCTCACAGTGCCGCTCAAACTCATAACTGTTATTATTCTCCGAGTAATCACTGGATGATAGTGTTCTATCCATCTGTTCAGAGACTTGTGCAAAACTATTAAAAGATTTACCACATATGTAGTCCCTTCCACTTAATATTACGTATCCTAAAAACATTCAACATTTTAAAATCTGTATCAAAATGTCAATGTGAATGTTAAGAAATTCATTCGACTGCTAACTGCCAAGGTCTGTCTCACTCAGTGGATCAAAAACCTTAGGCAAGTTTCAAAGAGACTCAAGAAAACATAATATAAGATTTAATTTTATATCTTTGCTATGTAACCTCTAGCTTATTCTAGACAGTGCCTGAAAAGAGTGAATCAAGAGTTCACAGCAGTTTTTGCAAACACAGACTTTCTGTGGGTAAGAGACTTGAATGACAAGTACTTATGGAAAGCATTGCATAGCACACAGTGTTTTATGTAAGAGCTTCCAAACTGGTGTGCTGAGACATTGACCCCTGAGCACTTGGGATAACTAATGGGGCCTGGAGTGGCCGGAACCCTTGGTCCAGTCACACTAGTCATGGTCAGCTTCGATCATTCAGCCCAGTGAGCTGTCTAATATCTTCTGTGTGTATATGGAAAAGATTAAGAGCACTGCTTTCCACAATCAACTTTAGGAAACATGCTATACAAAAGGCTTTTTTTTTTTTTACTTTGCAATGCCCACTAAAATTGTAAGAGCTCCCTAACAAAGAGAAGGCTGCTATTATGATGACTTCTATACATAGCCATCTATTGTCAAACACTTTGAAATCAGTATTCAATTGCTCCAACAGAACCCTGCCTGTAAAGCTTCTAGAGACTCTTTCACATCTTGTTGGTAGTACGTACAATCTTGATGTACTCTTACAGATACACACTTACTGAGTGGACTGCCATATTTTGGAAGCACAATTGTGTCCTGGAATCGTTTCGTGACACTACCAAAATGCCACTTTTCTGAAACCGCAGAAGTGAGCCATGCTGAAGTTTTCAGTTATGGACGTCAACTCGATATCAGCTCTGCAGGTGCTAGTGTGTCTGACAGGCAGCCTAAGCTAGTGCACCACCTGTCACTCTATGGTCACAGGCAGAATATACCAAGAAGAACCAGGAAAAAAGGCTTTTCATAGTTACCTACAAAAACTGCCATGTTCTTGTAAGGAAATCATTGGGTTGTAGACTATGGAAAGAAAGTTCTTTGAAAGAAAAGATTGAATTTCAAAGTTGTAAACCTCCAACAGGCTATTGGCTCTTCGTTTCTTAAGTACTACCAGGGATGGGCCAAGAAATGGAGCTGCAGTGTGATGGAGGGAAGCATCCTGCAGCTCTTGGGTGAAGCTACATGTTCCCTGGTACTGTGGTTTTCTAGAAGTTGAATATGAAGTATGACCCATGGATTTGTTATCTGTGCATTTATTTTTCAAACTAAATGTGGAAAGAATTAAGGATTCCTCTGCTATTAAACCAGTTTATTGGTTTGTTGGTGACTTGCATGTTGCTATAATTCTAGAAGCTATGCCAATGGTATTTCAGATATCCGCAGGGTCACCCATGGTGGACACGAGTCAGCAAAGCTTCCAGACTAAGACAGACTAGGAAGAAAGTCCTGGAGATCTACTTCTGAAAATTAGCCCATGAAAATCCTATACAGCACAACAGAGTATTGTCTGATATACTGCTGGAAGAGAAGCCCCCTAGGTTAAAAGGCACTAAAAATACACAGTGGCCTCAACAATAGACTCAAGCATACCAACTCTCATGAAGATGGTGCAAGACTAGGCAATATTTCCTTCGGTTATACCTTGTCTCACCATGAGTAGGAGCCTACTCAACGGCAACTGACAACAATGCTGTTAAAAACACATGTGGAATCACGAGAACCAGTATTAGAAACGGCTTAGAGCCCACCTCGCCCAGCACATAGGTGATGAAGGACACCCCCAGGATAACTAAAGTTATATGCGAAAAGGAAAACCCATTGTTAGACAAGCATGTAAGAGTATATTAGTCGTCTGTAATAACTTAATGACTGTAAGTGAGCCCTAGGAAGGATTTGTTAATGTTTATTATTACTCAGGGTTTTATAATATTGTCAAATCTAGGGGTGGAAAAAACAGAGCAATTATGTGACCATTTTTCTGCTCAAGCAAAGAATAGTATTATTTTCAAAATAATTCAGACAGTGACTCCTAGAAGATATGGAGGCGTCCTTTCTTTCATAGCAAAATCTAGTTGGTTTCTCCACAAGTTCTTTCCCAGAGCTCAGGGTTTGTCACCTGTTTTTATCTGAAGTTAAAGGCTGCCCAGATTGGTACAACACTCCATTTAATAAGGTACATTACCATTACTCTGAAAGCTATGCCTGTATATAAAGCCTCAGGAACCAACGAGGAAGATGAAGATACAAAGGCATCTGAAAAATCAAAGGATTTTGGCTCAAGGTCCAGTGTCAATACATTCCCACATGGTGTTTTCTGCTTATTTCTGAGTCTCTAACTCCCTTCACATCTCAGGTGAGGAAATGACAATGGTTGATTTCTCCAAGTCCGGACCCCCTGGGCTGTGAGAGGTATTGGCTGCCCTTTGCCCAGGCATGTGGTAGAAGAAGCCAGAGATAGGAGAGCTGAAGTTATGACTCTGGCCAAGAGCTGAAGGCTAAAGCTAAGATAGCAAGTCTTATACTGGATCATGGATGCAGGGCCTGGGTGAAGTATGTGAACCAAGACTCCAGATTCAAGTAAGAACATAAGAAGATGAGAGAGCAGCAGTAGAGGCAGGCAGATGATGGTGGCCTAGGAAAATTCTGAAGGGGAATGGTGATGCTGGTTGTGAAGTTATTTAACATTGCTACATGGGTTTGGAAACCCTGGTGGTGTAGTGGTTAACTGCTACAACTGCTAAGCAAAAGGTCTGCAGTTCAAATCCACCAGGTGCTCCTTGGAAACTCTACGGAGCAGTTCTACTCTGTCCTATAGATCCGCCATGAGTCGGAATTGACTTCACGACAATGGGTTTGGTTTTTGGTTAACATGGGTTTGGATGGGTTGTTTAAAGCAAAGAAGGCAGAAGGCAAGGCCTATCATCTTCTAAGTACACATGAAGAAATGTCAGCATTCATCCTATAAGATGAGGCATAACTCTTAAAACCCTGGGTAAATATTTCACATGTTTTCACAATATGAATTCCCCTCTTACCAAAATTCTTTCCAAACAAAATCAACTTCAGACTTTTAAATACAACAGTACAAGAAGTTCTGCTCACCCAGATGGATGTGGTGTTTATCTCAGTTATTCCATAAATAAAACAGGTAATTATACACCCTTCCCAGCTCCTGGGGCAGGGAATTATTTTAACAGAGCGTGTAGCATGCACTTTAAGATTCTCAGTAGAAAAGTATGCAGGTATTTTTCTAAATCTACTTATATTTCTACCAACCTGGAATTGTTTCTGAAACCTTCCTGAATATGTGAGTAAAATTATATTATCTATCAAGTTCCTGTTGAATGCTATGTTTATAAGGTCATGGAATTATTTCAGTATAAAAAATGATGAGAAAATAATAGGAATAAATGAAAGAAATAAGCATTTTAGAGTAAACATTAGACACAAATTCTGACTGTGCGATTTATTTGATTACTAGGGAGCTCGCCCAAAGTTATCGGCCTAGTGTCTGGTGGGATGTTTAATTTATGGTGGTTTGGCAGAGAACAAGAAAGCAGGCTGTCTGCTGCAATTCTGCACTCATGGGGGAATAAAGCAGACAGATAGTAGATTTTTAAATTTACCACTTCTGCGTCCTGTGATGCCCCGATCTCATATCAAACAAGTGAAGTTCGAAAGATAAGCAAAAGTGATTAGGAAGAATGAAGAGGGCATAAAAAATAATGTCTCTTTCAATGAGGTTTAATCATTGAACTCAACAGTAGTACACAGAGGATAAAAATGCCAAATGTTTGTGGCCCACCAGGGGAGATTTTTCTATTTGTCTTAGTGTCAGCAACAACTGATGATGGTGAGGGAGAAGATGGTAAAAGCTGAGAGTCCATGTAATTATTTCCTTGAGTCAAGTGAGGTGCAAGATCCATTATATTCTCTTCCCACCTCC